>NC_052094.1:1202500-1520833 GCF_015852505.1 Tachyglossus aculeatus | reverse complement strand
ATTCGTTCAAGTAGAACATATGCTGCCTGCCTTTCAGATGATGCTCAAAAAGGAATGTGAAAGGAGCCTCATATTTTGTCTCCGTCGCTCTGATCGGGAGAGCCCCAGGAAGCGGACACGAACTAGAGGGTCAAGCAAGACAGTGGGAGTCAAGAAACCTGGACTCCATCATTTGCCTATTGAGAGACTTTGGGCAAGTCCACGTCCCTCCATTTCTCTAAGAGAAGCAGCGTGGCTCAGTGGAAAGAGCCCGGGCTTTGGAGTCAGAGGTCACTGGTTCAAATCCTGGCTCGACCAAGTCAGCTGTGTGACTTTGGGCGAATCACTTAACTTCCCTGGGCCTTAGTTACCTCATCTGCAAAATGGGGTTAACACTGTGACCCCCCCGTGGGACAACCTGATCACCTTGTATCCCCCCCAACCCTTAGAACAGTGCTTTGCACATAGTAAGTGCTTAATAAATGCTATTATTATTATTATTATTATTATTATTATTATTATTCTCTGGGCTTCAGTTTCATTTGTAAAAATGGGGATTAGTTACCCGTTCTTCTCCCTTAGGTCATGAACCCCACATGGGACAGGGACTGTGTCCGATCCACTTATCTGCCCTAGCACTTAGTACAGTGCTTGGTACATAGTAAGCGAGTAAGCAAATACCACCATTTTTATTCTCCTGGGAAACACATAAAATGAAAGCTCTCTGCTGACCTGTCCAGTGCTCAGAACAGTACTTGGCCCATAGTAAGTGCTTAACAAATACCACCATTATTATTATTTAACATTATTACCACACATCAATTTAAGATACATCAGTTTTCAAAGTGAGAATCTGCTACAGATTCCTACAGGCAGGTCTCAGAAAGACCAATTTGTTTGGTCAGTCTCATTAACTCAAGGCTGCTGGGGCAACAGCCCAAAAACAAGGAGAGTAATGCACATTTGAGGTGAGTGTGGACAATCCCCAAATGAAAGGAAAAGTAAAGTCAATTGCTTCTACCCCTGACAGAGGACCACAGCAGAAATTTAGTTTGTCTTGGTTTTGTTGCTAATTTAAGCCCCTTGGCTGAAATACTAACAGTCTCTGTTTCAGTTTCATGCCTTCTGAAGAGAAGGATAATTCTTTGTTCCCTATGAGGGTGTTGTGAAGATTAATTAAAACCTGCAAATTTTTTTTGGAGAACCGGGAAAAAAGTTTATATCAAACTATGCAACAGCGGGAGATGTATATTCAGCAAGTGATCTGGGCAGAAGAGCAAACACCACAGGACTTTGGTTGCTAGTGAATCAAAAAAAATCCTCCTGATGGAATTGCAATAACAGCTAAATTAAGTATGAAATAGAAAATAAACTATGCAGGGGCTTCACCATTTTTCCAGAGGGAAAGAAACACCAAAATGGAGGTGTTGAAGGCTTTGGATCCAGCTACAGGTCTATTATTGATCCATTTTACGGTATTTGTGAACGTTCGTACTGAATGCTTACTGTGTGCAGAGCACTGCATTAAGCGCTCGGGAGAGTATGCTATGACAAAGTTGACAGACATGTTCCCTGCCCACAAGGACCTTAGTTACATTGATAGGACAGCGGAGCTTAAATTCCCACAGCGTCCCCCATGTTCAAAGCCCTCCTCAAATCCCATCTCCTCCAAGAACATTCCCTGATTACTGCTCAACACACCTAAGCATCATTAGCCAATCCCTAGCACTTATGCACTTGTTTACCCCCCACGTACAGCATCCCTGTGAAGCAGTGTGACCTAGTGGATGGAGAACAGGCCTAGAAGTCAGAGGGACCTGGGTTCTAATCCCGGCTCCCCCACCTGCCTGCTGTGTGATCTTGGGCAAATCACTTCACTTCTCTGTGCCTGACACCTTAACACCATAATTATTGTTATTATCATTACTACACACTTACTGTGTGCGGAACACTGTACTAAGTGCTTGGGACAGGGCAATACAACAGAGTTGGTAGACATGTTTCCTGCCCACAGTGAACTTACAGTAGGAGGGGAAGACAGATATTAATGTAAATAAATTATGGATATGGCCATAAGTGCTGAGGTTGGGGTGAATGCTGAATGCTCAATGGGTACAGATCCAAGTGCAGAATGTACGACTCGGAAAAACTGAGTGCTTCACAACAAAAATTTCTTTGGGTGGTTCTGTGGAATCACACTACTACCAGAGAGGCGATAGTCAAATTTAGAATCTTTCCTAGCCTGCGGGGAGGAAAAGAAAATAAGACAAACAAGGATAGAACCAAATTAAAATCAGTGCTTCAAATTAAAGGTAGAGACAGAGCAACTATTTTTTTTAAGGGGTAAACACAGGTCAGGGAAAATTCTGCGGTGACTGACTTTAGACTTCCTGGACTATCCTGATTTGCTGAATAAAAATAAGTTAGTGTCATTCAGAAAATAAATCACTTCTGTAAATTATAGACATTGTAACGTCTCGTTTTCCTTTCTGTCCTCACCATCAGATTTTTTAAACCAGAGAAAACACAGCCCACATTCTGTTTAAAAAAACAAAACAAAACTGCAAACTAGAAGGTAAGTCGCCCATTCCAAGAGCTCACGGGACCAATCGGAACACTCTGATGGAGTCCCCGTGACCCCGTGGGCTCTTGCCTTCTGAATAGCAACATTTGCCATTAGGATTTCTCAGGGAAAGCAGTCACTCTTCCAGCTCATAAACACCGGCAGAAGAGCTCCAACTTCAAGCTCCCTGGAACACCGGTGCCTCCTTCCCCTGCAGCTCTTTCAATGGTTTTTTTCCATTCAAAGTGTCCTGTCATACAGACTAACGCTTCCAACAGCTGGGTTTATTTTCTTTTAATGGTAGTTAGGCGCTTAGTACAGCGCCTGGGCACTTGGATAGAAGCTCATCAGATTGGACACAGTCCTTGTCCCACATGGTGTTCCCAGTCTTAATCCCCATTTTACATATGAGGGAACTGAGAGATGGCGAAATTAAGTGACTTGCCCGAGGTCACAAAGCAGCCAAGTGGAGAAACTGGGTTCGAACTCAGGTCCTTCTGACTCCCAGGCCCGACAGTGGTCGTTGTTAAGTGCTGTGTGCCAAACACGGTACTAAGTGTGGGATAGCTACAACATGATGATAATAATAATAGTAACGATGGGGGCCCCTCATGCACCATGGAAAGGTTGCAGATATTGTTTGAATATACGGGGTTCTGTTGCCATATCTGGTATGGGCCTCAGACCCTGCAGCCCACTGGCTGGGTCCCGGAACCAAACCAAATAAGGTGATAGACTCTGCTCAGCTCTGCACCAAATCTGGAACAAATCTGCACCAATCCAGTCCCCACTGTTTTCAAATCTACCAGTCACTGTGATCAGTAACAGCGGTATTTAAGCCCGCTGTATCAGGCACTTGGGGGCTTTTCCCTTAAGGAAATGAGCCCGCCGGGTGCGTTACCCCCTATTCGGTCTTCGGCCTTACCAATAAAACCTTATTAAAACTCTCGGCAGCCACATGCTGTCTGACTAATTCTTTAGTCGCCCGGCGACTTGGTGGCCATCCGGAACCACCACCGCCATCATTTGGTGCCCCGTACGGTAGATGTGACTGCCAGTCACATCCAGTAGATGTGACTGCCGCCGTCCTGGCTGACCACAGCACAGCATGAAGCCATCAGAGTGGTGAGTTCTTTTTTTTGAATTGTTCTTGTCTGTTCTCGCGGAGGCACCCTCTAGTTCCCGGGTACCCTGGGGGGAAGGAAGGACCTCTCGTCAGGAGGCGGTCTGGGAAAAGGACCTCTCGTCAGGAGGCGGTCCGGGAAGAGGACCTCTCGTCAGGAGGCGGTCCAGGGAAGGGACCTCTCATCAGGGGATGCCTTGAGTTGGAGGGACCACAGCTTGGGCAAGTGGGACGCCACACAGCGCTCAGGCATAACCCGAGACAGGCACAGAGCCGGAATTGTTCTAGTCTGCTCTCGCGGAGGCATCCTCTAGTTCCTGGGTACACTGGGGGGAAGGCAGGCCGACCGGGTCGGTCTGGGAAAAGGACCTCTCGTCAGGAGACGGTGGTATTCCAGCACCAGTGGGACGCCACCCTGAGGCTGGTCAGTTCTTGGCTGTTGGCATGTCTAAGAGTCGGGACTCACGGGGCCCAGGGAACGGCCAGGCCCCCACAAGAACCATCTCCATGGCTGAACCCAGGGTGAGTGGGGAAGTGTCCGGTAAGATTATAAATTTTCTTATCGATATGGGGGACCTATTCTGTCCTTCCCAGCTTTCACGGTCCTACCCATCCATCTGACGTAAGGGTGGTGGGGATCGACGGCATCTCAAAATCTTGTCGCCAAACTGACCCCTTACCATGTCTATACCAGCAGGAATTGTTTGAACATAGATTCCTTATTATTCCCTCCAACACTGCACCCTTACTGGGTAGGGATATCATGACCAAGTTGGGATCGTTCTTTTCACTGGTCCATCCAGTTGGCATCCTCACTGCCACAGCCAATAAGGTGGACTTACCTGAATACCTTGTGGAAAAAGTTGACCCCCTCGTTTGAGATAAAGGTCTCCCGGGCCGAGCCATTAATGCAATCCCAGTCCAGGTGCACCTAAAGGATCCCTCCGATTTTCCACACCAACGCCAGTATGCACTCCCGACAGAGGCACAGGCAGGGATCCAACCAATTATTGAGCGATTTCTTGAACACAGGTTACTTGTGCCATGCCATTCCCCTTGCAACACCCCTGTCCTCCCGGTAAAGAAACCAGATGGGACCTATCGCTTTGCCCAGGACCTGCGGAGGGTGAATACAGCTACGATCCCTATACACCCACTAGTCATGAACCCATACACTCTCCTTGCACAGGTACCGGGGGATACTAACTGGTTCTCGGTAATAGATTTGAAGGATGCCTTCTTTTGTATCCCCTTGAGTAAAGGGTCCCAGTATATTTTCACTTTTGAGTGGACTGGACCAAGGGAAAAGTTGGGACGTCAGTACACCTGGACAGTCCTTCCGCAAGGATTCCGGGATAGCCCTCACCTTTTTGGGGAATGCTTGGGCCGAGATCTCTGTGACCTTGAATTACGTGAGAGCACCCTCATTCAATACGTGGATGATCTCCTCATTTGCAGCCTGACTGAAGAGGGCGCGAAGGAGGACACTGTCCGGACACTTAACCACCTGGCCTGTTGTGGGTACCGAGTCTCCCCTTCAAAACTACAGGCCTGCAAACAAGTGGTTCGATATCTGGGTCATGTATTAAGCCCTTTAGGGAAGACCCTAAGCCCAGAGAGAAAAGATGCTATCCTGCAAAATCCCAGCCCACCAGACCAAGTGCCAGTTACGTGCCTATTTAGGAATGACCAGTTTCTGCCGCATCTGGATTCCAAACTACCGGATCCTGGCCAAGCCTCTGTATGATTCCCTTGCTGGGCCAGAGGACGAGCCGCTGGAGTGGGGTGGCGAACAGATGGATGCATTTTGAACTCTAAAACAGAAACTTTCCTTGGCCCCAGCCTTAGCCTTGCCTGACCTAGCCAAACCCTTTGCCTTACATGTAGATGAGCGGCGACACCACTGTGCCGTGGTTCTAGGTCAATCTTTGGGACCAGACTTTTGGGCGGTAGCGTATTTTTCCAAGCGGTTGGATAGTGCCACCTCTGGTTGGCCAGCATGTCTCCATGCAGTCGCGGCCACCGCCGTGGCGGTACAAGAGAGCAGAAAGCTGACTTTGGGCCAACCCCTTACCATCTATATATACCCCACATCGGGTCCTAGCAGTGCTAGGAAATAGGGGTGAGCATTGGCTCACGGGAGGCCGCTTGCTGCAATATCAAGCCCTCCTTCTTGACACCCCTGAGGTTATCTTAAAGACCTGTAACTCCTTGAACCCAGCAGCCCTTCTCCCTCTTCCAGAAGATGGGGAAGGGGACTGGCCAGCCCCAGTTCATGACTGTCTAAACGAAATTGAGGAGAGTTACTCTAGCAGACCAGACCTTAGGGACTTACCCCTTGACAATGCGGAGGCTAACTGGTTCACGAATGGGTGCAGTTACATGGACCAGGGAGTCCGATATGCAGGGTAGTGAGCTTCCATGAGGTCATCGAAGCACAGCCCCTATCTCCAGGGACCTCTGCACAGAAAGCATAACTAGTAGCCCTATCTCGAGCTATATTTACTGACTCCAAATACTGCTTCCATGTCTTACATGCTCATGGGACTATTTGGAAAGAGCGAGGTCTCCTCACTGCCCGAGGCACCCCTATCAAACATGCAGAGGAAATCCTCCAGCTACTCGCAGCTGTTTGGGAACCCCGGGAGGTGGCTGTAATTCACTGTCGGGGACACCAAAAGGGGAATACAGAAATAATCAAGGGAAATCATTTTGCGGACACAGCTACTTGACAGGCAGCCCACACCAGGACTGAGGCAGCCAGTGCACTGGCTCTTGTACCAACCCTCTCAGAGCTTGCAGGTGCCCCGGTATATTCTGAGTTGGAGTTGGGCAAAGTGGACGAGGAAGGCTGCATCCTCCGGACGGATGGATGGCTAGAAACCCCAGAGGGAAAGCTCCTCATTCCCCAAGCCTCCGCTTGGAAGTTGTTGAATGGAATGCATCAGGCTACCCACCTGGGTCGGGATGCCTTACATACCCTCTTAGAACCCATTTTTGTGGGACGAGGTATGCGGGAAACCATTAAGAGGGTTTGTCGCACTTGCCCAATCTGTGCCAGAGCTAACCTGAGGGGACTGTGAGGAAGCCTCCCTTACTGACACCAGTACAACGGTGCGGCCAGCTGCCTGGAGAGGACTGGCAAATGGATTTTACCCATATGCCTTCTTGCTCTGGATACTGGTACCTGCTAGTCCTGATTGATACCTTCACAGGATGGATCGAGGCCTTCCCATGCTGCACTTAGCGTGCAATAGAGGTGGGCAAGTGGCTCCATCGGGAAATAATCCCTTGCTTTGGACTCCCCCGCTCTCTCCAAAGCGATAACGGACCTGCCTTCACCTCTCAAGTGACCCAGTCCATTGCCCATGCACTAGGGATTAACTACTACCTGCATGCTGCCTGGCACCCACAGTCCTCAGGGAAGGTAGAGAAAGCTAATCACACTTTAAAATGTATTCTGACTAAGCTCTGCCTTGGACAATCCTGGGTTCAGTGTTTGCCTACGGGTCTCCTCCTACTCTGTATGGTGCCCCACAAAGGCCTAGGCCTCAGCCCCTCTGGGCTGCTGTACGGTCGCTCCTTTCTCACTACTGATCTTGTGGTGGACACAGAAGCACAGACTTTAGGGCACTTTGCTTCCCAGCTAGGAGCGCTACAAGCGGCCCTGCACAGGTATGCAAATTCTCATTTGCCAGCCCCCGATGTAGACGGGGCTCCAGTGGGCACCATAACACCAGGCTCACTTGTTCTCTTGAAAACTTGGCAGACGGTGGGAAAGGCAGATTTACAGCCAAAATGGACAGGTCCTTTCCGGGTGATACTTGCTACCCCCACTGCTGTGAAACTGGAGGGCCAGTCCTCGTGGACTCATAACTCACGCATTAAACCCTATACATCTCCTGTCCCAGATTTTTCTGATTCTCCCCAGGAGGACACTCCTTCACAATACACCTGTGACCAAATCGGCGACCTCCGGCTCCACAGGGAAGAGCACCAACCCTTGGGACAGGAGTCAACTGAGGAACCTGAGTGGGACGCTGCCCCCATCTTACAGGCTCTACGAGAAATCACCCCGACCGTGACACCACCGCCATCTCGCTGTGGAGCTCACGGCCGGTTTGCGGTACACCCATACGACCCTTAACATATCTAGTTATGAGTTCATCGCCCACTGTCAGCATGAAGCCACTCCAGAAGACGGACCATCGATCCTCAGCAACCCCTTAGGAATAAGGGCCGTATGTCTTTGAGGGGGGAATGATGGGGGCCCCTCATGCACCATGGAAAGGTTGCAGATATTGTTTGAATATACACGGTTCTGTTGCCATATCCGGTAGGGCCTTAGACCCTGCAGCCCACTGGCTGGGTCCAGGAACCAAACCAAATAAGTTGATAGACTCCGCCCAGCTCTGCACCAAATCTGGAACAAATCTGCACCAATCCAGTCCCCACTGTTTTCAAATCTACCAATCATTGTGATCAGTAACAGTGGTATATAAGCCCGCTGTATCAGGCACTCGGGGCCTTTTCCCTTAAGGAAATGAGCCTGCCGGGTGTGTTACCACCTATTCGGTCTTCGGCTTTACCAATAAAACCTTATTAAAACTTTCGGCAGTCACATGCCGTCTGACTACTTCTTTAGTCGCCCGGCGACTTTGTGGCCATCCGGAACAACCACCGCCATCAATAATAATAATGGTATTTGTTAAGCGCTTACTATGTGCAAAGCACTGGTCTAAGCACTGGAGAGGTTGCAAGGTGATCAGGGCGTCCCACGGGGGGCTCACAGTCTTAATCCCCATTTTACAGATGAGGGAACTGAGGCCCAGAGAAGTTAGGTGACTTGCCCAAAGTCACACAGCTGACAACTGGCAGAGCCGGGATTTGAATCTTTGACCTCTGACTCCAAAGCCCGTGCTCTTTCCACTGAGCCACGCTGCTTCCCATCACATCAGACCCTCCAGCCCTGATCACAGTGGCAAGTCACTTCATTTCTCTGTGCCTCAGTTACTTCATCAGAAAATGGGGATTGAGACTGTGAACCCCATGTGGGACAGGGACTGTGTCCAACCTGATTACCTTGTATCTACCCCAGAGCTTAGAATAGTATTTGGCACATAGTGTGCATTTAACAAATGCCATGATTATTATTATATTGTCATCCAGTGTAGCTTATGTATTTATTTTGTGTTGTCTGTCCCCTCCCCTCCTTAAACTAGAAGCTGCTGGAGGGCAGGAACCTTATCATTACCATTATTAGTTAGGCTTTGGTCTACACTGTCCATAGAAGCCTTGGAACAGAAAGAAATACCAATAAATCTGTCTTTTCCCTACTCTTGAGGAAACAATACCAAAAAAAGCCATTCACACTAGTAAATGTAAAGTAAATGTAAATGTAAAGCCATTTACAGATAGGCAGTGTTGCTCAGTGGAAAAAGCCCGGGCTTTGAAGTCAGAGGTCATGGGTTCAAATCCCAGTTCTGCCAATTGTCAGCTGTGTGACTTTGGGCAAGTCAGTTAACTTCTCTGTGCCTCAGTTACCTCATCTGTAAAATGGGGACTAAGACTGTGAGCCCCCTGTGGGACAACCTGATCATCTTCTAACCTCCGCAGCACTTAGAACAGTGCTTTGCACACAGTAAGCGCTTAATACATGCCATTATTATTATTATTATTTAGTACCTCTTCTCTGACCTATGGAGCAGCAGCAGAACACAGAGTTATAAACAGCTTAGTCTCAGGTTGAGAAAGAAAATGCTGCCTTGCACAAAAACACTCCTCTCTAAAAAGGGATTGTCTTCTAAATTTCCAAGGACCAGACCACTGTAGAGACAGGAGGTTTCAGAATCACTCTCACTAGCCAAGCTCTCTGCCAACCAACCTCCCAAGAAACCTAGCTGGTGGGTGCTTCACATATGGGTAGGTGGAGGGGGATCCCAAACTGACCTGTTAATCTCATGGTTAGCAAGATGTGGGGTGGGGGGTGGGGGTGGGGGGTGGGGGAGGGGTTCCACAGAGGTTAAAAGTGCACAACCCTTTCTTAGGCTTCAAAGAATTTTAAACCTTGAATGGAAATGCTAATTGCAATAGTCTAAAAACAGAATAAAAGGAAATGCACATTTAAACTCTGAAGCCCCATGGCGAGGCATAGGAGGAGGGAAATCTTTCTTGCTTACTATCAGCATCTCATTCTGAGTGCCGCTCCCTGCCTCAAAAGTGATGTTTTTAACCCTTAGGTGTCCCTTTAAGTTGGTGTTATTCGCCCCCTCCCCGCACCCAAACAATGCCATCTTCCCTCTAAAGGCCTGCACTGACTTGGTAAGGGGCTTACTATATACCAAACACTGGGCTATGCGCTGGGATAGATACTATAAAATCAGATCAGACGTAATCTCTGTCCCTAGTGAGGCTTCACAGTCTAAAGGGAAGGGAAAATTGGTACTCAGTCCTCAATTCACACACGAGGAAGCTATAAGGCCCAGAGAAGTCAACGGACTTGCCTGAGGTCGGCAAGTGACTAACAGGGCAATAGAAACCAGGTTTCCTGACACCCAAGTCCATGCTTTTTCCACTACGCCACACTGCTTTTCAATGAACCACCATGGGTTCTAATTTCAGTTCGTCCACTTGTCTGCTGTGTGACCTTGGGCACATCACTTCACTTCTCTGTGCCTCAGTTATCTCACCTATTAAAAAAAATGGGGATTAAGACTCTGAACCCCATGTGGGGACAGGGACTGTGCCCGACATGATTAGCCTGTATCTAACCCAGCACTTAGTACAGTGCCTGGCACATAAAAAGTGCTTAACAAATACCATAAAAAAAATACAAAAAGGGTCCCTTGGAGCCATTTCCTGACACTCCCACCTCAGTGATCTGGGTCAGGTATCCAGACCCCTACATGCTGCCAAACCAGTTGGAATTGATATGGTACTCTTCCCAGTGCTTAGTACAGTGTTCTGCACACAGTAAACACTTAATAAATACAATTGATTGATTGATCCATCAAAATCCAAAAAAAGTCACTGCTCAGAAGATGACTTCCAGCTGGGGTTTTAGGCTTTGAAGGGGAAAGTAAGTCGAGGCTGTAAACAGATTATGTAAATGGAGATTGAAAGGAACGATTCAAAAGGGGGAGAGGAGAAGCGCCCCCCTGCACTGCACAGTCACAGTGGAAAACCCTCTTCACAATGGCCTCTGAATGAAATCCAATCACTCCCAAGGCCCCATGGGTTATACGGAAATAAGAACTTGGAAAACACAAGTCATTTACAAAATGCAAATACAAAATGTGCCCTCACGTATCAGGCCAAAGATGTAAGAAACTGAATTCTTCCTCATATTCTTTCATCTTGGCCCAAACCACCATGGCTAATACTAGTTACGGTGTTCTCCCAAGAAAGGTTGGAGCTAAACAGTCACCTAAGCATAAGACTTTTAAAGATCCCCCAGAAACATCCCTACACAAACAACTCGAGGTACTCCATTTGAACTGAAAGTAAATCCCGCACATACAAAATGTCAGCCAATTAGGTTTTCAAAACGAGAGCTGCTGAAGAGACTGGTGAAATCTGGGCTGAGAAACCTCAGGACCCCTTGAACTCTGTTTATTCTCAGTCAACAATTACATCTGCCTTCTGCCAATTACCAAACCAAAAGGTTGAGGGGTCAGCTGGTAAATAAAACTGTTTCCCTTCCTCCTTCCTCCTCAGCCTTGCTTTCTGGCTTAAAGTTAAACTCATCTGCAGTTGGGCTTTAGAAAAGAAACACGAGCAGAAAAAATTAATAACACTGGAAAATGTGGCCAATTTCACCCCTGATCCTGGATGTGTTTAGGGGAGACTCAAAGGGGAAGTGAGGCGGGGAAAGGAAAAGAAATGGGGAAATCAACTCCGGAGAGCCCACCTAAAGAGTCTCTCTCCCACTCTCAACTGCAAGCTCCGTGTGGCCAGGGAATGTGTCCACTTACTTTTATATTGTACTCACTCTGCAAAACAGTAAGTGTTCAATAAATACCACGGACTGATTGCCATCCTGTTTACCTTTTCTGAAAAAGCTGAACAAGATCTGCCAGGAGCCTGGAATGCCCAAGAACCCACTTCCTGAATTCTCTCTGGCCTGTTGGAGCATACGGAAGTGGGTTCAGGGAACAAGGCAGTGACAAAAACCTAGTCCCGTAGCCACTCTTGTTTGTTTTATGATACTTGTTAAGTGCTTACTATGTGCCAAACACTGTTCTAAGCACTGGGGTGGGTACAAGTCATTTAGGTCAGAAACAGTCCCTGTCCCGCATGGGGCTCCACAGGCTTAAGTACGAGGAAGAAACTGAGCTACAGAAAGGTTAAGTGACTTGCTCAGGGTCACACGACTAGCAATTGGCAGAACCAGGATTAGAACCCAGGTCTTCTGATTCCCGGGCCCATGCTCTTTCCACTAAGCCACACTGCTTCCTCTTGCTCAAGACCACACAAACACTAAAGAGAAAAGCTAACCTGCCACCAGAAAATCTTCATTGCAATTTCGTCCCTCTTTTCTCCCAATCCCCACCTCCTGCCGCCCCCAATATGCTTGAATAGCTTCAGGAGCACAACGTGACCACCAGTAATAATAATAGTAATAATCAAGATTTTTATTAAGTACTTACTATGTGTCAGGCACTGTTCAAAGTATTGGGAGAGAGAAAAACGAATTGGGTTGGACACAGTCCCTGCCCCACATGGGGCTCACAGTCCTAATCCTCATTTTGCAGATGAGGGAACTGAGGCAGAGAGAAGTGAAGTGACTTGCCCAAGGTCACACAGCAGGCAAATGGAGGAGGCTGGATTAGAATCCAGGTCCTTCTGACTCCCAGGAGCGTGCTCTATCCACCTGGCCAGGCTGCAATTCTGCCACTAATCTGCTGGGTGATCTTGGCTAAGTCCCTTCACTTCTCTGGGCCTCAGTTTCCTCATCTGTAAAGTGAGGCTCCCTTACCTGTTCTCCCTCCCCGGAAGACTGTGCATCCAAACTGACTAACTTGAATTTCTCCCAGTGCTGAGTACCGTTCTTGGCACATAGTTACCACTGAACAGAATCAAGTATAACAGTGATTGGCACATAGTATGCACTTAACAAATACCATTAGTAACTTAACAAGTATTACCATTACAAATGGTGTGTGACAGTCCTATTATTTTTACTGTCATTCATATTTATTTAGCGCTTACTGTGTGCAGTGCACTGTACTAAGAGCTTGGGAAGTACAAGTCGGCAACATATAGAGACGGTCCCTACGCAGCAATGGGCTCACACTCTACTTCGTCCTGTTATTTCTTTGTGCTCCTGTGGCCAATCTTCCCCCTCCCTCCCCACCCTCTGCCCCCACCCTGGAAAATAACTTCAATAGGTCGAGTCACTTGTTTGACCCCATGGTCTGGAAAGCTACAGTAAATTTCCTATTATAAAGCATTTAAAATGCCCCAACCATCATGACAGACAGATGGGTGTTCCACGAATTCAGTTTGTTTGGGGGTTTAACTCAGTCTAAAAGGGGGAGACAGAGAACAAAACCAAACATACTAACAAAATAAAATAAATAGAATAGATATGTACAAGTAAAATAAATAAATAAATAGAGTAATAAATATGTGCAAGCATATATACATATGTCTATGTTTTATGTTTGTTTTATGTTTATAGCTTTTAGGGATTTTAGACTGTGAGCCCACTGTTGGGTAGGGACTGTCTCTATATGTTGCCAACTTGTACTTCCCAAGCGCTTAGTACAGTGCTCTGCACACAGTAAGTGCTCAATAAATGCGATTGATTGATTAGAGCCCAGGTCTGTGCTCCTTCCACTACGCGACACTGCCTTCTGGCTCTGCGCTCTCCCAGACCTTACAAAACGCAAAAATGTATTTGAAGGGAAGGGTGAAAACCCAAGACTCTCCGCCTCCCCAAAAGCCAAACCAAACAATAAAGCCACATACCACTGCTTCCCCAGGGAAATAGAGCCCACAACAGAGCACCTCAATGACTCAGGGACCTGACTGGAAAAATGTGCTCTAAAAAAGTCCACTAAAACAGCAAGCTGCCTGTGGGCTTTGCTCTAAAAGCCGGCTCTCTTTTTTGGCCCCAGGGCCACGTTAGGGGATGGGTTCTTTACCCGGGAAAGGGTTAAAACCACGCATTTGGGATAGATAAGTCGAGGCTGCCCTACCGTTTTCAGCTATTAGCATGCGAAAAATACCCCCTTGCTAAGCAATCCACCCCATGGTCAATAAAGAAGGATCCTGTGCATTGATAAAGCCCTGGAAGGAAAACCAGAAGGGAAGGGGGCCAAGCACTAAGGTGGCTTGGCTGAGCTGGGCTCTTACACTATCAGTGGACAAGTTGCCCAAGGAAGGAATAATAATAATAATAATGGCATTTATTAAGAGCTTACTATGTGCAAAGCACTGTTCTAAGCTCTGGGGAGGTTACAAGGTGATCAAGTTGCCTCACGTGGGGCTCACAGTCTTCATCCCCATTTTACAGATGAGGTAACTGAGGCAAAGAGAAGTTAAGTGACTTGCCCAAAGTCACACAGCTGACAATTGGCAGAGCCAGGATTTGAACCCATAACCTCTGACTCCAAAGCCCGGGCTCTTTCCACTGAGCAACGCTGCTTATCTCCCTAACAGCGTCGCCCAAAGAGACCACCACCTAGGCCTTTCCCCTCCAAACTCCATCACACCTGTCTCCTGACCAAAGTTAAAAGTGAGAGCTCTGCAAGTCTGAAAGCCCACCAGGTTTGAAGAAGCAGTGGGAAGAGCCAAGTACAGAACTCTGTAACCATCTGGGGGCACTCTGAACTTTCCAACTCCCACGATAATCGCGCACGTTTGTATGTGTGTTTTTTATGGTATTTGTTAAAAGCCATGTGCCAGGCACTGTATTAATCGCTGGGGTAGATGCAAGTTAATCAGTTTGGTCACAGTCCCTGCCCCACATACGGCTTCCCCTTTGACAGATGAGGTAACTGAGGCCAAGGGAAGTGAAGTGGCTCGCCCGAGGCCACAGAGCAGACAAGCGGCAGAGCCCCACTAGGCCCCGCTGCTTCTCTACTGGGTGTGTGTGACTGAGATCCCGGGGGAGGCCCGACTGAAGTTGTGTCACCACAGGAAAGCTGGAGCTGGTGTCTTCCCAACAGTGGCAATGAAGCATCCCCTCCTGCCCAGACCTTAACAGGAAGAGAGAGCAGGCATCCAAACCAAAGGGTTATTCCCCTGCCCCTGGGCAGCTGGCAACCCTCATCACTCCACACAACACAAACACACATGCAAGCTGAGCACAGGGACATTTTCCATCCTTGCCTAAACTCCCGCATTGCTTTTCAATCGATCAACATCATCTATTGAGGGCTCAGCTCGCACAGAGCACTCTGCTAAGCGCTTCGGAGAGCACAACATACTTCAGGAGACAAGCTTCCTGCCCCCAAGTGGCTTATGATCTAACAGGGGTGAGGGGCAAAGCTAAGGAGGAGACACTCCTTTCCAAAAAGCAAAAGGGTCACTGGGTCTGGCAGAAAAGATTTGGTCCATTCCTTTTGTTTACAGATGCTGCCCTCAATACCAAAAGGCCTGGAATTATCCAATGGCATAAACTGCTTTATACTTACACTCACACCCACCCACCCTCAAGCCCGCAACACATTTCACTCCCGTGTAAGGACACACTGAAAGGTGAGGGCAGCAGGGGGATCAAAAGGGGGCTCAGCACATAAGCAGCAGGGGCTGAAAGGATATTTCCCTTAGTTCCTGTGATTAAGTCCCTGGCTTCTAAGCAGGTTAGGTAATACTGACCAGGTCTTCTGCACTTTCAAAAAATAATGGTAAAATAAAAGTATAACCTCCAGTCTCTTCACTTGGTATACAGTGCTCAGACTCTCCAGTCAGTCATATTTACTGAGCATTTACTGTGCATAGAACACTGTACTAAGCCCTTGGGAGAGTACAATATAACAATTTAACAGGCACTTTCCCTGCCCACAATGAGCTTAACAGTCCAGAGGGGAGACAGACATTAATATAAATAAATGCAATACAGATATGGACATAACTGCTTTGAGGCAGGGGTGGTGAGTAAAAGGAGCAAGTCAAAGTGATGCAGAAGGGAGTGGGAGAAGAGGAAAGGATACCCCCGCCCCCCACAACCCTCTCTCGCCTCAACTCTTCAGAGCTTTAAAGGCCTGGAACGTGCCCGGATTGTGCTCTTCCCAAAGTGTCCATTACAAGGGCCAGTGGGTGAGGCCACCTGATTTGAATGCTGACGTTGATAAATGCTTTGCGCACCATTATTTCGGGAGGGAACCAATATACACCCCAGTGGCCCTCTTCCTCTCCATTTGCATAATCCTCCCTCTTCATTAGCGATAACATTTATAGGTTCTCTGGACAGGATTAACCTTTCTTGGAAAATAGTCCTAAACTAAGAATGTGACCCTTATGCTGTTAATTACAAGAAGCAATGGCAAGATCCCGTGTGGTTATGTGAGCCCACATTACCTCTTGCGGGCAAGGGTTTCCACAGAGAGAGTGCCCCCCACCCCCACCTATTCTCTGTCCCCCCGGAAAAGAAAATAAGCAGCAGTGAGACCATGTGGCCGCTTAGTCTTTCCAAACAGACTCCACCAACCCGTAATTGGCTCATAAATTTCATTCATAACTTGAAATGGAAAAGGGCTGAAATGAGCTATCTGTAATTTTAAATGTTGTCATTACTCTCCTGGCTGCAAGCGGTTAAAGGAACCTTGTGCTGCTTCTGAATTATTGGTGCAATTTATTACTCTGAGCAAAAGCCAAGAACCGCCATGATCTCTCAAATATTGGGGGAGAGAGGCTGGATGAGGGGTGAGAGGGGCAAGACAACGTATGATGGGAAGAAAAAGCAGAGTTTACCAACCCTGCCTGCCTTCAATCCAACCTCGCTGAAGAGAACTGAAATCCTGGTGCCTGTTGCAGTCTAGTGCATACCTCTATGTCTACTGGGGTCTCTTCCTCCTTTATGAGCAAGGAGGAGGAGAAGAGGCAGCTGCAAATGTTATCTCTCAGGATCAGCAGTGCTGAAGGAATTCCAGCCCTCTCTTTCAGATTCTAAAGACACTAAGAGGCAAGCTGGGTGGGGGTGTCTGTGTGATTAGAAAGAGGGCAGGAGGGGGGCTGCAGAGAATTCACACTTCTATTCCCAGTTGAAGAAAAAAAAAGGGAGAAGGCAATTCCTCCTCCAGGACTGGAGATTTTATCTGCGCATTCCTCTTGATCCTTCCCCACCCCATTTCCTCCAACTCTCTGAGAATGCTCACAGGGGTGCTTTGAAATCTCATTCCACATGAAGTGGCTTGCTTTCCTCTTGTGAGTGGTATCTACTGAGCATTTCCTGTATGCTGGGCACTGTGTTTGAGGATGTACAGACAGGGTCCCTGCCCACCACCCTCAAGAAGCTTACACTCTAGTACCACATGACTGGCATGAGTAATTTCAGTGATTTCCCCCTCTTTCCCTCTTCCATGGTCCCCGGTATGAAACCTCGCGATGAGGTCCAGCAATAGGGTCCGGAAAAAGTAAGTGAACGGAGGCCTGGGCTTTCCAAAGACGAACAATTTCGTCACTTCAGCTTTCCGGAAAACCAAAGCAACTGGGGGCTGCGGTCAAGCAGGAGGGGTGAATACAAGTGACCAGAGGGCTCCAGGTTCAGCCATCACCTGCAAACCTACTTCTAGGTCACTAAATGGCCAACCTTCCAACTGGACCTCATCTTTGACCCTTCTCACTTACTTAATGTGGATTCCCCTACCAGTGGATGTATTTTAAATAATAACAATAATGGAATTTGTTAAGTGCCTACTATGTGTGAAGCACTGTTCTAAGCGCTGGGGGGCAGGGGGTGCAACAGGATGATCAGGTTGCCCCGCATGGGGTTCACAATCTTAATCCCCATTGTACAGATAAGGTAACTGAGGCACAGAAAAGTTAAGTGGCTTGCCCAAAGTCACACTGCTGACAAGTGGTGGAGCCAGGATTAGAACCCATGACCTCTGGCTCCTAAGCCCGTGGTCTTTCCACTGAGCAATGCTGCTTCTCTTTAAAGTCTGTCTCCCCGTCTAGACTGTAAGCTCGTTGTGGGTAGGGAACGTATCTACCAACTCTCTTATAATTTACTCTCCCAAGCGCTTAGTACAGTGCTCTGCACTAGGTAAGCACTCAGTAAATAGGATTGGTTGCATTGTACTCAATCTCAAGTGCTTAATATAGCAGGCTGCACACAGTAAGAGCTCAATAAATACCGCAGATGGATGTGAAGAGGAAGTGCTAGTGACTTTGTTTACAGGTCTTGCATTGTTGATTTTGTAATTTATTGTTGTTTGTAGTCCACAGATAGTGTGCTTTTTGTCTGTTTACCTCTAAATTGTTTAGGGCAGGGAGCAGTCTAATCTGTTTACCTTGTAATTACCTCCCAGCTTTCCACTCAAATCAACTAACCACGATGTGTGGAGACCACTGTACTTACTTTTGGGAGAGTACCCTGACAGAGTTGCCATTCATTCAATCGTATTTATTGAGAGTTTACTGTGTGCAGAGCACTGTACTAAGCGCTTGAGAAAGTACCATGCAGCAATTAAAAGGGCCCACAATAAACTCACAGTCTAGAGGGATTCCCTGCCCACAATGAGATTATAGCCTGTAATCTACACACCTAACTTTTGCTCTCATCTAATAGACTAGTCTTGAAGGCTGAAACTTCGCGTCTTGCAACTGCTGTACTGTTTATGAAAAGCAGTGTGTCCTAGTGGATAGAGCATGGGCCTGGGAACCAGAGACCTGGGTTCTAATCCCAGCTCTGCCACATGCCTGATGTCTGACCTGGGGCAAGTCACTTCGCTTCTCTGTGCCTCAGTTCCCTCATTTGTAAAATGGGGATTCAGTGACTCTTCTCACTCCTACTCAGACTCTGAGCCTTGTCCGGGACAGGGATTTCATCCAATGTGATTAACATGTATCTACCTCAGTGGTTAGTACAGTGCTTGGCATATAGTAGGTGCTTAAATACCACAATTAGTAGTAGTAGTAGTAGTAGTAGTGCACTGCCTAGGATTCAGTGGGTACTCACTAGACTAGGGGCTCCTTGAGGGTAGGGATCCTATCTCCCAACTCTATTGTACTCTATTCTCCTAAATGCTCAGGATACTGCTCAGCACAAAGTAAGTGCTCAGTAAATATTACTGATTGATTCCTTAATAAATACCACTGACTGTCTTCCTTAAAAACCCATCTCGACACAAATACGCATCCTGCCACAAAAGGTTGTACTTCTGATCTTTGTAGCATTTAAGTCAGAAAAGCCACTTTTAATCACAAAAACATTGGTCATTATGAACTTTCAGACTACACCCGTAATCATTAGTATCAGTTTTTCATTATAGGGAGGATGGGGGCTGGGAGGATGCAGGCTTCAGGGACCTAATAGGCCCCAGTGCCACCATTCTGCCTCCTTCCAGCCCCAACTGGAAAGCCATGCACTGTCAGACAGTGAGGATAAGTGAGGTTGTGTGTTCATCTCAGAGTGCCATGGGGGCCATCAAACGGGCATCTATGGCTACAATGAGGCTAGACCAAGACAGTAGTTGGGCATGATATTTTCCTAGGGAATCACCTCCTAAGGAATCGCGCTGGAAAAAACAATGAATCGCATTCTAATTGGAACAATACACAGTCTGTATCTTCTCTCTGCTCCTCATCTCATCTAAACTCGGTGCCTTCCCCCAAAAAGTGCCACCAATTTGGATGATCCTAAATCAAGAACAGACACGGCAATTCGCCCCCCTAGGCCATGTTCTTGTTGGCTTTCCAGAGGCTGCACCACTCGGTTAAACCACAAATGACTACCATACGTATTACCGTCTTCCAGAGTAATGCTTTTGGAAGAACTTCCTTTGACGTGCATTGTTCTGGTTCTCCATTTGCTCCCTCCTTAGACCGAAAGCCAAATGAAGGACAGGGACAATGTCCAACCTGATTATCTTCTATCGACTCCAGCACTTAGCACAGTGCTTGGTCCATAGAGAAAGCAAGGAACAAAAACGGCAACCAGTGTTATTTTTACTTCCTAAATGTCACTGCCCAGAGTGACCACAGCCAATGATGGACCAAAGTTATTCAGAATTAAAATACATTTAAGTGAAAAAAACATACGCATTTGGGGCCTTATCACTAAGCACTTTGATCATCAACCCACCCAAGCACTTACATACCTTTTTGTGGTGTGTCTTTTTTTTGGCTTTTTTATTTGTTAACCTGTTCAAAGCGGTGGGGTAATCGAGTTGGACACAGTCCCTGTCCCACAAGGGGCTCAGACTCTTAATCCCCATTTTACATATGAGGTAACTGAGGCAAAGTGACTTGCCCATGCTTTTATCCACTGGGTCTGAACTAGGTTGTGAATTGCTTCAACAATGGGATTGTGTCTGCCAACTCTACTGTATTGTACTTTCCCAAGTGCTTAGTACAGTGCCCTGCACGTGGTCGGTGCTCAATAATTACCACTGATTGAGGGGGAAGAAAAAAGATGAGAATTGTTTAGTAGAGTGCCTTGCACATACTACACACTTAACAAATACCATAATTATTATTATCCTTAATTTTGCCTCAAATAGATCAATTTGCTCTACCTAGTGTGTACCTTCAGGCTGATTATTTCATCAAGATGGTGGTAAGCTATGTTGGGGGTGGGGAGAGGCAGGGAGTGGTGAGCCTCTTTCCAGCCCACCCTTGTCGACTAATGAGGGACAATCCATCTAAGAGAGATCTTATGAGCAGATCAGATAGTACATTACTTCATTAAATAGGATTAGCCTTTGCTGAATAGATGGGGGTATCTTCAGCAGGTCACAGCGATCATTTTACAGAGTTTGGCTGCGGTTCTATTTAATCTGTCGCAGCACCTACTCATTTTAAAAACCGCTCTATTAAAAAAAAGACACATTGCAAACAACTCTTTGCCAGTGGCGAGCAAAATATGTACCAAAAACAGAATAAAAATAGGATTTGTTTATGCATTTTGTTTTCATCGATCACCTGGAGGTTGGAGACAGGAAAGACTTCAAATAATGCAGTACTTCAAACTGGCTTATGTCGCTGTGCCTTCTGTGAGCTCTTTCCTTGTCTTCCCTCCCAAACCCTGCCCTCTCCCTGACTTTCCCATCTCTGTTGACGGCACTACCATCCTTCCCGTCTCACAAGCCCGCAACCTTGGTGTCATCCTCAACTCCGCTCTCTCGTTCACCCCTCACATCCAAGCCATCACCAAAACCTGCGAGTCTCAGGATTGCCAAGATCTGCCCTTTCTTCTCCATCTGAACCGCTACCCTGCTCGTTCAAGCTCCCATCCTATCCCATCTGCACTACTGCATCAGCCTTCTCTCTGATCTCCCATCCTCGTATCTCTCCCCACTTTAATCCATACTTCATGCTGCTGACCGGATTGTCTTAGTCCAGAAACGCTCTGGGCATGTTACTCCTCTCTTCAAAAATCTCCAGTGGCTACCAATCAATCTGCGCATCAGGCAGAAACTCCTCACCCTGGGCTTCAAGGCTCTCCATCACTTCGCCCCCTCCTACCTCACCTCCCTTCTCTCCTTCTACGGCCCACCCCGCACCCCCCACTCCTCTGCCGCTAACCTCCTCGCCGTACCTCGTTCTCGCCTGTCCCACCATCGACCCCCGGCCCACGTCATCCTCCGGTCCTGGAATGCCCTCCCTCTGCCCATCTGCCAAGCTAGCTCTCTTCCTCCCTTCAAGGTCCTGCTGAGAGCTCACCTCCTCCAGGAGGCCTTTCCAGACTGAGCCCCTTCCTTCCTCTCCCCCTCATCCCCCTTTCCATCCCCCCATCTTACCTCCTTCCCTTCTCCACAGCACCTGTATATACGTATATGTTTGTACATATTTATTACTCCATTTATTTATTTATTTATCTTACTTGTACATACCTATTCTATTTATTTTATTTTGTTAGTATGTTTGGTTTTGTTCTGTCTCCCACTTCTAGTCTGTGAACCCGCTGTTGGGTAGGGACTGTCTCTATGTGTTGCTGACTTTTACTTCCCCAGCGCTTAATACAGTGCTCAATAAATCTGATTGATTGATTGATTGATTGATTGATTGATTGATTGATTGATTGATTGATTCCTGTGTGCAGAGCACTGTCCTCAGTACTTGGAGAGAATACGGATGGTGGCGGTGGACATGATCCCTGCCCTCAAGGAGGACCGCCTCTTTTACACACACGACTAAATTCCCCCTTATGCCCTCTGATCATTCATTCAGAGAAGCAGTGAAGCTTAGTGGATAGAGCATGGGCCCGGAAGTCAGAAGGACCTGGGTTCTAATCTCAGCTCAGCCCCATGTCTGCTGTGTGACTTTGGGCAAGTCACTTTAATTCTCTGCGCCTCAGTTACCTCACCTGTAAAGTGGTGATAGTGTGAGTTCCGTGTGGGACAGGGACTGTGTCCAACCTGATTAACTTCTATCCGGCCCTGCATGTAGAACAGTGCCTGGCACATAGTAAGCGCTTAACAAGTACCATATTTATTATTATAATCAATCTCATTACAGGTCAGTGGACAGAGGATCTTAAATCATTCCTTCACTTTGGCTCCCCATCTGTGCATCAGTATTATCATCAACATACTATCTTCTCCAGCTTTTCGTACAATGTTTCACCACAGCAGGCACTGAACCAATACCACTATTATAATTATTATACATTTCACATCACATGAAGCATTATTATTAGTGATATTTGTTATGTGCTTGCTATACGCTAAACACTGTATGAAGCACTTCAGGTAGATACGACAACCAGATCGGACCAAGTCCCTATCCCATGTAGGGCTCACGCAGCGGGAGAACAGAAATTTTATCCCCATTTTCCAGATGAGGTAGCAGAGGCCCAGAAGTGAAGTGACTTACCCAAGGTCTCACAACAGGCAAGTGAAGGAGCCAGGACTAGAACTCAGGCCTTCTGACACCCAGGCCTGTGCTTTTTCCACTAGGCCTCACTGTTTCTTTGCAAATGATAGGTGTAAATAATATATACGTTGTTTGTGTTGCTACTAGAGTAGATCAGAATTGCTACTTGCAAGGACCTGAAAATAGCCACTGGAATGGTCCCCAGCTAGAGAGTTCTTATATATTTCCCCAGCATCCTGTAGCCATTTCCTCTCTCTCTCGCACACACACCAGCTCTATTTAAACTCATCAGGCTAAAGAAAGGTGATAGCTTTCCATTTTGGCCACGATCTGTCAAATAAATTGCACCGAAAGATCTTAAAATGGAAACAGCCTAATGCTTTTCATTTACTAAGTTTTACTGCTTCTCACAATTAAACCCACAGACCCTGATGCTTAGCAACTCATAGAGGATCTTTTACTAAACCTTAACATTGAATATAAAGATTAAGATCACAATTTTAAAAGTCACCCTCCATAAGGGAAAATGTCACATTTGAAATAAGAATCCTCCAAGTGCCAGAGTCATGGTTCCTATGTCAATAATAGCCCTGTTCATAACGAGCGCCTTACATTAAATAAGCATTTAACACTGCACCTTGTAATCAAAGTATCATGCATGTGCATGGTGGAGGCGTCTAGGTGAACATCTGCATAATCACTAATGTCATTCTTAGGTTCTGTAAAGAACCACACAACGATCCCTGTTTCGAGGACGATGATAACTTCAAAAACCACCACCCTCAAATGTTAATAAAACAAGGAACATGCACACACACACACACACACACATATCCACAAAGGCACTCTCTCTCACACCAAATGCAAAACCAGACAATTCATCAAATACCACAAATCTTTGATGTTACCATCAGCAATGGTACTGAGCAGTTTCTGCGTGCAGGGCACTGTAGTAGTAATAATAATAATGGCATTTATTAAGTGCTTACTATGTGCAAAGCACTGTTCGAAGCACTGGACTAAGCACTTGGGAGCGTGCCCCTTAGCCATCAAGCCTAAAGGTTTTGTTTGTTGCTTTCATCTTACCATTTGAGGTCTACATACCAAACGTGAACCCAGACATTAACATCAAGAAGCATTTGGATCTGGAGGAGTGAGAAAAACCAAAAGAATCACCAAGATGACTGACAGGAAATCTTTCCCGAATTGGAGGGAGGGAAATAAAGAAATCAGCTCTCTGGTGGAATTTGAAAGTGGATTTCCTAATACAAGTGATAAGTTCAAAAATTAATTCCCATGAATGAGGTTCAAAACCCAGAGCTCATAAACTGCCAGATGTCTCATCACAGACATTTTATTTTTAATGGTTCAAAAAACTACAGCAGAGCATTGGTTTCAAACCTTCTGCTATACCCTGGAAAGAATTTTTGCCCATTTCAGCTTAGCCAGCCCAGACACTGACTTGCAGATCTTGCCACACTGCATGCTTCCCAGAGAAACGAAGATTTGTTTTTGAAGTTTGGGGTGTTGCTTTTTAGGCAAGAATCTGCAACTCATTTCAAAAGGCTTAAAAAGAGCTCATTCTTGGCTATAAAATTCCAGCTGTGTTCCTACAGAGCTCCCTAAAACTCCTTAAACTGTGAATCTAGCAATAACTCACTTGTGGGATTCTAAGAATGACTTGCTTGGTTCTAATTTCTCCTCAGCCAAAGTGAGTTTCTCATTAGCAGGTGTGAAAAAGTGGGATCACTTCGGCACCAAGAATACCGGACCCACCTCTTCCTCCTCTCCCCTGCAGCAGAGATAATATATAGGAGATACTAAAATAATACAGTATCATAATTTAGACAGGCTAAAAACCACAGGCGGTCTAGAACAAAACCTCACGAATGGCCATGCTAACCTGTGAACGGCCTGAACCAGTTCTTTGGCTGGCTAAAGCTTGCCATCTTTCTCAGCTCTGACCAAAGGAGAAAAAGGGTCTCTTCTCCACCATCCTTCTCCTCCCCTCAGAGAGGTAGCACCTCCTTCAATTATTTATTAATATTAATGCTTGTCTCTGCCTCTAGACTGTAAGCTCATTATGGGCAGGGAATGTGTCTGCTAATTTTGTTGAATAGTACTCTCCCAAGCGCTTAGTACAGTGCTCTGCACATAGTAAGGATTCAATAAATGTGATTGATTGACTGAGTGACTCAACAGTGGCCACCACAACAGAGTAATGCCCTCCCACTTGGGCAAAGGAAATCAATTGCTTATTAGGGACAGGAACTTTGTCCAACCTGATTTGCTGGTACCTACCCCAGGGCTCAGCATATAATAAGCACTTAAATACCACAATTATTATTACTATTACTACTACTGGATCACCTATTCAGGCCCAGAAACCCAGGAAGAAATACAAACCCTACTTCAAACCTTATGCAACAGGGCAATTTTTTTTCCCACCATACCACTAAAACCCAAGCCACGTTTAGCAGGGTTTCCCTAGGTCAGAATAAATTTAGCCAAGAACATGGAAAACATTAACTGGTACAAGGCTGCATTTAAGAAATCTGAGAAAACACACAAATTTAATCTCTCCAACAACCGTCGGAACATGTCAGATGCCCCAAGCTGGACAGCCAATGGAAAGAGCATGGGCTTTGGAGTCAGAGGTCATGGGTTCAAATCCCGGCTCAGCCAATTGTCAGATGTGTGACTTTGGGCAAGTCACTTAACTTCTCTGTGCCTCAGTTATCTCATCTGTAAAATGGCAATTAAGACTGTGAGCCCCCCCGTGGGACAACCTGATTACCCTGTAACCTCCTCAGCGCTTAGAACAGTGCTTTGCATATAGTAAGCGCTTAATAAATGTCATTATTATTATTATTATTATTATGCAGCATTATGTGGGGTTTTTTTTACAACAGATTAAATGTGCACATTCTTGATCAGGAGGGGAGGGGAAAAAAGCACGTTAAAAAGTGACCAGCTTTGTCCTGTCCTTTAATTTTTTGGGAGGTGGGGGGGTGGGGGGGCGTTACAGTATCTGTTAAGCACTATGTATCAGGCAACGCACTAACCACTAGGGCAGATACAAATTAATTGGCTGGGACAACACAGTCCATGTCCCACATGGGGCTCACAATCTTAATTCCCATTTTACAGATGAGGCACAGGAAAGTCAAGTGACTTGCCCAACCAAGGTTACAAAGCAGACAAGTCAGGACTAGAACCCAAGTCCTCTGACTCCCAAGCCCTATAAGTTTGATCAGTTTACACTAGATTAAACACTTCTTGAGGGCAGAGATAGTGCCTACTATAGTGCATTACACTCTTCCTAGCACTTAGTACAGACGCTCTGTAAGCCAAAAGTGCTCAATAAATACCACTGACTGATAGACTCATTCATTTTTTAATGGTATTTGAAGTGCTTACCACGTGCCAGGCACCGTTCTAAACTGCTGGGCAAGTTACAAAGTAATCAGGTTGGACCCAGTTCTTGGCCCACATGGGGCTCAGAATCTTAATCCCCATTTTCCAGATAAGTGAAGCCCAGAGAAGTGAAGTGACTTCCCCAAGGTCACCCAGCAGACAAGTGGCGAGAGCTGGGACTAGAACCCAGGTCCTTCTAACCCTACCCCAGCGCTCTGCACTGTGTTTGTTACATAGCAAAGGGTTAACAAATAATACTTATTGTTATTATTATTATTATTATTATTATTATTTTATTACTGGAAGTCCCTGGGGATTGGCGGCAGAGTTATCAAGAGGGATCTGCTTGCGGTAAGCACTCAATACACACAAATGGCTGTGTGATTTACCCACTAGACCACACTGCTCCTGCCCTCCAGTTCCATGCCCTTTCACCTAGACCACATCACTTCCCTTCCCAGCACGCAAACACGTATGGTTCATTCATTCAATCATATTTGTTGAGCGCTTACTGTGTGCAGAGCACTGTACTAAGTGCTTGGGAAGCACAAGTTGGCAACATATAGAAGACAGTCCCTACCCCACAGTGGGCTCACAGTCTAGAAGGGGGAGACAGACAACAAAACAAAACATGGAGACAGGTGTCAAGTCATCAGAACAAATAGAAATTATAGTTAGAAGCACATCATTAACAAAATAAATAGAATAGTAAATATGTACATGTAAAATAAATAGAATAATAAATCTGTACAAACATATGTACAGGTGCTGTGGGGAGGGGAAGGAGGTAGGGTGGGGAGGATGGGGAGGAGGAGAGGAAAAAGGGGGCTCAGTCTGGGAAGGCCTCTTGGAGGAGGTGACCTCTCATTAGGGCTTTGAAGGGAGGAAGAGAGCACGTGCCTCAACTACTATCCCTGCCTCTACCTCCATTTCAGCGGGGAATGCATTATGGAGGAGGAGGGGGGAGGAGAAAAGAGAGGGAGGCAGTCTAATGTGTACACAGTGGCATTCTATTCTCTAAATGCATTGACAGAGAATGATTAGACAATGAACACAAAACAGTGCAGCTCTATAACCTCCTCGCCCCCAGGGTTTCTTTCTTTCCCCTGGTTTTCACCAAGACAAAAAGAAGCAAGACTTAGGAAGCACCTGCTTTCTCCAAAGCCTTTTCACCCAGATGAATGCAGTTGTCAGTGCAGGAATCGGCACTGTTGTTTATACACTTGTGTCCAGGGCCTAGTTCCTTCGTAGAGAGCAGGTTTTCCACGTGTTCTGGAGAGACTGTGGTTATGGGGATTAGACCAGAGTCTATTTGGGCGGAATGATACAGCAGCTGGGAGAAATGTCTGTGTGCAGATGTGGGTCATTACTAGTATCATTATCATTATTATCATTATTCTTATTATTGTATTCCCTGGGCACTTGCTATGTACCAGGCACTGGACTAAGTGTTGGGTGGATATTCATTCAATCATATTTATTGAGTGCTTACTGTGTGCAGAGCACTGTACTAAGCACTTGAAAAGAGGGGGAGGCAGTCTAAAGTGTACACAGTGGCATTCTATTCTCTAAATGGTTTACAGATAATGATTAGACGGTGAACACAAAACTGTGCTGCTCTATAAACTCCTTGCCCTCAGGGTTTCTTTCTTTCCTCTGGTTTTCACCACGACAAAAAAAGCAAAACTTAGGATACAAATCAGGTTGCACCCAATCCCTGTCCCACAGGGAGTTTACAGTCTTAATCCCCATTTTAGAGATGAGGTAACTGAGGCACACAAGGAAGTTAAGTGACTTGACCAAGGTCATGCAGCAGATTAGTGGCAGGGCAGGATTCTCACCCACTTCCTTCTGACTCTCGGATCTGTGCTCTACCCACTAGGCCGTGCTGCTTCATCAGACAGGCCTAGATATGCACGTCCGATAACTCAAGTACTCGTTAATGTGGGGGCTTGTCAAACTGACACTTGGATTTATAGCCTTTGGGAACTTGGTATTCACCACACCCTCGGCCCCAACACACCTGTCTGCTAATCATGTTGAACTGAGCTCTCAAACACTTAGTTTAGGGCTCTGCACATAGTATGCATTCAATAAATACCAATGATTATGCACACATCTTTGATTAATTTATAGCAATACTTGTCTCCCCTTCTAGACTGTAAGATTCATGTGGGCAGGGAACATGTCTACCAACTATCTTGTATTGTACTCTCCCAAGCATTTGGTAAAGTGCTCAGCACATAGTAAGCACTAAGTAAATACCATTGATAATAATAATAATTGTGGCATTTGTTAAGCGCTTACTGTGTGCCAGGCGCTGGGAGAGATATGATAGAGCACTTAGAGCAGCGCTCAGAGCTTAGAACAGTGCTTTGCATGTAGTAAGCGCTTAATGCCATCATTATTATACAAGATAAATGGGTTAGACCCAATCACCCGTCCCACAGTCTCTAGCCCTATTTTATAGATGAGGGAATTGAGGCTCAGAAAAGTGAAGTGACTTGCCCAAGTTCACAGAGCAGACAAGTGGCAGAGGCAGGATTAGAAACCAGGTCCTTCTGACTCCCAGGCCCCTGTTCTATCTAGTAGGCCAAGAAGGGCACCGGATATAGACTGCTTCCTATGCAAGTAATCTCCAAGTACCCGGCTCAAAAGAGACGGAAATAGGGCCTACAGGGATGAGGGATGCTTGCAACTTTCCAAAACAAGGAGGCTGTCCACTGGCCCCCCAGAGATCCCACACAAAGGCGAACTTCTGAACTAAGGTGTCAGTGCCACGATAATTCAGACTGGGTCACAGCCCTCGTGCTAGTCCAGACTGTAATGCCTAGTCTAGACAGTTACACCTCACTGCTACGCCTGGCCTAACGGAAAGAGCCCAGAGCCTGGGAGTCGGAGGACCTGGGTTCTAATTCTTCTGTGGGACCAGGAGCCAAGTAATGACTGACTGTTGTGTTCGTTTCCTCCCGGCCCTTCCATGTGACTTGCAGGATCTGTTCTTAAGACTTCCATCTACCATAAGCTCACTCTTACCACTCCTATTCTGCCACCGAGAGGGCCCCGACGCCCGGAAGATTTATTTCCGTTAAGTCCCCTAGTCCCCCTTCTTTGTGAAGTTAAAGAGGGATAGATTCACTTTACAGCCTGATCTGACTCCAGCACCATCCCCCTTCCCGGGCTCAGCATGGGAGTATTCTACCTAGAAGCCCTCACACTCCAAGTCTTATGATGGCTTTCTCTGAGTCCTCCTTCCCCAATCAGACGATCGTAATTAGTATTAGCTGGAGAATCAGACTGGCCTAGTGGAAAGAGCACGAGCCTGGGAGTCTGAGCACCTTGGTTCTAATCCCAGCTTCAACACTTGATGATGATGATGGCACTTGTTAAGCGCTTACTATGTGCAAAGCACTGTTCTAAGTGCTGGAGGGGATACAAAGTGATCAATTATCCCAAGTGGGGATCACACAGCAGACACGTGGTGGTGCTGGGATTTGAACCCATGACCTCTGACTACAAAGCCCAGGCTCTTTCCACACTGAGCCACACTGCTTCTCCGACACACTTGACACATTTGACTGTTGTGAGGCTTTAGGCAAGTCACTTCACTTCTCTGGGCGTCAGTTACCCCATCTGTAAAATGGGGATAAGACTTGGATGAGCCCCATCTGGGACCTAGACTGCATCTGCGGGACATGGCTTGTATCTACCCCAGCATTCCATACAGTGCCTGGTACACTGTAAGTGCTCAATAAATACCATAAAAAAAAAACCCACTTCTTTATCCTGGGATAATGACCTGTTTTCTGGGACCAGCTCCTTTAAAAGAGAGAGGGCAGGGAAGGATGTAGGGGAAAGGAAGTGGGAGCAGCTGTGAAACAGGGAAAAAAAAGGGATTGTAAGAGTGGGCTGTTTTAATTAGAAGCTTCTTGTGGGTGTAGAACCTAACTACTAACAGCTTGTCTGGATTCGGATTTCTTTGCGTTGTTGTCTCCCGGTTCTCCCCCGTGTCACACACACACCCACCCCCAATTTCCCAACCATCAGGGCAAAAACACGTCACAACACTGCCAGGGACAGCAGATGTCAATCATCAAAGTGCAGCCACCAACTAGTATTCCATGGATCAGAGACAGCTTTTCTGAACCACCAAAGTATTTGTCACCCCCACGAGGCTTCCAAAAGCCTTCTCCCAACACCATCACCTCCAGATCTCTGGATGCAGAAAAAGGAAGACACAATGGACGATGTTCCTGCTCTGGAGCTGCTGGCCTTTCCAGAGCCGTGGGTCCTTCTTCCCCTCCTGGAACAGGGAGCCCTGCCAACTGATTGCACTTGCTGTCTTAATGCTCCTGGGAGAGGAAAAGGCGGGGGGGAAGCCAAAACTTTTTTTTTCCTCCCCCCTGAATTGGAAGCAGCAAGACTGAGAAACCAATTCCTCTACTTGGCCCAGCTTTAGTTTAACTTGAACAAATTTAGAAAAGCTACATTACCCCAGCTGAAAGAGTGCCAACATTTACTTTGGCAGAAACTAACCAAAGGCGTTGAAGCTTTTTTTAAAAAAAAATTCTACTACTACTAAAGCTGCAACATGAGCAACGGCATGGTTATTTTAGCCTTCGTTAAAGCATAATAACAATAATATTGTTTGAAAAATAACTTAAATAACCTTTCGGAGAGAGGGAGAGGGAGAGGGAGAGGGAGAGGGAGAGGGAGGGGAGAGGAAAGTGCTGAGGTAAATTGGCAGCCAGACAAGAGTCAAGAGCCAAGGTGTTAACCTTGGCTTTTACAACTGATCATTCCCTCTTCCAAACTGACTTTTGAGAGGCCACTGAAATACCAACTGCTGTGTCTTGGAATCCCCCATACATGTAAAACAAGGATATAGCAGCTGCCCTAACCCCTACCCCAACTGTAAGTTTTAACATCATTCTCTAAAAACATCCATTGCCCACCCACTAATAACAACAATTGTGGTGTTTTTTTAAGTATTTATTATGTGTCTATCACTGCGTTCAACACTGGAGTGTACATGGGAGAAGCAGACCAAACTACCCCTGTCATTTCATTTCATAGATGGGGAAATTGAGGCATAGAGAAGTTAAGGGACTTGTCCAAGATCACAGAGGGTAATGGCAGAGCCAGGATTAGAACTCAGGTCTCCTGCCTTCCAGTCCTGGGCTCTATCTACAGGACACCTTTCTTTGGCGAGTAGGCCAATAAGTACCTCACACTCACTGAGGTGAGGGCCATTAATAATAACAATACTGGTATATGTGGCAGAGAATGTGTTTGTTATACTGTTATATTTTACTCTCCCACGCTCTTAGCATAGTGTTCTGCACACAGTAGGAACTCAATAAATACAACTGATTGAGTGTAAGTGCTTACTATGTGCCAAGCACTGTAATAAGCACTGGGGTAAATACCAGATAATCTGGTCCCACTCATAGTAAGCACTTAATCAGTTGTATTTATTGAGTGATTACTGTGTGCAGAGCACTACGCTAAGCACTGGGGTAAATACCAGATAATCTGGTCCCACATGGGGTTCACAGTAAGTAGAAGGGAGAAGGGGTACTGAATCCCCATTTTGCACATGAGGAAACTGAAGCCCAGAGAAATCATGTGCCCATGGTCACACAGCAGACAAGTGGCAGGGCCGGGATTAGGGTCCAGATCCTCTAACTCCCAGGTCCCCCTGCTCTATCCACTAGACACACTACTGCATTGTTGGTGTACCCCCAAAGGAGCAGTGGGGGCAGGGGGGGCTGCCCCACCTACCGTATTCTTGGCATGCCAGTGGCCCAATCCCTCTCCTTAATTTCCACCTAGCCTCCAACCCCAGTAACCTTAAAAGAACAATTCCACAGCGCTCCGCTTGTGCTGCCCCATCCGGATGGGATGAAATCAACTGGAAGAGGGGCCACCGAAAGGGTTTCCTCTCAGGAGCCCGGCCCCATCAGACACAGACGCCTCCCACCCCACCAACCCACATGGACCATATCCCCACCTCCCACCAAACACGCACACATACATACCAGAAAAGGGAGCCCACCCCACGGGTGGTTTGGGGAAGGATCAGCTAGAAAAGGCTTCACTTTGGAGTACCTCAAGAAATGCCACAAACCACATGGGCTTGGGGTACAGTCTGCGCCCTACACTGGTTCACAATCCAAGATGGGGAGCAAGAACAGCCTTCACATTTTACAGATGAGAAACTGAGGCCCTGAAAGACCGAGTGACTTGATCCACGGTCACACAGCTGGGCAATGGGCGAACAGGGATTAGAATCCAGGTCGCTTGCTCTTTCCATTCGGCCACCATCTAATGATTTAGGGACTAAGAAATGGAACTCCACTTATGCTGGAGAGTACTCACTATCAGTCAGTCAACAGCATTTATTATTAACAATAATGATAATAACAATAATAGTATTTGTTAAGCACTTACTACATGCCAAGCAAGGTATTAAGCAGTACTGTAGAAAAAGAATAATCAGTTCGGACACAGTCCCTGTCCTACGTGGGACTCGTGGTCTAAATAGGAGGGAGAACAGTTGTAGAATCCCGATTTTGCTGATGAGGAAACTGAGGCAGAGAAGTTAACAGACTTGCCCAAGGTCACACAGCAGACAAGCAGCAAAGGCATATTAGAACTCAAGTCCTCTGACTTCCAGGCCCATGCTGTTGTTTATTTAACACCGTATTAAGCGCTTGGGAAAAAAAAATATTGTGGTAGACTCATTACTAAGCTACCTTATTTAACAAGGAGGATGAAAAAAAAAGGACAGGCTTTTCCGAAATGATCTTCTCTTTTCCCCTCTCACACAGACAAGAGAGGTGTTGGATCTAAGTGGAGTGTATTTTCTCTGAGGAAATTTAAATCAGAGCTTAACATTTCCCAAACTGTCCTGTGAGTACGCGGTCTCAATTTAAAGACAGTGATGCAGGAAAAAGAAAAATGAAAATTAGGTTGCCAATAACTTGCTGCTTTCCCTCCACCAGAAACCCTAAACAAACTGCCCCCAAATTCACCATTCCCACCTTAAACTGCAAACCCCATTACCTGAAACATACTAGAAAATGACTTGTCCCTTTCCTTCTTTTTCTGAGATAAACACACATGCAATTAGGCTAACACTGTTGGGTCCCAGAAGGGGACAAAAGCCTCGAATTTCCGGGGCAAAAGAAAGATTTTGCACATTTCCCAACTTAAGGGAGGAGGAAAGTGGAATTACCATACCCCAGCCGGAGTTCCATTTCCTATTAAACAGTATGTGCAATGTCATAATCATCTGCAAGCTTGTGAATTTATGGAACGCCTTCCTGCCAAGGGGTTCGGATTGCTTAAGTGTGTTACAGTAAAATCGCATTAAATTTAAATGCAAGGGACCAGGGAAAACAAACTCTGAATTAACCAGGTTTGGCTTTATCCGATACTTTTTATTAAAGAACCAAAGAGCAGTTAGTTTGCCTACTACGGAGCTGTGGTGGTAAAGAACTGAGATCTGTTTTTCATGGAGCAGGGATCTGCCTGGCCAGAAGCCCTGGGGCTAACCATGAGACTGGTGTCCCCCTCCCCTTCCTCAGTGAAGAAAATACAGTTCATTCATTCAATCATATTTATTGAGCGTTTACTTGTGTGCAGAGTACTGTACTAAGCACTTGGGAAAGTACAATATAACAATAAACAGTGACATTCCCTGCCCATAATGACCTTGGGGGAGGTAAACCCCCAAAATACCAAACTGAAGGCTGCCAGGAGTCAGTGCATACTGAGATGAGGACAGTGGGAGGACAGCTTGTAATAAAAACTGTGATATTTGCTGAGCTCTTACTATGCGCCAAGCACTGTACTAAGTGCTGGGGTAGATATAAGATACCCAGGTCAGACATGGTCCTGCATGGGGCTCACAGTGTAGGGGAAAGGGAGAACAAGCATTTCATGCCTATTTTGCAGCTTCGGAAACAGCCACAGAAAAGTTATATTACTAGCCAATGGTTGCATGGGAATCAGGTGATGGAGCTGGGATCAGAACTCGGTCTGTTGTCTCCCAACCCTGTGTTCTTTCATCTAGGGCACATTTCTTCGCCACTTGCTTGCTGTGTGACCTGGGGCAAGTCACTTAACTTCTCTGTTCCCCTCTGCCAAATGGGGATTAAAACTGTGCGCTCCATGTGGCACATTCATTCATCCATTCGTATTTATTGAGCGCTTACTGTGCACAGAGCACTGGACTAAGCGCTTGGGAAGTACAAGTCAGCAACCTCTAGAGGCGGTCCCTACCCGACAACAGGCTCACAGTCTAGAAGGCGGGGGCAGACAACAAAACATGTGGACAGGTGTCAAAATCGTCAGGACAAATAGAATTATAGCTCTATGCACATCATTAACAAAATAAATAAAATAGTAAATATGTACAAGTAAAATAAATAGAGTAATAAATCTGTACAAATATATACAAGTGCTATAGGGAGGGGAAGGAGGTAGGGCGGAAGGGTGGGGAGGAGGAGAGGAAAAAGGGGGCTCAATCTGGGAAGGCCTCCTGGAGGAGCCTGTTTCTGATTCCCTTGCATCTATCCTGGTGCTTAGTACAGTGCCTGGCACATAATAAGAACTTAATGTCTAAAAAAATTGATAAAGGAATTATGGGTCAAGGGTTGATCCATGTTGGGGTGGCCAGCAGAAGCATCAGAGTGGTATGGTTAACCCTTTATTCCCTGCTAGACTGTAAACCCTTTTAGGGCAGAGACCACTTTGCTAACCAATCAACATGGCACCTCACCCTCCCCACCACCTCCAGGGCACACAGGGACAAGGCTGCTTCAGGCACTCCCTAACCGCTGCCCATCCATCACCACAAACTGCCTCTGCTGTGGGCGGTCTAGCCCTGCAAGAAGATAAAGCAGGCTTTTCCTGCCGGTGACCACTGCCCCCCAAACCCCCGGCTTAGATTTTTGAGGAGGGGAGTAATATGCCCAGAGCGTTTCTGGACAAAGACAATCCGGACAGCGGCATGAAGTATGGAATGAAGTGAAGAGAGACACGAGGATGGGAGATCAGAGAGAAGGCTGATGCAGTAGTCCAGACGGGATAGGATGAGAACTTGAACGAGCAGGGTAGCGGTATGGAAAGCGGTGTCCAACCTGTTTAGCCTGTATCTACCCCAGCGCTTAGTACAGTGCCCGAGTTCTCTCTTGGAATATGAGCCACCTTTAGCACAGACCTTGTCTACTTCACTGCTTAGCACGGTGCAGTAGCGAGTACACTTAGCGAGTATTTATTCGCTAGTATTAAGTGGAATTTTCTTTGCAGAGCCCCAGACTAAGTACAAACAGTAAAGTTAGTATATGTGCTTCTGCCCTCAAGGACTTTACAAAATAGCTGGGAAGACCGAAATAGAAATACATTATAGGTAGGGGGAAGGAACAGAGTCTAAAGACTCTGAAGGAACAAAGTCTAAAGAGTCTAAAGTAAGTGCAAGAGGCAGTGTGTGAACGCCAATAATAATAATAATGATGGTATTTGTTAGGCGCTTACTATGAGCCAAACAGTGTTCTAAGCATTGAGATAGATACAAGGTAATCAGGTTGTCCCACATGGGGCTAACAGTCTAAATCCCCGTTTCACAGATGAGGTAACTGAGGCACAGAGAAGTGAAGTGACTTACCCCAAATCACACAGCTGATAAGTGGAGAGCCAGATTAGAACCCATGACCTCTGACTCCCAAGTCTGTGCTCTTGCCACTAAGCCATGCTATTTCTCAACCCCAAGTGTTGAAGCAATAACTGGGGGGAAGGTAGGAGGTTACTCAGGAAAGATGCATCCTGGAGATGTGATTGCCAAAGAGCTGTGAAAATTGGGAGGGCAGTGGCCTGGCCAGTGTGAAGGGAGAGGAAATTCCAAGAGGCAGGGAAAGGTAGGATCGGGGGCCGCAGCAGGAGAGCTGAGGAAAAGGCACAGGGAGCAGGTTGGCTGGAGGAGTAAAGTGTACAAGCTGGGGTGTGGTGGGAGAGGAATGAGGTTAAGTAGGGTGAGGAGAAATCTGAGTGCCTTGGAGCCAGTGGTCAGGAGTTTCGGCTCCATGCTGAGAGGGGTGGGAGATCATTAGTTTCAAAGATGTGGTCAGAATGATGATTAAGAAGAATGAGCTGGGCAGCAGGGTGGAATGTGGGCTGGGGAAGGGAGAGGCTGGAGGAGCCATACTTCATGCTGCTGTCCGGATTGTCTTTGTCCAGAAACGCTCTGGGCATATTACTCCCCTCCTCAAAAATCTCCAGTGGCTACCAATCAATCTGCGCATCAGGCAGAAACTCCTCACCCTGGGCTTCAAGGCTCTCCATCACCTCGCCCCCTCCTACCTCACCTCCCTTCTCTCCTTCTACAGCCCAGCCCGCACCCTCCGCTCCTCTGCCGCTAATCTCCTCACCGTACCTTGTTCTCGCCTGTCCCGCCATCAACCCCCGGCCCACGTCATCCCCCGGGCCTGGAATGCCCTCCCTCTACCCATCCACCAAGCTAGCTCTCTTCCTCCCTTCAAGGCCCTACTGAGAGCTCACCTCCTCCAGGAGGCCTTCCCAGACTCAGCCCCTTCCTTCCTCTCCCCCTCGTCCCCCTCTCCATCCCCCCATCTTACCTCCTTCCCTTCCCCACAGCACCTGTATATATGTATATGTGTTTGTACATATTTATTACTCTATTTATTTATTTATCTTACTTGTACATATCTATTCTATTTATTTTATTTTGTTAGTATGTTTGGTTTTGTTCTCTGTCTCCCCCTTTTAGACTGTGAGCCCACTGTTGGGTAGGGACTGTCTCTATATGTTGCCAACTTGTACTTCCCAAGCCTTAGTACAGTGGTCTGCACACAGTAAGCGCTCAATAAATACGATTGATTGATTGATATTGGTTGATTGATTGATTGATTGATTGATTGACTGATTGATTGATTGACACAGTCCATATCCCACATGGGGTTCACAGTCTTAATCCCCAATTTACAGGTGAAACAACAGGCCCAGAAGTGGAGTGACTTGTGCAAGATAATACAACAGACAAGTGGTGGAGCTAAGGTCAGAACCCAGGGCCTTCTGACTCTCAGGCCCATGCTCTAGCCACTAGGTCACGCTGCTTCTCGCACATTTTCCTACAGACTCACCTTGAGGAAAGATAACACAGTCTCGGCCTATTTTCCTCTTGCAGTCTAATTTAGGAATACACTGTCCAGTACTCATTTCCATAGGACCAGGGGTTCCATGCAGAATTGCCGTCAACTGGAAATTCCAAGTTCTTCTGAGCAATCACAGGCTGCACCAGGCCAGGCCAGGCCAAAATCTCACTTCTCAGAGCAGGAAGTCACCTAGTTAGTTCTGCTGTCTATTCAAGCCCAAGAGGAGGGAGTCTTTAGGAAGTGCAAACAATGACTGCAAAGAAACAATGCCTGCAAAGCAGTGCCAGATTCCACTTCTCTCTACAGCCCAAGGAAGAAGTGAGTTAATTAGCATGTGTTCATACCTGGGGGGAGGGAAGGAAAGGGCAGGGGAGTGGAAGAGAGGGGAGATTAATTCACTCCCAAGGGGCCCAAATAAATCTTAGCATTAAGACAGAACCCCCTAATTATAGGCCTGGCCATATCAAGGGGAGTATCTTTCACCTCAAAATGAGTTAATTTGGGTTTAAAATCCCTAAGTAAGGTAGTCCTTGCTCTCTGAAGGGTCTCCCTCCTTCCCCTTAGTTTGAGCCTGTGGATAGGGTATGTGTTTGTTCTGATTATTCTATATCTACCCCTGTCCTTAGTAAATAGCAAGTGCCTAACAAATACCACACTTCTTATTACTACTATTATTAATGGTTTTAAGTGAGTGGGTTTTGAACCTGTATTTTGTTGGGGGTGGGCAGGGAAGAGAACAATTACTGGTTATGGACTGAGAGCAGTGGAAAATCACCCCAGCTCCAAAATCTCCCAAGGGCTCCCTGCAGTCATCTCTGATCAGCACCCCCGCCAAAAACACTGTCCTCAGTCACTGCCAGATTGCAACTTTTCTGCTGGGTGACCTTGGGCAAGTCACCTCATTGGGCCTCATCTGTAAAATAACGATTAAATACCTCCCTTCTGCTTTGACTGTGAGTTTCATGGTGGACAAGATTATCCCATTTCGACCCAAGTGCTTAACACATAGGAAGCGCTTGAATACCACAGTGAGTTTTATTATAGCTAGATGAGGTTAGCCTACATCCCTCAGACACAATGCAAGTTCTGAGCCAATCGCTTCCCGGTTCAGGTGCCATGCAGCTGGCTCGGATCTGACTTCAGAGCGCCCGCCAATGGTGCCCCCTCCCCTCATTCCCCTACACTTGAATTCAACTTGACTTCAACTTCTGAAAAAAAAAATCTTCAAGTTTTGGTTTTGTTTTGTGGCTTCTGCTGATGCCTTTCAATGAGAGGGGCAGTGAAAAGGAAAAGACAATTATTGGCAGCTGTGGGGCCAGTGTGTTGCCAACCGAACCCAAGAAGACGGCTTCTCCCAGGTTAAAAATATTCGAACAGGACATCCTCAGACCAGCAGGGGACAGACAGTGGAGGAAAGGGTGATCGGGTGTGTGTGGAAGATCTCCAAAAGACTCTTCCACAGAAGTCCCAGGAACCCTTTAGAGGTTTGACATGCTTCAGTGCTTGCTGCTCCCCTCCTTATTCCCCCCGGCAATCTCCCCCATCTCCCCTGCCTCTTTTTCAAGCCTGAAGCTTGAAGCCTGAAGCTTGAAAAAGAATTCCACTGTTTCTTTCCATCTGAACCCTTCCTCCCTAACCCTCCCCAAAGAACAGAAATCAACCAATTAATAGTATTTATTGAGAGCTTCCTGCATGCAGAATACAGAAAGAAAAAAAAACAAGCTGATGGGAAAATGAAATTCCAACCACAGGTAGTCCAGAGACCCACTCAGGACTACCCTATTGCTATTGGTAACGGTGCTATTTGTTAAGTACTTACTAGGTGCCAAGTGCTGTACTAAGCACTGACAAAGATACAAGATCATCAATAAATGAGCTTGATGGGGGCAGAAGGGGTAATGTGAAAAGATCGAAAAAAGACCGCAAATGCTTGCTGTGATAAAGAATAGCAACCAGGGTGAGGGGTGGGGGAGAAGCAACTTTTAAAAAACCCACTGCCTCCACAGCTGCAGTCTTCAGGAAGAACTGCAAAAAAAATCATTCAGGCTATTTCTGCTTCCCCTTCCTCTCTGAAAGTGACTCCAACTCTCCCTCTAGAACCTGAGCTCCTTGTGGGCAGGGAACATGTATGCCAACTCTGTTGAATTGTACTCTCCTAAGTGCTTAGTACAGTGCTCTGCACATGGTAAGTGCTCAATAAATACCACTGATTGAATGCACTAAATTAGCTCTTGTTAATATTCTGCACTGATGAAAGCTGCTGGGAGCAAGAGGAAGCTAGAAGGAGGGGGGGAGTAGCCAATTTAAAACTCTTATCAAGATTTCATGTAAGAACTTAAGCATTTTATCACCGAGGTTTACAATCCTATAATACCCCACCAGGCCTGCCTCCATCCCTTTCTGGAAGAAAAAATTCCACATTTCCAGTAAGGCTTCAGCAGAGGCCAGGCACAAAACCCTAATGAATTAACGCTACCACTGGCTGGACAGTCTGAAATGCTGGCCACTTCGATTCGGCGTGCTGCCTGCTTTCTGATCTAGTGACCGCTTTCGACTCATGACCCTTTTTGCTTTTTCTTTCAGTCATGACAGCCCACAATTGATGTGGTAGACTCTGACTACTTAAATCCTCGTTGTTTCAACTTCCTTTTCTCAAACACTGTTTCTGCTTACACTTGACACAGGCAGTGTTCACACCTAGAAGGCTTCGAGTTGCTCAACTACAGTTATTGATGGTATTTTTTCATGCAATTTGTTAAGCGCTTGCTCTGTGTCAAACCCTGTTCTAAGCACTGGGGTAGATATAATTCACTGGGGTGAATTAGGTAAAGCACGGTCCTTGTCCTTCCTGGGGCTCACAGTCGAAATAGAAGAGAGTACAGGAGAAGTAAGTTTTAGAGAAGACTTGGGGCAAGTCACTTAACTTTTCTGTGATTCAGTTACCTCATCTGTAAAATGGGGATTAAGACTGTGAGCCCCACGTGGGGCAACCTGATCACCTTGTATCAACCCCAGTGCGTAGAACAATGCTTCGTACATAGTAAGTGCTTAACAAATGCCATTATTATTAACTTTCCCAAGGTCACACAGCAAGCATTTGGCCAAGTCAGGATTAGAACCCAGGTCCTCTGACTCCCAGCCCTTGCTCTTTCCACTTGGCCATGCAGCTCCTTTATTAGGCACTTAATGTGTGCACAGTACTGTACTAAGCACTTGGGAGAGTACAATATAGCAGATTTGGTAGGCACATTCCATGTCCACAACAAGTTTAGTTATTTTATTATCAGAAAGACACTTCCTCCAGGCCAACATTTCTGGCTGTTCCTGGATCATTTGTGGCTGAAGTTTTGCTTTGTTTTTAAATTTAAGTGAACAACAGTTAAACAACAATTTAAATGGGAATTAAATAAAATACACTAAAATGGCACTTTCAATAAGAACATTATCTTGATGCTTGATCACTCCAAAGATTCAAAGGGTTATGCTGCTCTAGATTTTTCTTCTCACCCTATTTTTCTGAACTTCCTCCAAAATGTGTCCACTTTAGGAACTGGGATGCCATCCAGCGCTTAGAACAGTGCTTGGCACATACTAAGCACTTAACAAATACCATTATTATTTTCATACTCTTTTGCTCCCTTCCATCGTTCAATAACCAATCATATTTGTTGAGCACTTACTGTGTGGAGGGCACTGTCCTAAGCAGTTGGGAGAGTACAACACAACAACAGGCACATTCCCTTGCCAAGATGAGCTTCCAGTCTAGAGGAACCATACCTCTGTATTCCCTTCCAGATAGACAAACAATTCTTAGTTATCCAGAAACCCACTCTTTAGTCTGGGAATAATCCGTTCCTTCATTTTTCTTACACGCATCAGCCACTTCCACTGTAGGGTCTTCGAGGTCAGGGATCAAGTCTAGTTTTCTGAAGTTTCCCATGTGCTTAGTACACTGTACAAGGTTGTTCAAAGACCAAGACAAGATTGCTCAATACCAGACTGATCAAATGATCAACACATCCCCAGAAATCAGGGATAATCACAATTATGGTATTGAAGCACTAACTATGGGTTAGGCACTAAGCACCATGGTAAGATACAAGCTAATCAGGTTGGATACGATCCCTGGGCTGCACGGGGTTCAAAGTCTAAAAGGGTGGGAGAAAAGGGATTGAAAGCCCATTTTACAGAAGAGAACACCGAGGCCCAGGGAAAGTAAGTGCCTTGTCCAAGGTCACCTAGCAGGTAAGTGGCCAAGCCAGGATGAGAACCCAGATCCCCTGGCTCTCGGGTCTGTACTCTTTTTACTAGGCCACCAGGCTTACTATGCCCCAAGCACTGTCATAAGCACTGGGACAGATAAGGATCAGCCAGCTGTCACAGCGCTCCTTTGAAAGAGCCAGCTAAGGGGAGATGAGGAGGGATGAGTCTGAAACCATGGGATGAATTTCTGCATTTGCTAACATGTCCCCATCTTCTCACACTGACAGTTAACTCTGACACCTCTAAGCATGTTCAACCCGAAAGACGCTGTCAAAATGGTCGGTGAGAATATCTGGCGACTCTGAAGGTTAACACAGAATCAGGAGGCACCCTAGCCCTGCAACCAGAAGAAAGTTTGGGGGGACTGGGGAGGGGGGTGCTGTGTGCAAATTGAGCTTTCTCACTATCCCTGAGAACAGTGACTTCTAGGTTGCTTCTAACTCAACACTGCAATTAACCTGTAGGGTAGGCCTATTTCACCGATTTCCCAACGTCCATATTTTTTTCTTGGTGGGGGGAGTGGGAAGGGACAGAAGAACTGGAAAGCTGAAAAAAAAAATGGAGGGGGGTCTACTACACTTTTCCTACTTACAAGGTTAATGCAGTACTTAGTATATGCAGAGCCCTGTACTAAGTGCTTGGAGAGTACAATACAATAGAGCAGGCATATGTGATCCCAGTCCTCAAGGAGTTTACAATCTACTACAGGGAGACTAACATTAAAATAAATTACCGAAGGGGGAAGCAACAGAGTATGTACGTGGAGCATCGAAATGGTCAGGGGTCAGGCCCAAGGTGAAACAGAAGGGAAGGGACAAAATAATTATGCTATCTTTTAAGGGCTTATTCTGTGCCAAGCCCTTCTGGATTAAGCACTGGGGTAGATACAAGATAATCAGGTCAGACCCAATCCCATACGGTAGCTGACAAATTCTCTGGGATGGTGGTCCAAGCCCTCCCCCAAATTCCATCTTGTTCCTTCAAATGCGGAAGATTTCTTTTTTAAATGCACTTCACCTGGAAGCATCCAAGGAAGCCAAGTCCTTCTAGATCCTAGGCCTGTGCTCTAATCACTAGGCCCTGGTGCTTCTCTTCCTTACTGGTTCTTTGGCTCTCTCCCCTACTACTCCCACCCCCTTGGGCACTTCCTTTCCCATTCCTGCATTTGCTGAGGCCCATCGACTGACTTCCCCGATAAAGCCCTCTTACCTAGGCTCGCTCACTCCTCTGCGACATCTACGCATTGGATTTGGATCTGTGACCTCTGGACATCTGATTATCTCCCCACCCCCTACCCCATAGAACTTATGTACATATCTTTAAAGTATAAATTACTTATTTATTCATATTAATGTCTGTCTCCCCCCCTAGGCTGTAAACTTGTAATGGGCAGGGAATGTGTCTGCTACTTGTTGGGCTTGTACTCTCCCAAGCCCTTAGTACAGTGCTCTCCACAGAATAAACGCTCAATACCATGGAGTGATTGAAAGATAAGGTGCCTTGAACTCCTGATCAGACAATGGGAAAGAGTCTCAACTGGCATTGAGCATCTGCTGGCTAACTAGAAGGGGGTGGCGAAGGAGGTGTTTTCTCAAAGGAAAGGGTTTGTGGTGAGCTCCTCCGGGTAAGAGGCAGCCTGTGTTAGGAAGCCTCGGCCAATTAAATCCCCTGGGATGAGGGAGAGGGTGAATCTGTAGGCCCCGGTAACTGTGAGGAGGGGAAGGCACCCAACATTTTCAATAGTTGCCCGGAAGATCGGGCTGACCCCCGTCCCCCAAGCTTCAACAGGTGGGAGCAGAATCCCCCGCTCCTAGGAGTCCAGCCCTGGGGTTGGGAAGAGAAGGACTCCTTTTGGAAATAATCAAAGCAGGACACATGCTCAAATTAGGGGGAAGAAAAGTGAAAATGGAAACTAGGCCAGGGCTGTCTGTGCGACCATGAGGAGGCTCTGGGCTCCATGCCCAATCTCTAACCCTCCAGGGTCTCGAAGTCCTGCCAAAGCAGCACACTTAGTCCCCGGGGAAAAAGAGGAGGGCTCCCCACATTATTTGACCGACCCCACGGCAGCGTGGCTCCCCTACCGCCCGCCCCACTCCCTACTTGGCTGTAAGTGGAGTCTCGTTCAGTATGGTGTCTTGTGAATGGCCATGGAGTGGCTGGGATTTCCGGGTCCTCTACCTCCAAATGGAGAAAGGAGAAAAATCCCTCCCCAGTTCTCACCGCCCAGCCTGTCCTCCCCCTCTCTATCCATCTGACAATCTCCCATGAGCTGCGTGTGCCTGGCAGTGTAGTCGGTCCGGAGAGTCTCCCGGCCACCGGCCACGGTTGGGTGAGGGTTGGGGGAGTCTAGTGGGGGGCCACTGTGCCACACAGCAGAAACCCCCCAAAGAGGGCGGCCATGAAAGCCCCACACCCGGAAGGAAGGTACAAGATCCATTCGGGAGCTGGGTGGGCGTGGAGGGGGGTCCAGGGGAATATGCCTTCTCTGCGACCAAACAAAGACCCCAAGAGTGCCCTCTGCCCCCTCCACTCCCCACTTCACCCACCCTGGGAGAAGCGGTTCTCAGGTTGAAGCTGGCCCGCCACAACAGAGAGCCAGAAACCGAGATTCTGCTCCCGGATTTTTTTGCTTTAAGAGAGGAGCGATGGGCAGCGGATTTTTCAGCCCCAACCCACTAATACTGTAAACAATGATGCCTAGGGCCTGCATACTACAGCACTGGAATGGATTCCTCAACTTGGCCTCATCACTTATGCAGCTGAGGAAACAACCACTGACAGCTTTTCTGCATTTGTAAAGGCTCCAGAACAGCTGTGGTGATGCCACCACAGAGCAATGAATTAAGACTGAAACCAGCTGGGCCTGAACAGAAGCCTTTTTTTGCACAATACAGCAAGACTATCCTTGTTAACCCAGGCATTATTGTAAAATATTCAGCATTACTGTTATAGGACCGTTCTAGCTCAATTCTTAAAATTAGCCCTAATAAGCAATTTCAGAAATAAGGATGCTGTATTTGCTTCCAAATAATAAAGATGTGTTGTAGGTGAGGCGTGCATCTGTACACACACACACACACACACACACACACACACGCCACAGTAGACCGAATGGTGGGTTTTTTTATAGTATTTGTAAATACTTACTATGTGTAGGGCACTGTACTAGCACCTACTATCTAAGTGCCAGCACTTAGATACAAACTAGTTAGGTTAGACAGTCCACGTCTCACATGGCTACATTTTACAGATGAGGTAACTAAGGCAAGAAGTAACATGACAAAGGTCACAAAGTTGACAAGTGGCAGAGCTGAAAGAAAAACCCAGGTCCTTCTGACTCCCTGTTGGCTTCCAGTTAAGCTACGCCAGGTTTCCAACCTAACCTCCTCGTAACTCTCTCCCTGCCTTTGGGAAATGAGATGCAGGCCAATCTTGCAGGTTCTTCATCATTTGGAGATGGGCCTGGAAAACATTATAGAGCCTCCAGGGCCCACTGATCGAGAAGACAAATTCATGACCTGGAATCCTTGGTCAGTTTGTTTCCTGCATACAAACTGGGGACACTGTGAAAGTACAAGTAGCCAAAAATCTTGGGTCGACGTACTCAAGAACCTACTTCGCAACCTCAAATCACCTCCAAATGATTGAGAGACTCGCTGCTTTGGGGCTGATGGGAAGGAAGGCCAAAGACAATCTGAAATTCCCTAAAAGACCAGTCCAAATCCTCTCCCATCTCTCAAGGTGCTTTGAAAAACCACACTTAGACCCACCTGCTCAAATAAATGTAATTATGGCATTTGCTACACACTTACTATGTGCCAAACACGGTACTAAGTGCAGGGGTAATACAATATAATCAGGTCAGACAATCAGTCAGTATTTATTCATTCATTCAATCGTATTTATTGAGTGCTTACTGTGTGCAAAGCACTGTACTAAGCGCTTGGAAAGTACAATTCAGCAACAAAGAGACAATCCCTGGTGAGCACCTTAACACTGACTGTTCAGAACACTTATACCGTAAGTACTTGAGCAAGTACAGCAGGATTGGTAGACACAGTATCTGCCCTCAAAGCGTTTACAATTTAGCAGGGGGAGACAGACACTAACAATTTCAAGTAAGGGGATGCAGAGAGTTCATTCATTTCTTCAATTGTAGTTATTAAACGCTTACTGTGTGCAGCGCACTATTCTAAGTGCTTGGGAAAGTACAATACAATAAACAGTTCTATTTCCTGCCCACAATGAGCTCACAGTCTAGGTGTGGGGTTGACAGACAGCAATACAAATAAATAAAATTACAGATATAAACATATGTGATGTGGGCATGGTGGGGGGAGCAAAGAGGGCAGGTTAGGGTGATACAGAAGGGAGTGGAAGATGAGGAAAAGTGGAGCTTAGTCTGGGAAGGCCTCTTGGAGTTGATTACAGAATTGGTTGAAATTTCCTTGAGGGCAGAAATCATGACTACTAACTCTATTCTACTCTCCAATGCTTAATACAATGCTCTGCACAGAGAAAGCACTCACATATGATTTGCTGATTTGGAGACGTATATAACTGCTGGGGGCAGTGGGGGGAGAGATTAATCAATTGATCGATTGATTCACAAGAGATGAGAGGAGAGATTAGCCAGGGAAGGCTTTCTGGAGGAAATGGGATTTTGAATATGGGGAGAGCTGTGATCTGTTGGAAGTAAAAGGAAATCCTGTTCCATCTAAACTGTGAACCCCACGTCGGGCAGGGATTGTTTCCAACCTGACTAACTGGTATCTATCTCAGTGCTTAGAACCATGCCTGACACAGAGTAAGTGCTTAATAACAAAAACAATAAAAAGGAAAAGGGTGGGGAAGGGTTGCAAGCAAGACAGAGGAGCTTCAACATCAGGGGCGAGGTGAGAATGAGTCCCGGTGAGTAGGTTGGCTCAAGAGCAGGACACACCATCTCCTGATCCCCCTCCGCTCTTCTTTTTTGGCCAAGGAAATGCCCGGGTGTCCATCAAAGCCTCCTTCTTGGATTTTAGAAGTTTCCTAACCCTTAAGGGGACAGGTTACCTTCCCTATTACTCTCACCCCATTTCTACTTGACCTGGGGAGAACTGGGGAAGAGTCACGGAAAACACACACCAGAGGCCAGCTCTCTCTTGCTGAGAGCCAGCCAAAGACCTCCTCTAGAAGGAGGGAGATGGGAGTGTGTGGGAAGAGAGCACAGCAGGACTCCCAGTCCTGAGGAACCCTTCGCATTTCCTCCGCCCCACCATGGGCCTAGCTGGAGAACAGCGTGCGCCGCGGCCTACTTCAGAGAGGAATGAAAGCGAGTGGGAGGCAGCCTTCTGGCAAGGAGGTGGAAAGTGAAGCCACCCACAAGCACTCCGGCCTTAACTCCCAGAAGAGAAAACGTCAGGGGCCGCATCTCTCTTGCCCCCACCGCTCTTCCTCTCAAACCGCTTCAGCAGGGGTGAGGACCCTCCTCTATCCCCTCCCTCCTCTACTCGGAGAATGTCTCAAATTGTGGTTAGTTGAAGGAAAGGCAAACAATTTAACACAAAAGCAATCAGCACCATTTGAGATGCCAGCCCTCACCCTACTGCACGCCCGAGCAAGCATGGCATATGCTTAGAGCAGGAGCATGTGTGAACAATTATTTTTACAGTTTGTAGGGGTTGGGGGGCTGGGCGGAGATGGGGCAGTGCTACTTAAGCCACCCCTGATCCAGAGAGACTTTCTGATCGCATACAACAATTCCTATTAGGCTACTCTACTTGCCCAGAAAAGCAGAGAGCAGGACACTAATAGTCTGCTTTACTCAATCTCCACTTGCTTCGTAAATCCACACCCAGACAGGAAACTCTGAGGCAGGCTTTAAGAGGTTTCTTTACAAGATGGGCCTGCTAGCGAGAAGGGCAGTTGACGGCTGCCTGGATTGGCACTAGAGCTGGGGTAAACACACACGCCCACCTATCTTTTCATGTTTAAAACCCACAACAGCAGCTGGGGATGCTGAAACGTAAGACTGTATCATGAAGGCTACAATTGGATTCCGACTCCTTTACCACTCCCAATTATGCTAACCCTGAAAAGACAAGGAGGGAGGGAGGGAGAGAGAGAGAGAGAGAGAGAGAGAGAGAGAGAGAGAGAGAGAGAGAGAGAGAGAGAGAGAGAGAGAGAGAGAGAGAGAGAGAGAGAGAACTAGCCCTGGGGGCAGAGGCAAGAGGTGGAAAATGATAAAAACTCAAGTACCACAGATTAAATGAAGATGAAATTATAGATTTATCAGGTCCTCCTTGGAGTAAACATGGGATTGGTGGCCAATAGATCCAGCGTTCAAATCCTTAGTTCCATCCCTGGCCAAAACCAAGTGACTTTAGGTAAGTCACCTAAGTTCTCTGGCCTGAGATTCTTCCTCTGTACAATGGTTGGTTGACTGTGAGCTCTGTGCAAGAAGGTCCTTTACCCCATCTCATTATCTTGTTTCTACTCCAGTGTTTAGCAAGTAGTGCCTAATAAAACCCATAAATAGGCGCTCAATAAATACAAAAGATTGACTGCCAGAAAGAGTAGTACCCAGCTGTTTTGCTCTTCATTACTCTCTTGGACTACAGTTTCCTCATCTGTTAAATGGGGATAAGACTGCTCTCCGGATTGAGAGTCCAACACAGGACAGGGACTGCTGACTGATCTGATTACCCTGAGTTTCCCCCCTCTCGACTGTAAACTCGTTGTGGGCAGGGAATGTGTCTCTGTTATATTGTACTCTTCCAAGCGATTAGTACCTTGCTCTGCACCCACTAAGTGCTCAAATACGAATAACTGACTGACTGAATTTATGCCGGCACTTGGCACCTAGTAAGCCCTTAATAAATCCTAAAGTTACTATTCCCAACCCATCCAGGCCACAGCCTCCACCCTCCTGAGAAGTTGCTGGTATTTCAGTTTAAACAAATGGTAGATCGTAAAGTTAGTGTGCAAAAGGACAGATACGCCACACTCCCCGATAAGTTTAGCCCTCAAGGTTATGAAAGCTAACCTTTGTCTATCATGCTGAACTGTGTCAGTGCATGAACAAATAAACAAATAACTAAATTCAGTGCCACAAAAGACAACTTCAGGTTTCCTGGTGCCTCAGAGCAATGCCCAGGTTGAAGGGGAGAGGAGGGGCAGAGTGAAACACAGAATCAAAGAAGAAAGCATTGTGGGCCAATGGAAAGAGCATGGGACAGGGAGTCAGAGGATCTTGGTTCTAAACCCAGTTCTGCCTCCTACCTGCTGTGTGACCTTGGACAAGTCACTGCACTTCCCCAGGCCTCAGTTTCCTCATCTGTAAAATAGGGATTTAATTCCTATTCTCCCTTAGACTGTGCCCAATTTGATTATCCTGTATCAGCCCCGGTGCTTAGCACAAAGTACAAGAAATACCATAACCATTATTATTACTACCATAATCCTCCAGCTGATTAATGTTAGTTCTTCTCTCCACCAGCTGCACAGGAAAAAATAAAAAAAGCATTGAGCTAGGGTTTATTAATAATAATAATTGTGGTATTTGTTAAGTGCTTAGCGAGGCACTTCAGTGCTGGGGTGGATACAAGCTAGATTGAACCCACGCAGTAGAAGAGCTTTGGGAAAAAAAACAGAACAACAGGCATTTTTCTTTAACAACCTAGAACCAGCAACCTGCAAAATCCGAAACCAAACGGTTTTTCTTTATCAGCAAGAGTTGGGCTCCGCATAACTGACCTGGCATATGGTGTTCTGAAATCAGGATTCCCTGTTCCTTTAGCTCCGAGGCTTGATGTGTCAAGAGGGCAGGTTTGAGGACAAACAGCAGAGCCAAATATGTATTTTATTTAAAGAGGGTTTCCTTTTGCTCTGCTGGCCACCTTTGAGATCACAGCTCACTGCAACCATAATGGTTTGGAATCCTCCCTGCAGTTCTTTAGGAGTCTCTAGAGGCCTTTCCCGATTAAACCATCTTTTACCCATCTCGCTCTCCCTTCTGTGTCATCTATGCAGTTGGATCAGTGTCCTTTGGACATTTGACATTCACATCCAATCCCAGAGTACTTTTGTACGGATCTCTAAATTATATATTATAAATTACTTATTTATTCATATGCTATGAATAAATATAAGGTCTGTCCACCCCTCTAGTCTGTAAGCTCACTGTGGGCGGAGAATGTTTCTAATTCTGCTGTACTGAACTCTGCCAAGCATGTACTCAGTAAATACCACTGATTGATTAGTTCCAGTTTGAGGAGGAGATAGAAAAATGAAAGCCAAGCAGACAGTAGAGATTTGTACAGAAGCAGTGTGGTCTAGTGGATAGAGCCCGGGCTTGAGAGTCAGAAGGACCTGGGTTCTAATCACAACTCCTCCACTTGTCTGCTGTGTGTCCTTGGGCAAGTCTCTTAACTTGTGTCTCAGTTACTTCATCTGTAAAATGGGGATTAAGACTGTGAGCCCCCTGTGGGCCATGGACTGTGTTCAACTTGATTTGCTTGTATCTACCCTAGTGCTTAGTACCGTGCCGGGCACAGTTAGTGCTTAACAAACACCGTTAAAAAAACAACAAAAAAATTCATGCTCTCTGCTTTGAGGGACTTCCAATCTTGGAGTGTGGCAGGGGGAGAATGGGCAGATTATGCGCTCCCCTGATTGGGAGCAGGAGGAAGATTAAGGATGAAAGAACATATCAGTCAAGTAACCACTTACATACCATAAAAAAAGGCTTCAAGGGCAGGATTAAACACTACTGGCTCCACCTGGTTTGTGGATTGTATTTCATTTCAAATCATCAGGGTACGGAGCATTCACTGTGTGGAGCACTGAACCAAGTGGTTGGGAGAGCATAATAAAATAGACATGGTCACTACCCTTCATGCTACTTAGTCCCCCAACACGAAGAATTAACCTTTACCTAATAACTGTTTCGCTTTATGTTTCTCTCCTCTCTTTTTTCTTTTAATGGTATTTAGGAAGTGCCTACTATGTGTCAGACACTCTTCTAAGCAGGGTAGATACAAGGTAATCAGGTTGGACACAATCCCTGTCCCATATGGGGCTCACAGTCTTAATCCCCATTTCACAGATGAGGTAACAGAGACCCAGAAAATTGAAGTGACTTGCCCAAGGCCACAGCAGACAGGTGGCATTGGCTGGATTAGAACCCATAACCTTCTGACTCGACTCTATCCACTGGGCCCTTTCTCCTAAAGATTACAACTGATCTTCATAACAAGATATGACATTTCGGTATCGATACTACTTTTAATCCCTTCCTCGAAAATAGAGTATTAAGAGCAAGAGCTCAAAAAGAGTAGCTTCCCAGAGGAAACAACAAAGAAGCCCTCACAATCTAACTTGGGTAAACAGACACATGGAACAATAACAGTGAAAAACAAAACAACAATAAATTACAAAGTCAACATTCCGAGATAACCATGTAAAACCAAGTGGCTAGACACAGTTCTTGAAGGGAGTTCTCACATTCCTCTGGCTCCAAGCCCAGTCCACAAGGAAAGATCTGCCATTACCTAGGCTAAATTGAATGGGATTTCCTCTCCATCCACACCGCTACCCTTCTCATTCAAGCTCTCATCCTATCCCGTCTGGACTACTGCATCAGCCTTCTCTCTGATCTCCCAACCTCGTGTCTCTCCCCACTTCAATCCATACTTCATGCTGCTGCGCGGATTGTCTTTGTCCAGAAACGCTCTGGGCATGTTACTACCCCTCCTCAAAAATCTCCAGTGGCTGCCAATCAATCTGCGCATCAGGCAGAAACTCCTCACCCTGGGCTTCAAGGCTGTCCATCACCTCACCCCCTCCTACCTCCCCTCCCTTCTCTCCTTCTACAGCCCAGCCCATACCCTCCGCTCCTCTGCCGCTAATCTCCTCACTGTGCCTCGTCCTCGCCTGTCCCGCCATTGCCGCCCCGGCCCATGTCAGCCCACGACAGCCCCGGTAGCGACTGTCTCTGTGTTGCCAACTTGTACTTCCCAAGCGCTTAGTACAGTGCTCTGCACACAGTAAGTGCTCAATAAATACGATTGATGATTGATGATGATGATGATGGGAGGGGAGCAGGGGAGGACTTAACACTATCCTGTTTTCAAGTGCCTCAAAATACTTCAGAAGGTTGAGAAGTAAAGGAAGTAAACTTTGCAACTCCAAATGACAGAACAAGCACTGAAATTAAATGGCACTTTGTAAGGTAAGGGAATGTATCTACCAGCTCTGCTCTGTTGTATTCTCCGAAGTGTTTAGTATTCTGTACACGATAAGTGCTCAATAATTAACTGTATAAACTGAGCGCTTACTGTGTGCAAAGCACTGTACTAAGTGACTGGGAGAGTGCAATATAACAATATATCGGAGTTGGTCACGCATTCCCTGCCCACAAAGAGCTTAGAGTCTAGAGGGGGAAACGTTAATGTAAATAAATAAATTACAGATATGTAGATAAGTGCTGAGAGAGAGAGCAAATCAGAGTGACACAGGTGGGAGGAGACAAGGTGATCGATAAATAAACCAATACATAAGACTGATTGATTGACTGCTGTATTTTCATTTGTCAAATGCCCAATTCAGTGTCAATCAATCATAGTATTTAACTGGCAGCAGTTTGGTGTAGTAGAAGAGTAGGAATCTAGGTGACTCAAGTTCCAGTTCAAATGCTGAAAAGCTGTATGGCCTAGTGGATAGAGCACAGGCCTGGGACTCAGAGGACCTGGGTTCTAATCCCAACTCAGTCACTTCTTTGCTGAGTGGCCCTGGGTAAATCTCTTACCTCACTATACCAAGCACAGTGATAGGTATAAGATAATCAGGTCAGACAGTCCATGACCCACATGGAGCTCACAATCTGAGGGGGAGAGAAAACACGTATTGAATCCCCATTTTACAGAGGAGGAACCCGAAGCACAGAGAAATTAAGTAGCTTGCCCAGGGTCCCACAGCAGGAAAATGCCAGAGCCGGAATTAGAACCCAGGTCCAAGCTCTTTCCACTTGGCTGTGCTACTTCTCTATTATTGAGAACTTACAGTGTGCAGAGCACTGTGCTGAACACTTTGGAGAGCACCTGGCCTTGATTTTCAACATCTTTCCCACCCAATTGTTCCCTTGGAAGAGCAGATCCCTGGAACATAATAATAATTTGTTAAGCGCTCACTATGAGCCAGGCACTATACTAAGCGCGGGGTGGAAACAAGCAAATTGAGATGGATCCAGTCCTGGTCCCTTGTGGGGCTCACAATCTCTATCCCCATTTTACAGATAAGGTAACTGAGGCACAGAGAAGTGAAGCAACTTGGGCAAGTTCACACAGCAGACATGTGGCAGAGATGGGATTAGAACCCAGGTCCTTCTGATTCCTCTAGCCATTACTTTATGCTAGTTCTGTATTCCTTGCCCAGAAATTGGACTCAATTAAATGTTCAAATTCAAGAGCACAGATGGACATTATTCCAAGAGCACATTTTCCAGAGAGAATCCAGCAATCGCTGCCTCTGAAGAATGGTTAGGGCCCCTGGGCTCCACCAATACCTGCCTCTGCTTCGCTCACAAAATGTCTTAAACGGAAGCCCATTGCCCTCAGAAGTTCAGAAAGCTCTTTTTGTTTTTCCCTCTTAAATCAAGCAGACCAAGAGTTCTGTTTTCATTCTAAAATAGCACAGTCGTTCTGAGGGAAGTTGCCCGTGTTTCAATAGTAGTGAGGGTTATTTTCGGCGGCCGGGGATTCCCGGGGAGACAGGTGTCTTCCGGGGTGAAGTCCCCACGAGCCTGGACCATTCTGCCTACATCACGGGCAGCGAAGAGCCCCGCGATGGTGCCACCGCTGCCCTTCCCCGGAGAAGTCATTAACGGCAGCGTGCGCACACAGGATCTCCTCTCCGTGTGACACTCACACTCCCGATGATACAATCTTGCCCACCAACCGCATCATCTTCGAACCGGACGACTCTATGATTACGCTATTTGAGCTGATGGCATAAGCACTGTGGCACTCTACACTTCATTTCTGTGAATGCTGGGATTTACTTGGCGCGCTGGAGTTCTGTGGGGTGGGGGGGGCGAAAGGGAGGAATTAAAAAAAACAAACCGCTGTAAAACCAGGGTCTTTCCTTTAAAGATTTCTTCTCACTGCCTGGGGAAATGACTAATGGAATTGTCTCTCGCATCCGACACAGGACCCTCACCACTGTCAGTTTCGGGATCCACCAGCCCCAAGAACTTTAGGAAATACAGCTAGTAAATATGAAGATGCGGGTTCAGAGACACCCAAAGCACATAAATCACCAAGCTTGAGATTGTGAGCCCCATGCGGGAGAGGGACTGTGTCGGACCTAATTGCCTTGTACCTACCCCAGGGCTCAGAACAATGTTTGATGCTTAGTAAGCGCCTAAAACAGTATTTGGCACATAGTAAGCATTTAAGAAATACCATTATTATTAACAAGTACCAAAAAAAATGGAAAAAAAAACTCCCCCGAACTGATTAAAGAGGCAGGGTGGTCCCGTGGAAAGAACACAGGGTTAAGGAGTCAAGAGACCTGGGTTCTTGTGCCTTCTCCAACAATTGCCTTTTTGGGCAACAACTTCTCGGGGCCTCAGTTTCCTCATCTGCAAAATGGCATTTCAATACCCATACTCCCTCCCATTAGACACTAGGAGCCTCTTGTGGGACAAGAATTTTATTTTTCTTCTTCGTGGCATTTGTTAAGCGCTATGTGGCCAGGCACTGTACTAAGCGCTGGGGTACATACAAGATAATCAGTCAGACACAGTCCATGTCCCACATAGGGCTCAGTCAATCCTCATTTTATAGATAAATTAACTGAGGTTCAGAGAATAATGATGATGATAATATTATTTAAGCACTTACTATATGCCAGGCACTGTACTAGTAGCGGTGGAGTGGAAACAAGCAAATCAGGTTGGACACAATTCATGTCCCAAATAGGGCTCATGTTCCTGATCTTCATTTCACAGATCAGGTAACTGAGATCCAAAAGCGAAATGACTTACCCAAGGTCACAGAGCAGCCAAGGGGCAGAGCTGGGTTTAGAAGCCAGGTCCTCTAATAACGTTGGTATTTGTTAAGCACTTACTATGTGCGAAGCACTGCCCAGGCCCTTACTCTTTCCACTAGGCCATACTGCTTCTATTCTGTCTCATTTGATCGTACTTTAACTACCCCAGAGACTGGCACAGAGTAAGAGTTTAAATACCATAAATGACTTTTGGCAGTGGACAGTTGGCTGGGTTCTTATCCCAGCTCTGTCACTGACCTACTGAGAAGCAGCATGGCCTAGTGAACAGAGCATGGGCCTGGGGAGTCAGAAGGTCATGGGTTCTAATCTGGGCTCCGCCACTTGTCTGCAGTGTGACCTTGGGAAACTCACTTCACTTCTCTGGGCCTCACCTGTAAAATGGGGAATGAGACTGTGAGCCCCAAGTGGACCAGGGACTGTGTCCAACCCGATTTGCTCATATCCACCCCAGCACTTAGTACAGTACTTGGCACAGTGAGTGTTTCACAAATACCTGACAGAAGTGTGCGACCATACAGAAAGAAGATGGCTGGAGGAAGGGTCAAAGAGGGAGGAAAATTCAAGGCCCGGTACTATTTTCCCAAGAAAAACTGGGAGATGTTCTCATGAGATGGACTGTCTTTTTTCTGACAAAATCTTCCTCAAACTTCAGAGCCACTTAAAAATTAAATGTGGCCTAGTGCAAAGGGCCGGAGAGTCGGAGGACCTGGATTCTAATCCCAGCTCAGCTGCTTGTCTGCTGTGTGACTTTGGGTGAACCACTAAATGTCTCAGTGCCATCTGTAAAGTGGGGGTTCTATTCCTGTTCTCCCTCCTACTTGGCCTGTGTAGCCTTATGCGGCACAGAGACTTACTGTAAAGCTCCTTCTGGTCAGGAATCATGTCTACCATCACCTTATACTGTACTTCCCCAGGTGCTTAGTACAGTGTCCTGCACATAGTAAGTGCCCAATAAGTACCATGGATTGACGTCTGACCTATCTTGAATCTACCCCAGCACTTAGCACTGTATGTTCTGAATAAAGTCCACGAGAGCAGTGCTTTGCACTTAGTAAGCACTTAACAAATGCCATTACTATTATTACTATAAAAATGCAAGAAAGATTATGAAAACTCTCCCCCTGAGCACATATAGACCAGAACCACAAGTCTCCCCTTGCAGTCTGTTTTCAGTGAGTTCCCAAAACTGGCCACACCCATCAAGCTATCTACCCCCACCCTAGGAATCCAAATTGAGAAGCAACCTAGTATAGTGGATAGAGCATTGGCCCGGGAGTTAGAAGGACCTAGGACCTAATCCCAGCCCTGCCACTTATCTGCTGTGTGACCCTGAACAAGTCACTTCATTTCTCTGGGCCTCAGTTACCTCGTCGGTAACATGGGGATTAAAACTGTGAGCCCCATGTGGAACATAGACTATGTCCAATCTGATTAGCTTGTATCTACCTCAGTGCTTAACAGTGCCTGGCACATAATAAGTACTTAAATACCATAAAAAATGACATTATGTCAAAGTTGAATATGCATTCTTCCATTTACCATTTCGATGGAGTGTATATCCACACCAATTTGGGGGTTTTCTCCAAGTTCAGCAGGATTTTATTAATCAATCAAATTACTGAGCACTGAGTGTGTGCACAGCACAGTACTAAGAGCTTGGTACAGTATACTACAGCAGAGTCGGTAGACACATTCCCTGCTCACAAGGAGGGCTCTTCATTATACAGGGAGGAAGAGGGGATTGCAGTGACTTCCAAGAAATGTGAGCTGATGGGAAAGGTGGAGTGGAGGAGGTGGTTTGGGCCCTTGGGCTTTTCAAAGGCCAGACAGACGGCTCTGGAGGAAGTGATGTAGCTGCTCTTCGAGCTGATGCATCTTCTGTCACTGTGTTCCTTAAAAGCAGGCCCCAATTGGATATTCAATACTAATTTAAGAGACCTGTCAAGCCTCACCACACATGCAGAGGAAGCAAGGCCAATGAGCACTAAAACATTATGAACAGCAGTTCTTGGTTACTACTAATTCTAGAAAGTATTTTACAGATGGCTAACATGTACGTTCGTTCGTTCTCTCTCTCTCTCTCTCTCTCTCTCTCTCTCTCTCCCTCCCTCCCTCCCTCCCTCCCTCCCTCTCTCTCTCTCTCTCTCTCTCTCTCTCTCTCTCTCTCTCTCTCTCTCTCTCTCTCTCTCTCCTCTTTCCACCAGGCAGCTGGAGGCCAGGGTCCAAGGTGGGACGGAGGGAGAAAGAAAGGAGAAAAGAAAGATATGGATTGACAAAGTAATATAGTTTTACAGTTACTTAATGCCCATCACCATCTCATTAGCTCCTCTCACATACGGGGTGGGTAAGCAGCCAACACTTACAGATCATGTTACTGCTCTCTCCTATCACTCTAGGAGAGGAAAATGCAAGCTCCTCCCTCTGAGACCTTATCTCATCCCACTTGCTGGAGATGAGGGAGGTCCGGGAGGGCAGCACCCCAGTTTGAGGGACCACAGGTGGTGGGGAGCGGGGGGGACACTAGGAACCCCAAGTAGACCACCCCCAAACCCCACCACTGGAGACTGGACAGGGACCCAGGCTCCTCCCTTTCAAACACTCCCAGCAGGGGCAATTACCATTATTCATTCATTCGATCATATTTATTGAGCGCTTACTATGTGCAGAGCACTGGACTAAGCGCTTAGGAAGTACAAGTCAGCAACATACAGAGACGGTCCCTACACAACAACTTTCATTCATTTAATCGTATTTATTGAGTGCTTACTGTGTGCAGAGCACTGTATTAAGTGTTTGGGAAGTACAAGTCGGCAACATATAGAGACGGTCCCTACCCAACAACGGGCTCACAGTCTAGAAGCGGGAGACAGACACTGTCGAATTTGTTAAGCGCTTACTAAGTATCAAGCACTGTTCTAAGCCCTGGGGTAGATACCAGTTAATCTGGCTGGACACAGTCCGCATCCCACATGGGGGCTCACAGCCTAAGTAGGAGGGAGAACAGGTATTAAACAATTGTTTTACAGATGATGAAACTGAGGCACAAAGAAGCCAAGTGACCTGCCCCAGGTCACACAGCAGGCAACTGGCAGAGGCAGTATTAGAACCCAGATCCTCTGACACCCGGCTGGGGCTTTTCCCACTAGACAACTAAGGTCAGGTGCCAAAGGCACTACAGACAGAAAATCCTCCAACCTCTACGCCACTGCTTCATAAACCCTCTCCAACAGCCAAACCTTTCTCAAAGCTAGTACCTCTTCTCCTGCCCTGCCCAGAGATGAGTGACTGGGCAGTGCTTGATGGTATTTATTGAGCACTGACTGCGTAGTGTCCTGTACTAAGCACTTAGAAGCCTGGTCCAATACAACAGAGTGGATAGAAACAAGCAGCTTACAGTCCAGGGCTCCATCAACTTTTTCCCTTCACCACGCTTTCTTCCTCTGCTCAAGCCTCCCCACCCTACAGTGGGGAATCAGCACGGTCCAGTGGATACAGCGTGGGCCTGGGGGCCAGAAGATCTGGGTTCTAATCCTGCTCCCCCCTTTGCCTGCTGTGTGACCCTGGGCAAGTCACATCACTTTTTTGGGTCTCAACTCCAAGATGGGGGTTCACTGCCTTGTCTCCCTCCTACTGTGGGAAAGGGACTGTGTCCGACCTGACCAACTTGTATCTACCCAAGCACTCAGATGACTGCTCAATGCATAGTAAGAGCTTCAAGCATACCATTTTTTTTAAAAAAGCTGCAACTTCCTCCATCCATCAATGGTACTTACTGAGTACTAGCTGAGGGCAAAGCATTCACTAGGCCCTTCAAAGAGCACAACAGAAGCAAAATACAGGTTCCCCACCCTCAAGAATTTAACAATGAGATTAAACTAATTTACATCTGAAATATTTATAGGATCTTGTGCGTGGAGCACCCTACTAAATGTTCACGACACTACCCTAGAGTTAATAAATGTGATCCTGTCCTCAAGGAGTTTACAAACCAGTGTGGGAGGTGAATTACGGAGACTAATACAATATAAAGACCTGTACAAGAGTGCTACAGGAGGGATTTGGGAAATGACCTAGAGGAGGTCACAGAGGAAATCAGAATAGGGAGTGTGACTGGTCAAGATGAAATAGCTGGACCCATCATAGACTATACAACTGAATATACATAAATGCTGAGGTGGGTAGAAACGCCCGAAGGAATATGCCAACAGAACACGCACGCTAATCTGGGTGCCCGGCAACTCATCAATCAGAACCATTTACTGAGTGCCTACTGCAGGCAGAGCATTGAACTATGCGGTTTGGAGAGAGAGAGGACGACAGCATCAGTTTTGGGGGCCCCCCTCCCCGTTTCACCTTTTTTGGGGAAGTATACTGTCTCCCAGGCCTCGCTCCAACAGCAGCCTGGCCTAGGGTAAAGAGCCAATCTGGGAGTCCAGGAACCTGGCTTCTATCCCCAGCTCTCCCCTTTCCGCTGTGTGACCTCTGACAAGTCACTTGCCTAGGCCTCGGTTTCCTCATCTATTAAATACCTGTTCTCCCTCCACCTTAGAGTGTGCGCCCCAGGTGGGCCAGAGCCTGTATGTGAACTGATTACCTTGCATCTAGCCCAGTGCCTGGTAAATATTCTTAATTATTATAATCGTATTTGTTAAGCACTTACTATGTGCCAAGCATTGTTCTAAGCGCTGGGGTAGATACAGGGTAATCAGGTTGTCCTGGGAGAGGTTCACACTTTTAATCCCCATTTTACAGATGAGGTACCTTAGGCACAGAGAAGTTAAGTGACTTGCCCAAGGCCACACAGCAGACAAGTGGCAGAGCCGGGATTAGAACCCATGTCCTCTGACTCCCAAACCCGCGCTCTTTCCACTAAGCCATGCTGCTTCACCGTGCCACAATAATACCGTGCTTGGTAAGCACTTAACAAATACCACTGGGCCCAAATCTCAAGATTAACATGAAAGCTTTCAGAGACCTGCTGGAAGAAAGGTGCTCTAGAACTCCAAAGTACTCTTTTGAAAAGTGAAGATGCAAGGCTAGTGGGATGGGCAGGGAGTCAGAGGATCTGGATTCTAATCCCAGCTCTGCCATTTGCTTGCTGGGTGACTTTGGGCAACTAGCTTCATTTCTCTGTGCCTAGATTTCCTCAACAGTAAAACAGGGGATACAGTTCTCCCTCCTACTTAAGACCGTGAGCCCCATGAGGGACAGGGACTGTGTCCGACCTGATTAACTAGTATCTACCCCAGTGCTTAGAACACTTGACACACAACACGCTCTTAACACGTACCCTAAGAATAATAATGATGATAATAAATATACCCGGAGCTACAATCGAGAATCAGTCAATGGAATTTATTGGGCACTTACCATGGACAGATCACTGTACTACATGCTTGGGAGAGTACAATACAACAGAGTTAGCAGACCCGTCCCCTGTCCACAAAGAGCTTACAGTCTAGTGGGGGAGACAGACATCAATATAATCATTTATAGTAAGTAACAGTATGGCAGGATGTATTGAAGAGCTGTGGGGAGGAAGACACTACCATTCCTTTTATCCCCTCACAACCACCGCTGGCGTGCATGCACGCACACACACAGACACACACACTTTTCACTCCACAGGACTAACTATCCAACATCAGTGACCGCAGATCGCCTGTGGTCCCTCTAAGTCCCCAGCACGTGCTAGCCTGACCCAGCAATGCAGACGGTTTAGTTTAATAGATGCTGGTTTGTTCGAAACACTGAACAGAGATTTGGCCACTCTAGGCAGCTCCAATAAAGAGTTAGAGCTATGTGACTCTGAAATGCTAAGAATGTGTTTCTCAGACGGCGGACAAGATGGTCGGGAGGCTGGCTCCGGGATTCCGGCATAGAACCCGCCTCACTGTATTCGATACAGGCTATTGCTTTCCCTCATCTTCATGGATCACACAACCAGCTTTATTCTGAAGGGGGAAGCAAGCGCTGCAGTTTGGCTTCTGGTTTCATTTTGGTCGTAAACATACACACGCAATTCAAGTCCTCAGTGATTTTCTTTCCCTCATTTTTCAGGGTGAGGAAAGCTTAAATAACTCCAGGGACATTGTCTTCTATGGAAATCTCACCGAGTAACTTGGAAAGAACTCAACAACCGGTCAGGATCGGTTTCGGGTATGGCAATGGTGTGTTTCACCCATATTAACACTGAACTTTTTTTTAAATCTGGCTAAAGAGTGTCTTTGGAAGTCTGAAACTGATCCAGTGAGTGTTGTTCACAGGCCCTGTAACTACTCTGCGCCTTCTCACCCAGAAAAACGAGGATACCACCGTATGGGCAGATGTGGGGAAAAGTCGCCAGCATCGGACAAGGTCCTCTGGGCACTTTGAGAAGTATATACTTCACGTTTAGGATCTTAAATGCATTATCCTGCCTTTTCAAATCAGAATCACCCACGTAACTAGGGTTAGCAAAGAAAATCGTTTGGGTTTGGAGACCTGAAGATAACACTAGGTTCTTCCCCACCCTTATTATTATAATAGTCACCCAACAGTCTGGCAGGCACTGGTTTTTCCTTCAAGCTCATACTTGCTCTGGAGACGATTGGGGATCTCAGGATATCTTCAATCCAAGGTTTCCAATGCTCCACTTCCTACGGGTAAACTCAGGCAAACTCTACTCCGCAAAGGAAAGGTTGCCCACGGCAGTAAAATATTATTGTCCGAGTGAACCAGGGCTTCCAGAGGCAAATGTTTTCTCCCATTTAAGGTATCGGAGAGGGAGTTCTGCCCAGCACAATTAAGACTGCGGCTCAGGGTTACGAACGCAATGTACAAGTTTCTTGAGTCTGTCATTTAATATGGACTATAGCGATCATCATCCCTGCCCCAACCTCCAACTGCCGTTTTTTCGGAGATGGAAACCATTTGGGCGAGCAGTAAAACTAAATGGCAAATCGGCAGACATCTGAAGCTTTCGTGACCAATTCTGGCGTTGGGGTTGGCTGTGGTCCACAGACAAGTCTGTGGGACCATGATGTGGACACTGCCCGCAGCCCACTTCCCACAAAACGCTTTTTCAGCCAAGCGCCGACGCTTCACGTCTGACGAGGAGTTTGGACTGGCCCCGAGTGGGGCGTGGAGGCACTCCCAGACGAAGTCCAATGGGCAGAAAGGAATCTCGGGGCCCCCTCCTCCAAATGTGGGGGCAAAGTGGGGGGATGGAGAGGATGGGCTGGCCTTCCACCGGGCTGACCCACTCATCACCTCAGTCTGGGCTGGAGGCCTCTCCATCCTCGCTTGGCCTGGCTGGGCATCGGGTCAACCCGCCCACCACCCACCTGGCGTCCAGGGGGCCGAGGCGGTTCTGCAGAGAGGGTAGACAGTCCTTCAACTACCCTGTGCCTTCTCTCCCGGAAAACGGAGATACCATCCCATGGCAGATGTGGGGGGGGGGGGAGGGGGAATGAGGTCCTCTGGGCCTTTGGATCATATTTTGGATCCCTGTGGAGGCGCAGAGACCCCAGGGGGTGGGATGAGGGGTTCCCCTGGGGCTGGATGAGGTTTTACACTTTGGATGCCTTGCAAGGGGGTGTGGCTGCCCAGGGGGATGGGGTTTGGATCCCTGTGGGGGCACAGAGACCCCAGGGGGTGGGATGGGGGGGGTGTTCTCTGGGGCTGGATGAGGTTTTACACTTTGGATGCCTTGCAGAGGCAGGGGGATGCGGAGACCCCCAAGGGGTGCAGCTGGCCAGGGGGATGGGGTTTGGATCCCTGTGGGGATGCAGAGACCCCAGGGGGTGGGATGGGGGGCTTGCCCTGGGGCTGGATGAGGTTTTACACTTTAGATGCCTTGCAGGGGCAGGGGGGTGCGGAGACCCCCAAGGGGTGCGGCTGCCCAGGGAGGACGGCGTGTCCACCCCCTCCTCCTGACTTCTATTGGCGCTTAGACCGGTCCTTGGCACATTCATTCATTCATTCGTATTTATTGAGTGCTTACTGTGTGCAGTGCACTGTACTAAGCGCTTGGGAAGTACAAGTTGGTACACAGAAAGCGCTTAGCAAATACCATCACCACCTTCACCGCGGGGGGGATGACCCCCCACCCCAGCCCTTTGTGACATCACAGTGATGACAGAGGTGGGGGCAGGGGAGGGGGGGCTCTGACCTGTTGCTCGGTGTGGGGGGCGGAGCATGTATGTCAGTGTGCGTGCGCGTCTCTCCTCAGAACGCCGCCATAGACGCCCGGGACTCCATTCCCGAGAGGCCCGCCCGCCATCACACAGCGCAGCCTTGCTGCTCCTGGAAGGATCCTCTCCTCCGAGCGCTGCCATAGACACCCGGGACTCCGTTCCCGAGAGGACCGCCCGCCCGCCCGCCATCACACCATGTGGCCTTGCTGCTCCCGGAAGGAGCCTCTCCTCAGAGCACTGGCAGAGACACCCGGGGCTCCGTTCCCGAGAGGCCCGCCCGCCATCACACCACGTGGCCCCCGCTGCTCCCGGAAGGATCCTCTCCTCTGAGTGCTGCCATGGACGCCCGGGACTCCATTCCTGAGAGGCCCGCCCACCCACCATCGCACCGCGTGGCCCCTGCTGGTTCCAGAAGGATCCTCTCCTCAGAGCGCCGCCATCAACGCCCGGGAATCAGTTCCTGAGAGGCCCGCCCACCATCACACCGCGTGGCCTTGCTGCTCCCAGAAGGATCCTCTCCTCAGAGCACTGCCATGGACGCCTGGGACTCCGTTCCCGAGAGGCCCGTCCGCCCGCCATCCCACCGCATGGCCCCTGCTGCTCCCGGAAGGCTCCTCTCCCCAGAGCGCCCCCATAGACGCCCCCTGCTTCCAGCCCCCCTCATTTAAGCGACCTTCCTTAAAGTGCCCCCCATCCCCCCCTTCCCAGTCTGGTTCCTGACTGACTCTCCCCCCACCACCCCGCCCACCCCGGGAAAAAGGCCCTTGTTATCACCAAGTTACATTAACAACAACCTCATTCGCACCTACTCAGCCCTCCCATGCTAGTTGGCTGTTCACTTCTCTCCCCGGGTATCTCTGCTCCCTGACCCTCTTAACAGGTCCACCCTACTGCAGCACATAATAGTTTGTATCTGCTCTTTGTGAAATCATTATCTGCCAATTTTATTATTGCCCTAGCATGTTAATTGTTTAACTACCCCCTGTGATGCCTTTGCCTACTTATATCATCGCTACTGTTTTATCGCTTCTGCATCTCAAAGGTTAACCTCCCGCTGTACTGTCACTCACCCTGCTGACCTCACCAGGAACTTTCAATTCCCTTGCTCCCAACTGCCATTCCCATTCCTCACCTTCCCCTTCCCCTCTCCCACCCAGCTTTTTCCCTCCCTCTCCCCCACCAAGACCACTCCCCCTCACCCCCTACCAAGGATCCCTCTGTACCAGAGCCAGTCCTCTACTCCTCCCTCCGGGCCCCCTCTCTCCTCTTCTCCCCGCCCCCACCCCATCCCAGTTCTCCTTTCCCATCACCACCCCTCTTCCCACTCTCCCTGCCTAGGCCCCCACCAACTCATCCCAATCCAAACCCTCCCCACCCCTTGCACCCTTCCCCCTCCCTCCCCTCCCTCGGCAGCTGCTGCCAAGTGTGGCCTCTGGAACCCCAGCTCCGTTTTAAGTAAGATCCCTTTCATCCTGCATCTATTCCTTTCCAGCTCTCTACTCCTCCTCACCCTAACGGAAACATGGTTGTCTCCCGATGACAAGGTCTCTTCTGCTGCTCTCTCCAGTGGAGGCCTCGTCTTCTCCCACTCCCCGAGACTCACTGGAAAAGGAGGAGGTGTCGGTTTCCTTCTCGCCCCCCAATGTTGCTTTCACACTATCCCTCCTCCCCCATCCCTTTCCTTCCCTTCCTTTGAAGCCCACATTATTCACCTCTAACACCCCCTCCAGATTCTTGTAGCCATCATCTACCACCACCACCACCCCGGCCCCACCTCCAACTTGACCCCTTCCTCACTTTCCTTCTCTCCTTTTCCATGCCCACTCTGACCCTCGGAGACTTCAACATCCACATGGATATCCCTGATGACTCCTCTGCCACCTGCCTTCTATCTCTCCTCGACGCTGCCAACCTCTTGCTCCACCCCACCTCACGCACTCACCAACTTGGTCATGCCCTCGACCTCATCATCTCCTATCGCTGCACTGTGTCCACCCTCACCAACTCTGAAATCCCTCTCTCTGATCATAATCTCACCTGCCTCCTCACTCACACTCCTGTCCCCTGTAAATCCATATTACTCCCTCACAGAGATCTCCGCTCTCTTGACCCCATCCATCTTTCGGAGCACCTCACACCCCACCTCGCCTCCCTCTCCTCTCTACCCAGTCTTGATGATCAGATTACTGCTCTCAACTCTACCCTTTCTACTCAGCTAGACTCACTCGCTCCCCTTTCCCTTCGCCGCTCTCGCACCACTAACCCACAGCCCTGGATCACTGCCACTGTCTGCCTCCTTCGCTCTTAAGCTCGAGCTGCCGAACGCTGCTGGTGAAAGTCTAAACACCATGCCAACCTCATTCACTTCAAGTTCATCCTTTCCTGCCTTAACTCAGCCCTCTCCTCTGCCAGACAAAACTATTTCTCCTTCCTTATTGACACCCATGCCCATCACCCCTGCCAGCTCTTCCGTACATTCAACTCCCTTCTCAGGCCCCCAGTTCCCCCCCCCCCTCCTCCTTCCCTCACCCCCAACGATCTGGCCTCCTACTTCATTAACAAAATTAAATCCATCAGGTCCGACCTCCCCAAAGTCACTCCCCCCACCTTCTTCAACCCCCCGGCTCTCAACACTCTCTGCTACTCTCCCATCCTTCCCAGCAGTATCCTCAGAGGAGCTCTCCTCCCTCCTCTCAAGTGCTACTCCGGCCACCTGTGCTTCTGACCCCATTCCCTCTCATCTCATGAAATCTCTCGCTCCATCCCTTCTCCCCTCCTTAACTTCCATCTTCAACCGCTCACTCTCCACTGGTTCCTTCCCCTCTGCCTTCAAACATGCCCACGTCTCTCCCATCCTAAAAAAACCCTTTTGACCCCACCTCACCTTCTAGTTATCGCCCCATATCCCTCCTACCATTCCTTTCCAAACTCCTTGAACGAGTTGTCTACACGCGCTGCCTCGAATTCCTCAACACCTCCTCTCTTCTCGATCCCCTCCAGTCTGGCTTCCATCCCCTACATTCCATGGAAACTGCCCTCTCAAAGGTCACCAATGACCTCCTGCTTGCCAAATCCAACGGCTCATACTCTATCCTAATCCTCCTCGACCTCTCAGCTGCCTTCGACAATGTAGACCACCCCCTTCTCCTCAACGCATCTGACCTTGGCTTCACATACTCCGTCCTCTCCTGGTTGGTTCTCCTCATATCTCTCCGGTCATTCATTCTCAGTCTCTTTTGCAGGCTCCTCCTCCCCCTCCCATCCCCTTACTGTGGGGGTTCCCCAAGGTTCAGTGTAAAACTCAACATGTCCAAGACTGAACTCCTTGTCTTCCCTCCCAAACCCTGCCCTCTCTCTGACTTTCCCATCTCTGTTGACGGCACTACCATCCTTCCCGTCTCACAAGCCCGCAAACTTGGTGTCATCCTCGACTCCGCTCTCTCGTTCACCCCTCACATCCAAGCCGTCACCAAAACCTGTCGGTCTCAGCTCCGCAACATTGCCAAGATCCGCCCTTTCCTCTCCATCCAAGCCGCTACCCTGCTCGTTCAAGCTCTCATCCTATCCCGTCTGGACTACTGCATCAGCCTTCTCTCTGATCTCCCATCCTCGGTCTCTCCCCACTTCAATCCATACTTCATGCTGCCGCCCGGATTGTCTTTGTCCAGAAACGCTCTGGGCATGTTACTCTCCTTCTCAAAAATCTCCAGTGGCTACCAATCAATCTGCGCATCAGGCAGAAACTCCTCACCCTCGGCTTCAAGGCTGTCCATCACCTAGCCCCCTCCTACCTCACCTCCCTTCTCTCTGTCTACAGCCCATCCGGCAACCTCCGCTCCTCTGCCACTAATCTCCTCACCATGCCTCGTTCATCCCCCGGGCCTGGAATGCCCTCCCTCTGCCCAACCGCCAAGCTATCTGTCTTCCTCCCTTCAAGGCCCTACTGAGAGCTCACCTCCTCCAGGAGGCCTTCCCAGACTGAACCCCTTCCTTCCTTTCCCCTCGTCCCCCTCTCCATCCCCCTCATCTTACCTCCTTCCCTTCCCCACAGCACCTGTATATATGTATATATGTTTGTACATATTTATTACTCTATTTATTTATTTATTCATTTATTTTACTTGTACATATCTATTCTATTTATTTTGTTTTGTTAGTATGTTGGTTTTGTTCTCTGTCTCCCCCTTTTAGACTGTGAGCCCACTGTTGGGTAGGGACTGTCTCTATATGTTGCCAACTTGGACTTCCCAAGCGCTTAGTACAATGCTCTGCACACAGTAAGCGCTCAATAAATACGACTGATTGATTGATCGATCGATTGATTGTCGGCTTCTCGCTGCAGTTGTGCGGGAGCGCGGCCCCGTCCCCCGATCCGCGGCCGTGCACGCGCCTGCGCGCTCCCGCGCCCTCCCCCTCAAAAAAACCCAACAAACCCCCTCCCCCAAACCGGGAGGCTTGCGGAACCAAGGCCGAGTTAGCGCCTTGTTCGCCCCCTAAATCACCCCCCCAAAACACACACACACACACACACACACACACACACACACACACACACACGAGTTCTTTGCAACTCGGTGGGTTTAGGGGGAATCCACTTTCGGGGGGGCCGTGCTGGGTTTTCGGGGAGCCCCCCGACCCAGGCCCGGACTTTAAACGGGTCTTTCTCTCTGTTGGGTCCACTCCTCTGCAATGCGGATCCATCCTCCCCCCCGCCCCCTCCAATCCCTTTATTTATTTTTAAATTCGTGAATCGGTGGCCGAACAGTGGCCCCTTCCAGACTGTGAGCCCGCTGTCGGGTAGGGACCGTCTCTGTATGTTGCCAACTTGTACTTCCCAAGCGCTTAGTACAGTGCTCTGCACACAGTAAGCGCTCAATAAATACGATTGAAGGAATCAACAGCCGGGGCTGAGGTCTCCAACGCCGGGGTCCCTCGGTGGCCGGATTTGGGGGAGGGGAGCGCCTCCAATTTACGGGGTCGCTCCGGGAATAATAATAATTACAATAATAATAGCATTTGTTAAGCGCTTAATATGTGTAAAGCACTGTTCTAAGCACCGGGGAGGTTAGAAGTTTGTCCCACGTGGGGCTCACAATTTTCACCTCCATTTTCCAGATGAGGCCACTGAGGCTCACTGAAGTGAAATGACTCGCCCAAGGTCACACAGCAGACATGTGGCGGAGCAGGGATTCGAACCCAAGACCTCTGACTCCCAAACCCGGGCTCTTTCCACTGAGCCACAATTTTGATGAAAAGTCCCAAAGGTCACCCCCTGAAAACAGGGGGGACGACAGACGGCCACTCCGACTAAAACACAAACTTTCCCGGGGGGTGATCGCTCCATTTATGTCGCTGTCGCCCCCAGAAAATGGGTTCTTTCTTTTAAGCGTGCAGATCATCACCAACCGGTCCGGTGCAAATTTGGCTAATCCTCCCCCTACCCACAATTCTCTTCCACAACAAAACCACTGCTTTTGCCAATCAAAACGTACCTTGTGCCACCGACAAAACTGAACTATTCCCATCCGTTGAAGTCGCCCCAGTCACAAAAAAACATGGCTAAGGGGGTGAAATTATTTATGGTCACACAAACACACAGCCTCTTTGCCCTAAATCTGGAAACCGGGCATTTCCCAACCCAAACTCATCCGTTGCCTCCTTATTAAAGTCAATCCCAACAAATGCATTCGCTGGAACGTGATGCCCAACCGGCTACTACTGCAGACCAGAGGGGAATAACGATCACACACGTTCAATTTGATAATACTAATAATAATGATATGTGTTAACCGCTTACTATGTGCAAAGCACTGTTCTAAGCGCTGGGGTGGATACAAGGTGATCAGGTTGTCCACGGGGGGGCTCAGTCTTAACCCCCATTTTCCAGATAAGGGAACTGAGACCCAGAGAAGTGAAGTGACTTGCCCAAAGTCACCCGGCTGACAAGTGGCGGGGCGGGATTTGAAACCATGACCTCTGACTCCGATTTAATGTGGCACTCCAAACAAGTTCGCCATAATCGGACTCTCGATTTCAACTTCAGGGACTTCAACCGCTGATTAAAAACGGGTTCATCTGCGTACCAAACGACCGGATCGATCAATCCTGGGAATGCAGTGCCAGGGGGACGTACGGATAAATCCTGAGGATGCAGTTTGGTAACGTTACCGCAGCCTCTCTCTCCCCCACTCCCCAAGCGTCGCCGAAATCCCTTGCCTTCCATCCCAAACTGGATGATGATTGTGTCATCTAAGGTCAAATTGATTCGCTTGGGGGAAATCTGTCCACCGATCGGCTTTTGGAACCGTATTGGAAGGACGCGACTTGGGCGATAAAGGGGCTGGGGAAAGGAAAGAAAACCCCTTTCTAAATAAGCATGGAAGAAAAAGCCGTGTTTCAAACCTCTCGGCTGCAGAATTATCTATAAACTTGACATTCACAGCCACGGCTTAAAACTGCGAGTCAAAGGATGTGTTGTTTTAAGAGCACTTACGTATTTCTTCTGAATGATATTCCTCTTGGGTCTTTCCTTGCTCATTCTGAGATCCGAACGTTGACTGCAAAAGGGGACGATTCCTTCATGAATTTAAAGCCGTCGGAAATTTGCAAAAAAAAAAAATCCCGGTGGTTTTTTTTATTGGTGGTGGTGGCAGCGAGATCTTGTAATCCGACTTTTCTTCCTCTTCCCCACGGGCCTTTACATAAATCCGAAATTGGGGACGGGGGCAGGAAAAAAAAAAGGAGGTGGGAGAGGGACGAAGCGACCGACAAGTAGAAAAAAAAAATCACTTTAGTAGGACATTCATAATGGAAAATTTCCCCCGAAACACAAAAAAAACCGACGCCCTTTACTCCACCCCTTTTCTTCCAAAAACTATATCGGCGACGTGGGGAGGTCCTTAGGGGCTGGTCTGTAGTTACATCTTGGAAAAGGAGAGGGAGAGAGGGGTGGGGGGGGGATAAATAAAGCAAAATGTTGGGAGTCACGTTGAAGCTGCGGCGGCGGCGGCGGCGGCGGCGGCAGTGGGAGCACAAGAGTGGGCTCCGGCAGCGGCGGCGGCGGCGGCGGCGAGGCCCAGGGGGCTGCACCGCCTCTCTTTTTTCCGAGCGGCCCCAGCCAATGAGCGCCGCCCTCCGCCAGCAACTTTAAATGGACTCGGCCCTGCTTGGGACTTAGGGCTCCTCCGCCAATTCCCAGCACCGCCCCGCCCGCAAACCCCTCCGCTCCTCTCCTCCTTGCCCGGGCTCCGGGCTTCCCCCGCTGCGGCTGCGGCCGTCCTAGGAGCGGCCGGGCCGGGCTGGGCCGACCTTCTCGGCCCGCTTGTTCGGGGCCCGACGAGGCGCGGAATTGGTGGACGCTCCTGGCTCGCGTAGCTCGGACTAGTTCATCTCGCGATGCGGGGACCGCCGCCCCCTCCCCGCACCTTGGAATCGTCCTTGATCCCCCTGGAAGTTGTAGTCCCCCGGCCTCAAAATGGCTGTGGGCGAGGGGCGGTGGGGACTACAACTCCCAGCGTACCCCGCGGCGAGGCGGACTGCGCATGCGGCGGCACCGTGTTGGGGGCCCCGCGGCAGGTGTCACCTCGGGACAGGGCTGACGGAGGCTAGGGTGGGGAGGTCACCCCGGGGCCCGCCTCATGATGACAATAAGAATAAATACGATAGATAAATAAATAAGATAATAATAAAATTATAAGAATAATGATGACTATAATAATGGCATTTCTTAAGCACTTACTACGGGCCAAGCACTGAACTAAGCGCTGGGGGGTTTACACATAGGACAATCTTAGAACAGCGCTTCACACATAGTAATCGATTAATAAGAATAACAATGAGAATAATGGTATTTCTTAAACGCTTACTATGTGCAAAGCACTGTTCTAAGCGCTGGGAGGGACACAAGGTGATTTGGTTGTCCCACGTGGGGCTCTCGGCCTTCATCCCCATTTTCCAAATGAGGGAACTGAGGCACAGAGAAGTTAAGTGACTTGCCCAAAGTCACACAGCAGATAAGTGGTGGAGTTGGTATTCAAACCCATGACCTCTGACTCCCAACCCCAGGCTCTTTGCACTGACCCACAATGCTTCATAATAATAATATAGTATTATATTATTATAATATATATTTTATATAATATACGTTTATATAATATAGTACATGTATTATATATAATAATAATGCCATTATTATATGTAATATATAATAATGCCATTATTATTATTACAAGGCAATCAAATTGTCCCATATGGGACTCCCAGCCAACCCCCATTTTACAGATGAGGGAACTGAGGCCCAGAGAATAATAGTAATAATAATAATAATAATAATAATATAATTTTGGTATTTGTTAAGCACTTACTATGTGCCAAGAGCTGGGGGGTGGGGGGGAATACACATGGACAACCTGATCACCTTGTTTCGCCCCCACCGCTTAAAACAGTACTTCGCATATAGCATTTAACAAGTACCATCATTATTATTATTATTATTATTACAAGGCAATCAGGTTGTCGCACATAGGACTCCCAGTGTTAATCCCCATTTTACAGATGAGGGAACTGAGGCCCAGAGAATAATAATAATTTTGGTATATATTAAGTGCTTAATATGTGCCAAGAGCTAGGGGGAATATACGTGGGACAACCTGATCACCTTGTCCCCCCCGCCCAGCGCTTAGAACAGTGCTTTGCACATAGTAAGTGTTTAATACCATCATCATTATTATTATTATTATTATTATTATTATTATTTCTACAAGGTAATCAGGTTGTCCCACGTGGGGCTCCCAGTCTTAATCCCCATTTTACAGATGAGGGAACTGAGGCTCAGAGAAGAGAAATGACTTGCCCAAAGTCACACAGCTGACAAGTGGCAGAGCCGGGATTTTGCCCTCTGACTCCCAAACCCGGACTCTTTAACAATAATAATAATGATAATAATGGTATTTATTCAGCGCTTACTATATGGCAAGCACTGTTCTCCACTGAGCCATGCTGCTTCTCAACATAATAATAAGGGTATTTGTTAAGCGCTTACTATGTGCCAAGCACTGTTCTAAATTCTGGGATAGAAACAAAGTTATCAGGTTGTCCTACATGGAGTTCACACTTTTAGTCCCCATTCTAGAGTTGAGGGAACTGAGGCACAGAGAAGTTAAATGACCTGCCCAGAGTCACACAGCTGACAAGTGGCAGAGTCGGTATTAGAACCCATGATCTCTGACTCCCAAACCAGGGCTCTTTCCACTAACCCACGCTGGAGCCCAGGCTCCTGACCAAAAACCAAATATTCCCAGCATTTACCGATTTCTTCCTCCTCCGTGGGCTCCCACTTCTTGGATTTAGGAGCTGGGCAGGGGCGGTCAAATTTCCTCCATCTCCCTTCGGCCACCAGAGCTGTATCGGATGTCAAAATTGCATTGTTAACTTTTGTTGTTCCAGTTTCAAGCTGTAGTGCAGTAATATTTTTAAATCTCAGGATATCCTCCCAGTGAAAAATAAATGCTACATATTTTCCGAATCTGGATGGGTGCGGGGAAATGATCTCTCTCTTCCTCTGAAGACCTCAATTTCACTAATTTGTTCCCTTGTATTTATTGAGCGCTTACTGTGTGCAGAGCATTGTACTAAGCCCATGCAATTTCATCCTCCTGTTTGACCGTTTATGGAACAAGGAATCTGGCCCACCTGGGCTCCTGTGCCACCCTAGGTTTTTCATCTTTTAAGAATGGGGTTACAAAATGATTTGGCTTGACTTCAAGTAATTACGGCTCGTAGAAGTTCTTGAATGAATACCCAATAATATCGTTGAGCATCGTATTCATTAATTCTTGAAATCGTTCTTTGAAGATTTCCTCTCTGCAAAATGGGCAGAGGCAGACGTAATCATCTGCTTCTTTAAAGTGGATGATTAAATCTCTCTATACCCATATCACAGAAAACATCCACCCATAGCGATTGAATTGGTAGCCTAGCCAGCCAGCAGACATCCTATTCCCCAACCCTGGAACACGACAAGCCACGACTTCTCCTCTCCTCTCCATCAAATAATAATAATAATAATCTACATTCATTCAATCGTATTTATTGAGCGCTTACTGTATGCTGAGCACTGTACTAAGTGGTTGGGAAGTACAAGTCGGCAACATATAGAGATGGTCCCTACCCAACAATGGGCTCACAGTCTAGAAGGGAATATAATAATTATTCATTATTCATTCATTCATTCATTTGTATTTATTGAGCGCTGCAGAGCACTGTACTAAGCACTTGGGTAGTACAAGTTGACAACATATAGAGACGGTCCTTACCCAACAGCGGGCTCACAGTCTAAAAGGGGGAGACAGACAACAAAACAGAACATATTAACAAAATAAAATAAATAGAATAAATATGTATAAGTAAAATAGAGTAAAAATATGTACAAACATATATACATATATACAGGTGTTGTGGGGAGGTGTGGGCAGATGGGGAGAGGGAGGAGGGGAAGAGGAAGGAGGGGGCTCAGTCTGGGAAAGCCTCCTGGAGGAGGTGACCTCTCAGGAGGGCTTTGAAGGAATGATGGTATTCGTTAAGCACTTACTATGTGCCAAGCACTGTTCTTAGCACCAGGGTTGATACCAGCTCATAAGGTTGTCCCACGTGGGGCTCACAGTCTTCACCCCATTTGACAAATTAGGTAACTGGGGCACAGAGAAGTGACTTGGCTCGCCCGTGGTCACATAGCAGACAAGTGGTGGAGGGGGGGATTAGAACCCACATCCTCTGACTCCCAAGCCCGGGCTCTTACCACTAAGCATGTTGCTTCCCTTAACCATGCCCCTTCCCTCCGTTTAAAAACCATACCTCCAACAGCTGTAGGATCCTGAAGGACAAGGATTGGGTCTACATACTCCATAGAACAAGTGCTTGACACATAGTAAGCGCTTAATAAATACCATCATTATTATTGTCCTCTTCCTCTCCCAACTGCTTTGCACCCACTGTGTTCAATCAATACCATTGCTTATTTGACTAATACTACCTGTTAAACCCACCCAAGTGCTTGACACCCAAAAAGTGTTCTTAAATTCCATAGGTTGATCCATTACCCAACTCTACCTAGGATCTTATCAACCCTTCAGTCATCTCTTGCTTGTTCATTCGTTCATTCAATCATATTTACTGAGCACTTACTGTGTGCAGAGCACTGTACTAAGCGCTTGAGAAGTACATGTTGGCAACATATAGAAATGGTCTCTACCCAACAACGGGCTCACAGTCTAGAAGGGGGGAGACAGACAACAAAACAAAATATATTAACATAATAGAATAAATAGAATAATAAATACGTACAAGTAAAATAAATAGAGTAATAAATCTGTACAAACATCTATGCAGTTGCTGTGGGGAGGGGAAGGAGGTAGGGTGGTGGGGAGGAGGAGAGGAAGGAGGGGGCTCAGTCTAGGAAGGCCTCCTGGAGGAGGTGAGCTCTCAGTAGGTCTTTGAAGGGAGGAAGAGAGGTAGCTTGGTGGATGGGCAGAGGGCATTCCAGGCCAGGGGGAAGACGTGGGCTGGGGGTCGATGGCGGGACAGGTGAGAACAAGGCACGGTGAGGAGATTAGTGGCAGAAGAGCAGAGGGTGCAGGCTGGGCTGGAGAAGGAGAGAAGGGGGGTGAGGTAGGAGGAGCGAGGGGATGGAGAGCCTTGAAGCCGAGAGTGAGGAGTCCTTGCCTGATGCCTAGGTTGACTGGTAGCCACTGGAGATTTTTGAGGAGGGGAGTAACGTGCCCAGAGCGTTTCTGCACATAGATGATCCGGGCAGCAGTGTGAAGTATAGACTGAAGTGGGGAGAGACAGGAGGATGGCAGATCAGAGAGGAGGCTGATGCAGTAATCCAGTCGTGATAGGATGAGAGATTGAACGAGCAGGGTAGCGGTTTGGATGGAGAGGAAAAGTTGGATCTTGGCAATGTTGTGGAGGTGAGACCAGTAGGTTTTGGTGACAGATTGGATGTGAGGCGTGAATGAGAAAGCGGAGTTGAGGATGACACCAAGGTTGTGGGCTTGTGAGACCGGAGGGATGGTAGTGCCGTCAACAATGAATGGGAAAGTCAGGGAAAGGGCAGGGTTTGGGAGGGAAGACAAGGAGTTCAGTTTTGGACATGTTGAGTTTTAGATGGGGGCAGACATCCAGATGGAGATGCCCTGAAGGCAGGAGGAGACGCGAGCCTGGAGGGAGGGAGAGAGAGCAGGGGCAAAGATGTAGATCTGGGTGTCATCAGCGTAAAGATAATAGCTGAAGCCGTGGGAGCGAATGAGGTCACCAAGGGAGTGAGTGTAGATAGAGAACAGAAGGGGACCAAGAACTGAACCTTGAGGAACCCCCACAGTAAGGGGCTGGGAGCAGGAGGAGGAACCCGCAAAAGGACTGAGAATGAATGGCCGGAGAGTTAAGAGGAGAACCAGGATAGGACAGAGTCTGTGAAGCCAAGGTTGGATAGCGTGTTGAGGGGAATGGGGTGGTCCATAGTGTCGAAGGCAGCTGAGAGGTCGAGGAGGATTAGGATAGAATATGAGTCATTGGGTTTGGCAAGCAGGAGGTCACTGGTGACCTTTGTGAGGGCAGTTTTGGTGGAATGTAGGGGACGGAAGCCAGATTGGAGGGGGTCGAGGAGAGAGTAGGCATTGAGGAATTCGAGGCAGTGGGTGTAGACGACTTGTTCAAGGAGTTTGGAAAGGAATGGTAGGAGGGAGATGGGGCGATAACTAGAAGGGGAGGTGGGGTCAAGAGAGGGTTTTTTTAGGATGGGGGAGACGTGGGCATGTTTGAAGGCAGAGGGGAAGGAACCAGTGAAGAGTGAGCTGTTGAAGATGGAAGTTAAGGAGGGGAGGAGGGATGGGGCGAGAGATTTCATAAGATGAGAGGAATGGGGTCAGAAGCACAGGTGGCCGGAGTAGCACTTGAGAGGGGGGAGGAGAGCTAATCTGTGGGGACTGCTGGGAAGAATGGGAGAGTAGTGGAGAGGGTTGAGAGCCGGGGGGTTGGAGAAGGGGGAGGAGTGACTTTGGGGAGTTCAGACCTGATGGAGTTAATTTTACTAATGAAGTAGGAGGCCAGATCGTTTGGGGTGAGGGAAGGAGGAGGGGGAGGAACTGGGGGCCTGAAAAGGAAGTTAAATGTATGGAAGAGCTGGCGGGGATGATGGGCATGGGTGTCAATAAGGAAGGAGAAATTGTTTTGTCTGATAGAGGAGAGGGCAGAGTTAAGGCAGGAAAGGATAAACTTGAAGTGAACGAGGTTGGCATGGTGTTTAGACTTTCGCCAGCAGCGTTCGGCAGCTCGAGCATAGGAGCGAAGGAGGTGGACAGTGGCAGTGATCCAGGGCTGTGGGTTAGTGGTACGAGAGCGGCGAAGGGAAAGGGGAGTGAGTGAGTCTAGCTGAGTAGAAAGGGTTGAGTTGAGAGCAGTAATCTGATCAGCAAGGTTGGGTAGAGAGGAATGCAATACAAGATTGCATGTATGTTTATAATAATAGTGGTATTTGTTAAGCATTTATTATGTGCCAGGCACTAAGCACTAGGATAGATACACGATAACTGGTTCAGATACAGTTCCTGTCCTACATTGGGCTCACAGTCTTAATCCCCATTTTCCAGATGAGAGAACTGAGGCCCAGAGAACTGAAGTGACTTGCTCAAGATCACATAGCTGACAAGTGGCGGAGCCGCGATTAGAATCCTTGACCTTCTGACTCCCGGGCCTGTGCTCTATCCACAAGTCTGTTCATTCATTCACTCATATTTTGAGCGCTTCTGTGTGAAAAGCACTGTACTAATCACTTGGGAAAGTACAATGCAACAATAAACAGTCATATTCCCTGCAATGAGTTTACCATCTAGCAGGGGGGAAGATAGACGTCAATACAAATAAATAAAATTACAGGTAGGTACATAAGTGTTGTGGGGTTGTTGAGCCCCACATGGAACATAAACTGTGTCCAGCCAGATTAGCCTGGATCTGCCCCAAGACTTAGTACAGTGCCTGGCACTAGTAAGCACTAAGCAAATATAAGCGCTAAACAAATACCACAAAAAATACGCTGTCATATTTGTATATATCAATGGTATTTCTGAGCACTTTACTGCATGCAGAGCGTGCTACTAAGTATTTAGGAAAATGCAATATAGCAGATACAAACTTCCCCTGCCCTTAAGCAGTTTTTAATCTAATCATTCAATCAATCAATCGTATTTATTGAGTGCTTACTGTGTGCAGAGCACTGTACTAAGCACTTGGAAAGTACAAGTTGGCAACATATAGAGACAGTCCTTACCCAACAGTGGGCTCACAGTCTAGAAGGGGGAGACAGAGAACAAAACCAAACATGTTAACAAAATAAAATAAATAGAACAGATATGTACAAGTAAAATAAATAAATAAATAGAGTAATAAATATGTACAAACATATATACATATATACAGGTGCTGTGGGGAAGGGAAGGAGGTAAGACGGGGGGATAGAGAGGGGGACGAGGGAGAGAGGAAGGAAGGGGCTCAGTCTGGGAAGGCCTCCTGGAGGAGGTGAGCTCTCAGTAGGGCCTTGAAAGGGGGAAGCGAGCTAGCTTGGCGGATGGGCAGAGGGAGGGCATTCCAGGCCAGGGGGATGACGTGGGCTGGGGGTTGACAGTGGGACAGGCGAGAACCAAGCACGGTGAGGAGATTAGCGGCAGAGGAGCGGAGGGTGTGGGGTGGGCTGTAGAAGGAAAGAAGGGAGGTGAGGTAGGAGGGGGCGAGGTGATGGAGAGCCTTGAAGCCAAGGGTGAGGCGTTTCTGCCTGATGCGCAGATTGACTGGTAGCCACTGGAGATTTTTGAGGAGGGGAGTGATATGCCCAGGGTGTTTCTGGACAAAGACAATCCGGGCAGCAGCATGAAGTATGGATTGAAGTGGGGAGAGACACAAGGATGGGAGATCAGAGAGAAGGCGGATGCAGTAGTCCAGACGGGATAGGATGAGAGCTTGAACGAGCAGGGTAGCAGTATGGATGGAGAGGAAAGGGCGGATCATGGTAACGTTGCGGAGCTGAGACCAGCAGGTTTTTGTGACGGCTTGGATGTGAGGGGTGAATGAGAGAGCGGAGTCGAGGATGACACCAAGTTTGCGGGCTTGTGAGACGGGAAGGATGGTAGTGCCGTCAACAATGATGGAAAAGTCATGGAGAGGGCAGGGTTTGGGAGAGAAGACAAAGAGTTCAGTATTGGACATGTAGAGTTTTAGGTGGTGGGCAGACATCCAGATGGAGATGTCCTGAAGGCAGGAGGAGATGCGAGCCTGGAGAGAGGGGGAGTTTACATCCTAAACACTATTCCTCTAGTGAGAGATAATAATAATAATAATGATCGCATTTATTAAGCACTTACTATGTGCAAAGCACTGTTCTAAGTGCTGGGGAGGTCACAAGCTGATCAGGTTGTCCCATGGGGGGTTTACAGTCACAATCCCCATTTTATAGATGAGGTAACTGAAGTACAGAGAAGTTAAGTGACTTGCCCAAAGTCACACAGCTGACAATTGGTGGAGCCGGAATTTGAACCCATGACCTCTGACTCCAAAGCCTGGGCTCTTTCCACTGAGCCATGCTGCTTCTCTATTTGAAGTTGATTTCTCCAAAAGTTGTTTGGTTGTTTTTTTTGAAATAGAATCTATTTTAGAATATGTGAATGTTATGGAACTAATAAAATGAAAATTAAAATTGGCCAACACCACATTCCTTGGGCCAGGACAGGAGCTGGTTAAACTTTTTAAATTAATCAATCGATGAATGGCATTTATTGGAAACTTACTGTACTCAGTGCTTGGAAGAATATATTTGAGTTGGGAGACACAATCCCTGCCCTCTAGGAGCTTACAATCTAGAAGGGAAAACACGTACTAAGATAATGTATTAAAATTGCAAAATAAATTAAAGTCTCTGGACTGAATCCAGAGTAATAATAATAATGATGGTATTTGTTAAGTGCTTACTATGTGCAAAGCACTGTTCATTCATTTATTCATTCATTCATTCAAACATATTTATTGAGTGCTTACTGTGTGCAGAGCATTTTACTGAGTGCTTGGGAAGTACAAGTTGGCAACATATAGAGACGGTCCCTACCCAACAGTGGACTCACAGTGTTCTAAGCACTGGGGGGATACAAGGTGATCAGGTTGTCCCACGTGGGGCTCACAGTCTTAATCCCTCTCTTACAGATGAGGTAACTGAGGCCCAGAGAAGTTAAGTGACTTGCTCAAAGTCATATAGCTGACAATTGGCTGAGCTGGGATTTGAACCCGTGACCTCTGACTCCAAAGACCGGGCTCTTTCCACTGAGTCACGCTGCTTCTCTAATAATGATGGCATTTGTTAAGTGCTTACTATGTGCAAAGCACTGTTCTAAGCACTGGGAAGGTTACAAGGTGATCAGGTTGTCCCATGGGGGGGTCTCAGTCTTAATCCCCGTTTTACAGATGAGGAAACTGAGGCTCAGAGAAGTGAAGTGACTCACCTGTGTTAGCAAGGAGCTGGGCAAGGAACACAATAACACAGCCTACCACAATAACATGATTTGGAACATTGTGTATGCACACACCTTGACATAGTGACATTATGTGGAAATGCAAACAGCAGTACAAGATGCTGGCAAGCAGGATACGAGGGGGAGGAGAATTTTTCCACCCTGTCTGCAAGGGGATTGCAATCTAAAGGGAGGGCACAAACAGACAGGGAAAACTCCACCAGTACACAATCAGAAAATGGGAAAAACAGGTACAAACAGCTATAAAATAAAAGAATAACAAACTTTGCTTAGTCCTAGGGCCTCAATCTGCCCAAATCCTAAAGATGGCAACTTCTACCCACTTTCCACTCCCTCCTAGGGAGGGACTTCCTATAGGGGGTGGGACTTCCGGTGGGGACAGGGGGTGAGGGGCATAGGCTGGCCTAGTCCTCCGGGGGTCTTGGTTGGAAAATCCGTTGTTGGAGTAGCTTGGGACCAAGGGTCACTCAAATTAACTTTCCCTTTGAATTTCCTCATTATTTATTCAGTGTCTGTACATCAGTCTACATCTCTTTGATATGACCATCCACATAATTGTCTGTCTTCCCCTTCTAGACTGTGAGCCCATTGTTGGGTAGGGACTGTCTCTATATGTTGCCAACTTATGCTTCCCAAGCCCTTAGTACAGTGCTCTGCACACAGTAAGCACTCAATAAATACGATTGAATGAATGAATGGTTAGCCTGAGACTACACACTCCAAGAGGACAGGCTCCAGGAAGACTGAATTTCTGCTAATTCTGTTGTATTGTACTCAACTGAGTGCTTAGTACAGTGCTCTGCACATAGCACTCAGTAACGGCCATTGACAGATCAATGGATTGAATTTACATTTGATGATGACTGTGATGAAACTCTGACATCTTCTTTGGGTCATTACACCACTCCCAGAAGGCCAAGAAGCCCCTGGAAGGCAGGGTGTTTGCCTCCTGCAGGCTCTAAAGTCCCTGAATGTCCCTAACTCAGTGCAGGGCACACAATGGAAGCTCCGTAAATCATCACAGACCCACACAGTAAGTTTAACTTACAACTCTGGTTGGTGTCGGTATAATATCTAACAGTCATGTCTAACAGTTATGTCTAAGTGGGTGGGAGACCAGGTCTTGAATCTCCCCTATTCATATGAGGAAAATGAGGCAGAGAAAAGTTAAGCAACTCATCCAAGGTCACATAGAAGGTAAGCGGCAGGGTTGGGGTTAGGACCCAGGTCCTCTGACTCCCAAGTCCATGCTCTCTCCTGACTAAGCTCTCATTTCATCCACTCCATCTCCTTTCTGTTTTGCCTATGCCCTTGGGTCTGTATCCTTTAAGCCCTTGATGGTCACCCCCACCCTCAGTGTCACAACACTTATGTACACATCCATAATTTAGTTAATATCTTTCCCCCCCCACCCCAGACTGTAAGCTCAATGTGGGCAGGGAATGTGACTGTTCATTGGAAGAGTGCCGTACAACAGAGTTGATTGACTTGTTCCCTGCCCACAAGGAGTTTACAGTGTAGAGGGGGAGACAGATGAATTAATTGATTCAAGCACTTAATACAGTGCTTTGCACACAGTAAGCACTCAGTAAATACGATTGAACCAATTCACTCTGTATTTATTGGACACTTACTGTTTGCAGAGCACTGTACTAGGCGCTTGAATGAATTAATCCGTCTCCCCCTCTAGACTGTAAACTCCTGGTGGGCAGGGAACAAGTCAATCAACTCTGTTGTACAGCACTCTCCCAAGCGCTTAGTACAGTGCTCCACACACAGTAAGCATTCAATAAATACTATTCATTATGAATGCAACATGGGTTTACTGTAACCTGATGTATGCCTGTAATTGCACTTTGTTTTTTTAAATTAGAATTAAGCTATTTTATGAGTTGGTACTTAGTAGATATAGTTTAAGACGGTTAAGATGAGAACCTGCAGTTGTTAGAATAAATTTTGGCATTTATGTAGTACAGTACTTTTTGAAAGACCTCTGCAGTCCCTCATCAGCTGATCTAAGTGATTCATTGTGAACCAGAAGAAACTCAAGCTTGGAGAGGTTGAATAACTTAGGAAAGGTAGAATCCACCTCTCAGTTTCAGGCTGGCATGACCCAAAACCCACCAAAAGCCAGGATGGTGCTAGGAGTCGAAGAATGAAGACTCTGTGCCCCCGAAGCTCACTCCTAGTCCAGAGGATCTGGGGCCAGGTCAGGGATCGCTATAAACACATTTTTTTAATGATATTTGGTAAAATCGCCATGTGTCAAACGCTGTTCTAAATACTGTCTGCTTCAGAGGTCCTCGGAGAGGGGCTGAGGGAGGGAGCTGCATGTGAGCCCATTGTTGGGTAGGGACCGTCTCTATATGCTGCCGACTTGTACTTCCCGAGCACTTAGTACAGTGCTCTGTGCACGGTAAGCGCACAATAAATATGATTGAATGAATCTAGTGGAAAGAGCCGGAGTTGGGGAGTCAGAACACCTGGGTTCCAATCCTGGCTCCCCTAGGTGACTGCTGTGTGCTCTCGGGCAAATTAAGCTCTCTGTGCTTCAGTTTTCTCATCTGTAAAAGTCATATTTATTGAGCACTTAACATGTACAGAGCACTGTATTAAGCGCTTGGGAGAGTACAGTACAGCAGAGTTGGTAGCCACGTTCCTCACCCACAAGAAGCTCACAGTATAGAGAAGGAGTGTGGCTCCATGGAAAGATCCCGGGCTTTGGAGTCAGAGGTCATGGGTTCAAATCCCTGCTCCACCAACTGTCAGCTATGTGACTTTGGGCAAGTCACTTAACTTCTCTGGGCCTCAGTTACCTCATCTGTTAAATGGGGATTAAGACTGTGAGCCCCTGTGGGACAACCTGATCACCTTGTAACCTCCCCAGCACTTAGAACAGTGCTTTGCACATAATAAGCGCTTAATAAGTGCCATTATTATTAGAGGGGAAGACGGACATTAAAATAAATTCTGGATATGGACAGAGCCTTGCTGAGGGGCTGACGGTGGAGCGAATCAAGGGTAATAATAATGATGGCATTGATTAAGCACTTACTATGTGCAAAGCATTGTTCTAAGTGCTGGCACTGTTCTGAGGGTACGAATCCAAGGGCACAGGCAACGCCCTAAAATGGCATTCTCTGTTCTCCGTCTGGAGAACCCTCTGGACTGTGAGCCCTTTGTGGGACTGGGATTGTGTCCAACCTGATTAACTTGTCTCTCCCCAGCACTTAATACAGTCCTTAACACACAATAAGAGCTGAACAAACACCACAGTTGTTAGTGAGGGAGTGGAGATAGGGTCCGGGATTCATTGTGAATAGTCCAACCTGAGTCCAACAGGGCATTTCCAAAATTGACCTATCTTCTCAGCCCAGCACCTGCATACCATCCCCACAACTTCCCCTCAGACATCAAATTCCTTTCCACTGGGCCTGCAATCAAACTCTTCCCTTCCTTCACATTCACCTACATCGGCCATTTAAGGAACTGCTATTAGTTTGGAAAAGAAGCTATTACCGGAACCACATTCAAAGGCAACTAATGAAATTCTTATGGATCAGATGGAAGTTTGATTAAAGGACAAAAGGGAAAACTGGGCAATTCAGAGCAGCTTGGGGGCAAACTTTCCCAAGCATTTTTGGCACTGTGGTTCTGAGACTTAAACCAGCAGAGACACAATTGCACATTGGATTATCTTCCATTTTGCAAATACAAAAATTACTCAGCCCACAGCCAATTTTACCAGGCTACCTTCCATTAAAATCTCTCTCCTCCCCACCCCCCCCACACACACCCAGTGTCTTTTTCCTCTGGAAGTCTCACCATCCTCATTTCTGCTGATTGTCCAGTGAAAAGAACAGAGCTCTGGGAATCAAAAGGCCTGGGATTAGGGGTGTTTTTTTTTTATTGGCATGTGCAGAGTGGTTAGGAGAGTAGAAAACAACAGAATCAGCAGATACCCACCCTGCCCATAAGGAGTTTACTGTGCGCCAAGCACTATACAGAGAAGCAGCGTGACTCAGTGGAAAGAGCCCGGGCTTTGGAGTCAGAGGTCACAGGTTCAAATCCCGGCTCCACCAATTGTCAACTGTGTGCTTTGGGCAAGTCACTTAACTTCTCCGTGCCTCAGTTCCCTCATCCGTAAAATGGGGATTAAGACTGTGAGCCCCACATGGGACAACCTGATCACCTTGTTTCTCCCCAGCACTAAGAACAGTGCTTTGCACATAGTAAGCGTTTAACAAATACCATCGTTATTATTATACCAAGCACTGGAGTAGATACAGGTTAATCAGGTTGGACACAGTCCCTGTCCCACAAGGGGATCATAGTCTTCATCCCCATTTTACAGGTGAGGTAATGAGGCCCAGAGAAGTGACTTCCACAAGGTCACCCAGTAGACAAGTAATGGACCTGGGATTAGAACTCAGGTCCTTCTGACTCCCAGGCTCGTGCATACCCACTAGACAACACTGCTTCTCTATGTTTTGGCTATAAATGGGAACAATAATGATACAAATAACAATACTAGTAATAGCTTTTGTTAAACACTTTTTCTGTGCCAAGCACTGTACTATACACTGTGGTAGATACAAGAGGAAGCAGAGTGGTCTAGTGAATAGAGCCTGGGCTTGGCTGTCAGAATAATAATAATGATGGTATTTGTTAAGTGCTTACTATGTGCAAAACACTGTTCTAAGCACTGGGGAGGTTACAAGGTGATCAGGTTGTGATCCTCAAAAATCTCCAGTGGCTGCCAATCAATCTGCGCATCAGGCTTCTGCACTTCTGAAACTCCTCACCCTGGGCTTCAAGGCTCTCCATCACCTCGCCCCCTCCTACCTCACCTCCGTTCTACAGCCCACCTCGCAACCTCCGCTCCTCTGCCGCTAAACTCCTCACCGTACCTCATTCTCGCCTGTCCCGCCATCAACCCCCTGCCCACGTCATCCCCTGGGCCTGGAATGCCCTCCATCTGCCCATCTGCCAAGCTTGCTCTCTTCCTCCCTTCAAAGCCCTACTGAGAGCTCACCTCCTCCAGGAGGTCTTCCCAGACTGAGCCCCTTCCTTCCTCTCCCCCTCTTCCCCCTCTTCGTCCCCCCATCATACCTCCTTCCCTTCCCCAGAGCACCTGTATATATGTATATATGTTTGTACATATTTATTACTCTATTTATTTATTTATTTATTTTACTTGTTCATATCTATTCCATTTATTTATTTTGTTAGTATGTTTGGTTTCATTCTCTGTCTCCCCCTTTTAGACTGTGAGCCCACTGTTGGGTAGGGACTGTCTCTATATGTTGCCAACTTGTACTTCGCAAGAGCTTAGTACAGTGCTCTGCACACAGTAAGCGCTCAATAAATACGATTGATTGATTGATTGATTGATTGATTGATTGATTGATTGATTGATTGAGCAGGTTGTCCCAACAGGGGCTCACAGTTTTAATCCCCATTTTACAGATGAGGTAACTGAGGTACAGAGAAGTTAAGTGACTTGCCCAAAGTCACACAGCTGACAGCTGGCGGAACCGGGATTTGAAGCACCTAGGTTCTAATCCTGGCTCTGCCACGTGTATGCTGTGTAACTGTGGGTAAGTCACTTGACCTTTTCTGGGTAAATAGGGAGATTGTGCACCCCCTGTGGGACAGGGACTATGTTCAAACTTATTATTTAGTTTCTACCCCCGCGCTCAGTACAGTGCCTGGCACATAGTAAGAGCTTAACAAATACCATAGAGAATAAGATAATCAGATAGATACAAGATAATCAGGTTGGTTATAATCCCTGTTCCACTAGTAACTCAAAGCCTAAATGGGTTAGGAGAACAGGTATTGCACTTCCATTTTACAGATTAGGAAACTGAAGCACAGACAAGTTGAGTAACTTGCCCAATGTCATCCCAGCACTTAGAACAATGCTTGACACAAAATAAGTACTTAAAAGCACAGTTATTATTATAATTTGTTTGTGTAATCAGACTAAATGAGGTTTCTGGCCCAGGTAAACTTATTATGGACAGGGAACACCTCTACTAATTCTGTTGTACTCTCCTAAGCACTTTGTTATGTGCTCTGCACTAGAAAACCCCAAAAAATACCATTGATTGATTGATTGATTGATTGAGGTGTGTGTGAGAGGTGGGGAGTAAGCAGACCCTTCAAATAGTAAGAGTAGGAGAAGAAGGAAAAGTAAATGACGAAATCAACAACTTAGGATAAGAAAAACAAAGAAAAAGTCACAGTCTTTCTACTTGCCCAGTACATCTCAGAAAAGGATATTAAAGAAGCTTTAAAAAAATAAGCCACATTATTATTCCCGCTCTAGCTGCAAAAGGTTCTTTTCATTCACAGTGACAGTGTGAAATCTTGCTTCAGATTTAGGGGGAGTGAGTGAAACAACCTCTGAAAGAAACTCTCCGCCCTCATTCAATATGTAAAACGATTTGTTTTGTGTTTGTTGTTAGCACTTGATTATCTCTTTTTGCTCTTCACACCAGTTTGAAAATTCCTGAGAAGTAGTGTTTTTACCCTCGAGAAAAACATAGTGCTACAGTTTTTCTTCTTTTAATAAAAAATAAATTAAAACAAGGTGTCCAAGCCAAAGACAAGTTCCCAGCGTACTTTGGTCAATCTTATTTGTTACCAGTGAGCATTCATAAGGTTTGATTGTAGGGCTTTTAAGCTACATGTTGCTTGCCACACTTCTCTCAGTCAATCAACCAATTGTATTCTGAGCTCTGTAGTAAGCGCTTGGGAGAGTGTGCAGTATAAGAATAGCAGACACATTCCCTGCCCACAATGAGCTTAGAGTCTAGAGGGGGAATCAGACATTAATATAAATAAATTACGGTTGTAATAATAATTTTGGTATTTGTTAAGCGCTTACTATGTGCAGAGCACTATTCTAAGCGCTTGGGGAGGTTACAAGGTGATCAGGTTGTCCCACATGGGGCTCACAATCTTCATCCCCGTTTTACAGATGAGGTAACTGAGGCCCAGAAGTCTGACAAGTGGCAGAGGTGGGATTTGAACCCACGACCTCTGACTCCAAAGCCTGGACTCTTTCCACTGAGCCACACTGCTTCTCTCTCACTTATGTACATAAGTGCTGTGGGGCTGGGTGGGGGCAGGCGATAAAAAGAAAAGTGCATAAGTGAATAAAAAGAAATGCACTTTTACCCATTTAACAGTCTTTCAAATGGCTTCTGCCACTCAGGCCTAGGAGCCTAGAGAATTATACCTAGGCCTAAGCACCAGTATCCCATTCAGGATCGCACCTGGAGAGTTTCCAGTACTCTACCAGGCTCAGCTACAGGAAGCAGAGTCAAGCAGAGGCCTATCCACTCCATTTCTAGCTTGGGCAGTGGCTAGGGAGTGGAAGACAATCTGCTTCAAGTCAAAACTCACCTCTGCTGGGCAGCAGTGGCAAGCGAGAGAGTTGAGGGTGGAGACTCAAGTTTACTGTGCAAAAGGTGGAAATGGTAAACCACTTCCATATTTTCACGAAGAAAATTCAATGGATACACTATTGGAATGATTGCAGTTGGAGAGTGGGGCATTTGGGAGAGAAGTGTCCATGGCATCGCTATGGATCAGAAACAACTCTGCAGCATAAGACAAGGTACCAGTAAGATTTTGAAATTTACAAAAATAGTGATCTACATCATAATAATGATGGTATTTGTTAAGTGCTTACTATGTGCCAAGCACTGTTCTAAGCACTGGGGTAGATACAAGGTAATCAGGTTGTCCCATGTGGGGCTCAAAATCTTCACCCCCATTTTCCAGATGAGGGAACTGAGGCCCAGAGAAGTTAAGTGACTTGCCCAAAGTCACACAGCCGACAAATAGTGGAGCGGGGATTAGAACCCATGACCTCTAGCTCCCAAGCCCGGGCTCTTTCCACTGAGCCACGCTGCTTAGATGTACTGAAGGCAGAAGGAGAAGCAAGCCTGGAGGGAGGGAGGGAGAACAGGGGAGGAGATAAAGATTTGAGTATGACCCACAGAGAGATGATACGTGAAGCCGTGGGAGCAAATGATTTCTCCAAGGGAGTGAGTGTAGGTGGAATTATTTGGCACTTAGTACAGTCTTCTGCACACAGTAAGTGCTCAATAAATATGATTGATTGAACATCTACTGACATTCAGTTTCATCAGATGCATCTTCATTTCTCCATTCTCCAAGCAGAAGTGGAAGTGGAGGAAGAAGAGGGAGAAATTCTTCAACCACCAGCTGTCCTGAGCCTGCAGGGGAAGTTTTTTGGTTTTGGGGGGCTTTTTTGTAATGGTTAAACGCTTATTATATGTCAAACACAGTTCTAAGCACTGATATGAGTTAATTAGGTTGGATCCAGTCCGTGTCCCACACGAGGCTCACAGACTAAGTAGGAGGGAAGAACAGGAAAATGGAGGCACAGAGAATAATAATAATAATAATAATAATAATAATAATGATGGCATTTGTTAAGTGTTTACTATGTGCAAAGCACTGTTCTAAGCTCTGGGGGATACAAGGTAATCAGAGTTGTCCCACTTGGGGCTCACAGTCTTAATCCCCATTTTACAGATGAGGTAACTGAGGCCAGAGAAGTTAAGTGACTTACCCAAGGTCACACAGCAGACATGTGGCGGAGCAGGTATTCAAACCCATGATCTCTGAATCCCAAGCCCATGCTCTTTCCACTGAGTGACGCTGCTTCTAGAGAAGCGAAGTGATTTGCCCCAGGTCACAGAGCAAGCATTTGGCAGAGTTAGGATTAGAACTCAGGTTCTCTGACTTCCAGGCTCATGCTCTTTCCACTAGGCCATGCTTGCTTCTCACATTTCTGACAAGATCCAAGAAGGTGGTGTGAAAAGCCACTTCTGGTTTAAAGCCAAGGACTTTGGGGTATTATGGGAGTAGCCCATCTTCCCCAGTCCAAGGCTAATAGACTGTGAATTGGCCTGTGCTTCTAAAGGCTTCTCTCCAACTTGGGAGTGGGAGAAATTGCACCTGGGTCAGAAAGCACCATCACCCTTGGTTTAATTCTATTTGTTCTGACGACTTGACACCTGTCCACATGTTTTGTTTTGTTTTCTGTCACCACCTTTTAGACTGTAAGCCCATTGTTGGGTAGGGACCGTCTTTATCTGTTGCCGACTTGCCTCCCAAGCGCTTAGTACAGTGCTCTGCACACAGTAAGTGCTCAATAAATATGATTGAATGAATGAATGAATAACCTCCACCCACCACACCCAAAGGCATTCAAAACTCATCTTTCTTGAACGCTTAATTCATAGGCAAGAGAAGTCAATCCACACTTTTTTTTTCTGGTAGCAATTGTGAAAACCTGCCAAATAATATTCCACTTAACTAGTTTCAATTGACAGAATTTGATTTATTGGGAGGCCTTTGGAATAATGCCAGAGATCAGGGCTGAAGGATCTGGGAGTAATATAAATGTGACTTTGTTAGCTACACTAGACAGTAACTCACTAAGGGCAAGGATCATGTCTACTTACTCTTTTGCATTGTACTCTCCCAAGCGCTTAGTACAGTGCTCTTGCACACAGTAAGTGCTCAATAAATACCACTGATTGACTGATATTGTTTTTCACCGTGACCCATCTTAATAATAATGATAATGATAATGATGATGGTATTTGATAAGCACTTACTATGAGCAAAGCACTGTTCTAAGCACTGGTGTAGATACAAGGTAATCAGGTTGCCCCACGTGGGGCTCACAGTCTTAATCCCCATTTTACTGAAGAGGTAACAGGCACAGAGAAGTTAAGTGACTTGCCCAAAGTCACACAGCTGACAAGTGGCGAAGCTGGAATTAGAACCCACAACCTCTGACTCCCAAGCCTGTGTTCATTCCACTAAGCCACACTGCTTCTCTTCTCTACTCTCACCCACTTTTAGGTGGTGGATCAGGGATCATTTCTGAATTCTACCTAGTGTTGACTGATTTGTTCTTCAACGTTTCTGCATATAGTAGTCTTATTTATTGAGTGCCCACTGGTTGCAGTGCACTCTACTAAGCACTTAGGAAATACAAAACAAAGAAGTGATACATTCCCTGCTCACAAAGGGCTTTCATTCAACTGCAGGAGATAGACATAAAAATATTTATCAACGGAGTAATTAAAATAAATAATCGAATGTACAACTAGACATGTACATGTCTAGACAAAAGTGTTGAAAAAATGTATAAACAAAAGTCAAGAGTTTAGCACAATACATTACATCTAGTGGACGCCTGAATACAGCTACTACAGCTGAGGGGAGACCCTAGACTAAGCTCACTGTGGACAGGGAATGTGTCTGTTTATTGTTGTATTGAATTCTTGGTACAGTACAGTCACAAACTTCTCTGTGCCTCAGTTACCCTGTCTGCATCTTATTTTGTCTAACTTTGTGTAATACCAAAATCTACTTGGGTAACCCTCCCTGAGGAAGAACTATTTTCTTTGGTTTTGAACTTCTAAGCTTCAGAGGGTAATCTCCTTGGCTTGGTATTGTGGAACTGGGTGTACAATAATTCCATACATCCCTGGCCAACATCATTCAGAAGGCTCTTAACATCTTTCACGTTTGCTTTCAATCTCTGTCTTTCCTCTATTAGATTGCAAGCTTCTTGAAGACAGAAACTGTGTCTTCAACTTCCTGTATAATTCTCAGTGAGTCTGTTCAGTTTACAGTGGGCTAATAATAATAATAATAATGGAATTTATTAAGTGCTTACTATGTGTGAAGCACTGTTCTAAGCACTGGGGAGGTTACAAGGTGATCAGGTTGTCCCATGGTGGGTTCACAGTCTTAATCCTCGTTTTACAGATGAGGTAACTGAGGCACAGGGAGGTTAAGTGACTTGCCCAAAGTCACACAGCTGACAATTGGCAGAGCCGGGATTTGAACCCATGACCTCTGACTCCAAAGCCCGTGCTCTTTTCCACTGAGCCACACTGCTTCTAATAATAGTTAACAACAATAATAATTGTGATAGCTGCTACGCACCAAACACTGTACAAATTGCTGCGGTTGATACAATATAATGAGATCAGACCCAATCCCTTTCTGACACAGGGCTCACAGTTCAAGTAGGAGGGAGAACAAGAACTGAATTCCCACTTTAAAGTTGAGAAAACTGAAACACAGAGAAGTTAAGTGACTTATCCAAAGTCACACAGCAGGCTCGAGACAGGGTCGAGATTGGAATCCAGTTCCTCTGAGTCCCAGGCCCATGCCCCTTCCACTAGGTCACGCGGCTCTAAATAAATGTTCTCACTGCCCAGCTGAATGTCGGTCTGAATGATGAAGAGTTTCAACCCTTCCAAAGCGTTGGTTGCTGGCAGTTGATTCCCATTGCTAATGATCCCTCCCCAGCTCAGAGCATTCAAGGCACCAGGACCCAGTTTTTCCCATTGCACAAGAATGAGGTACATTCATTTTGACAATCATAAATTGCCCGAAGCCTGTGGGCTTGACAGCAAACAGGCCCACTTAGGTTTTAAGCCATAGGGCCAGGAGACCAGGTGTGCCAGTGGTCTGTTCTACTGAGGGCTTTGTCACCTCTGCTTTCAGGGAGATATGGGAGAGGGACTCGCCTGTCCCTAAATCTGTTTTTCTGGAGTAGCTTTCTGTCGAATCTGCTGGGCCAGAAACCGATGGAGGCCAGGCCCTTCTTCCAGGCTGACACAGTAGAAGCTTCTGAGGGATGGGCTAGTGAAGATAGGCTTTTCAGCCTTGAAAATGCAGTGCTGGAGTTGATCAATACTATTTCCGGAGCATCTCCTGTGTGCAGAGCAATGCACTAAGCACTTGGGGGGTGGAGTAATCATAACAATTGTGATATTTGGTAAGTGCTTACTTTGTGTTCTAGACTTCTGGACTGTGAGCCCATTGTTGGGTAGGGACAGTCTCTGTATGTTGCCAACTTGTACTTCCCAAGCACTTAGTACAGTGCTCTGCACACATTAATTGCTCAATAAATATGATTGAATGAATATGTCTTAGACACTGTACTAAGCATTAGGGTAGATACAAGAGAATCAGGTTGGGCACAGTCCCTGGCCCTCATAGGACTCATAGCCTTAATCCCCATTTTACAGATGAGGGAACTGAGGCCCAGAGAAGTGAAGTGACTTGCCCAGGGTCATACAGCAGACAAGTGGTAGAGCCGGGATTAGAACCCAGTTCCTTCAAACTCCCTGGCCCATGCTCTATCCACTGAGCCACACTTCTATCCCCACCCTCAAAGAGCTTACAGTCTACTCTGTGCAGTACTAAGTGCTTGGGAGAGTACAGAATTAGAAATTATCCCTGACCTCAGGGATTTTATGGTTCAATGTGGGAGACACCCATTAAAATAAAGTAGAAATGGGAAAACAGAAGGTAAGAAGGATATGGACATAATATGCTAGTGAGAATCAAAGTGTTTAAGGGTATAGAGTGCAGAATGGAGAACCAGTTGGATTAGGAAATGAGGAATTAGTCAGGGAAGGCCTCTTGGAGGAGTTAAGACTGAAATAGGGCTTTGAAGATGGAGGGAGTGATGGTCAGATATATAGGGAGTTCCAGACCAGATGGGGGGATGTGGGTAAAGTGGTGAAAAAGAGAGATGAGATCAAGGTACAACGAGTAAGTGGCTGTTAGAGGAATGAAGAATATAGACTGAGTTGTAGTAGAAGTTCAGCGAGATCAGGGATCAATTAATCAATCAGTGGTATTTATCAAGTGCACTGTACTAAGTGCTTGGGAGAGTACAATCTGATAGAGTTGGTAGACACATTCCCTGCCCACAATGAATCTACAGTGTAGAAGATGTTAAGGAAGAAGAGAGAGAGGGAGAGAAAGAGAGAGAGAGAGAGAGGGACAGAGAGAGAGAGAGAGACAGAGAGAGAGAGAGAGATTGAGAAATAAGCCGACGATAAGGAGCTTCTGTTTGATGCAGAGATGAATGGGTAACCTCTGAAAATTTTTGAGGAGTGGGGAAACATTAGAAAAATGAGCCAGTGAGCAGAGTGAAGTATGGACTGGAGTGGGGAGAGTTAGGAGACAGGGAGGTTAATGAGGAAGCTGATGCTGTAATCTGGATGGGATAGGAAAAAGTTTTAGTTAATGTGGTAGCAGTTGGAGAATTCTAGAGATGTTATGGAAGTTCAACTGACAGGATTTGGGGACAGATGTAGGTTGAAAGTGAGAGATGAGTCAAAGATAATGCCAAGATTATGGGTGCAGTTGTATATGCAGTTTATGCAGTATAATGGGAAATATAGGGGAGGGCAGGGTTTGGGTGGGAAGATGAGGAATTCTGTTTTGGACACGTTAAATTTGAGGTATCCATGGGCATGCGAGTAGAGCTGTCCTGAAGACAGGACAAAATGTGAGACGACAGAGAAGGAGAGGTCAGTCTGGAGAGGCGGATTTGGGAATCATCTACATAGAAATGGCAGTTAAAGCCATGGGAGACAATGAGTTCTCTAAGGGAGTGGATGTTAATGGAGAATGCAAGGAGATCCGGATTGAGCTTTGAAGGACTCTCACAGTTAAGAGATGGGAGGCAGAGTTGTAACTTTGTGCAAAGACTGAGAAAGAGTGACCAGAGAGACAGAACTAGGAGAGGACAGTGTCAGTGAAGCCTAGGCTAGACAATGTTTCCAGGAGAAAGGGAGTAGTCACTGGGTCAAAGGCAGCTGAAAGGTCTAGAAAGAATAGGATGGAGTAGAGGCCTTTGGATTTGTTCAGAAGGAGGTCATTGGAGTGGAGGGGTTAGGAGACAGATCAGAAGGGATAAAGGAAAGAAACGGAGGGGAGGATATGGAGGCAGCAGGTGTAGACAATTCATTGGAGAAGTTTGGAAAGGAATGGTATGAGGGAGAAGCGTGATAATTGGAGGATATCATGGAGTCAAGGGAGGGTTTTTCTTTTTAGGATCAGGGATTAACTCTGGGATTAGAACCCAGGTCCCCTGAATCCCAGGCCCACGCTCTTTCTGATAGTCCATGATTCTTCTCTCCTATGGTACATCTTTCCCAAGTACTTAATTTAAGACTCTGTGGGGGCTCAAAATCATTACCATTACTAGAGCCTTGTAGAATATGTAGAAATATTAGGCCAGAGGCCCGACCCAGAGGAGTTTACTGTCTAATGGAGAAGGCCAACATAAAAGGACATTTAAGAATATGAGAAGAGATAAAAAATAAACACAAATGGATAAAACCAGTAAGTATGTAAGTGAGATAGCATGATGGGAAAGGTGGAGGAATTCATGTTGTTTAGGGCGAGACTAACTCTGGAGAAATCTGGCTATATTTTGATCCTTGAACTCATTTCCTCTATGAGTGGAGAGTAATTTAGACCCTCATGGGGTACAAAACTGAATCAACTTTAAGAAGAGTTTCTGCACTTTCTTCTTTAATAATAGGGTGCCAGTGACGGAAAGCTGAATCATGAATTAGTAGGAGGCCGTGAGACACAGATGATGCTTCTCCGCCTTCTCTGGAAAGAGCCAGCCCTCCTGCAGGCATTAACAAAATTAAATCCATCAGGTCCGACCTCCCCAAAGTCACTCCCCCTGCCCTTCTCCAACCCCCCGGCTCTCAATACTCTCTGCTACTCTCCCATCCTTCCCAGCAGTACCCTCAGAGGAGCTCTCCTCCCTCCTCTCAAGTGCTACTCTGGCCAACTGTGCTTCTGACCCCATTCCCTCTCATCTCATGAAATCTCTTGCTCCATCCCTTCTCCCCTCCTTAACTTCCATCTTCAACCGCTCACTCTCCACTGGTTCCTTCCCCTCTGCCTTCAAACATGCCCACGTCTCTCCCATCCTAAAAAAACCCTCTCTTGACCCCACCTCACCTTCTAGTTATCACCCCATATCCCTCCTACCATTCCTTTCCAAACTCCTTGAATGAGTTGTCTACACACGCTGCCTCGAATTCCTCAACACCAACTCTCTCCTCAACCCCCTCCAGTCTGGCTTCCGTCCCCTACATTCCACAGAAACTGCCCTCTCAAAGGTCACCAATGACCTCCTACATGTCAAAACCAACGGCTCATACTCTATCCTAATCCTCCTCGACCTCTCAGCTGCCTTCAACACTGTGGAACACCCCCTTCTCCTCACCACGCTATCCGACCTTGGCTTCACAGACTCCGTCCTCTCCTGGTTCTCCTCTTATCTCTCCGGTCATTCATTCTCAGTCTCTTTTGCAGGCTCCTCCTCCCCCTCCCATCCCCTTACTGTGGGGGTTCCCCAAGGGTCAGTGCTTGGTCCCCTTCTGTTCTCAATCTACACTCACTCCCTTGGTGACCTTATTTGCTCCCATGGCTTCAACTATCATCTCTACGCTGATGACACCCAGATCTACATCTCTGCCCCTGCTCTCTCCCCCTCTCTCCAGGCTCGCATCTCCTCCTGCCTTCAGGACATCTCCATCTGAATGTCTGCCTGCCACCTAAAACTCAACATGTCCAAGACTGAACTCCTTATCTTCCCTCCCAAACCCTGCCCTCTCCATGACTTTCCCATCATTGTTGACGGCACTACCATCCTTCCCGTCTCACAAGCCCGCAACCTTCGTGTCTTCCTCGACTCCGCTCTCTCATTCATGCCTCACATCCAAGCCGTCACCAAAACCTGCCGGTCTCAGCTCCGCAACATTGCCAAGATCCGCCCTTTCCTCTCCATCCATACCGCTACCCTGCTCATTCAAGCTCTCATCCTATCCTGTCTGGACTACTGCATCAGCCTTCTCTCTGATCTCCCATCCTCGTGTCTCTCTCCACTTCAATCCATACTTCATGCTGCTGCCCGGATTATCTTTGTCCAGAAACGCTCTGGGCATATTACTCCCCTCCTCAAAGATCTCCAGTGGCTACCAATCAATCTGCGCATCAGGCAGAAACTCCTCACCCTGGGCTTCAAGGCTCTCCATCACCTCGCCCCCTCCTACCTCACCTCCCTTCTCTCCTTCTACAGCCCAGCCCACACCCTCTACTCCTCTGCCGCTTATCTCCTCACTGTACCTCATTCTCGCCTGTCCCGCCATCGTCCCCTGGCCCACGTCATCCCCCGGGCCTGGAATGCCCTCCCTCTGCCCATCCACCAAGCTAGCTCTCTTCCTCCCTTCAAGGCCTTACTGAGAGCTCACCTCCTCCAGGAGGCCTTCCCAGACTGAGCCCCTTCCTTCCTCTCCCCCTCGTCCTCCCTCCATCCCCCCCATCTTACCTCCTTCCCTTCCCCACAGCACCTGTATATATGTATATATGTTTGTACATATTTATTACTCTATTTATTTATTTATTTATTTATTTTACTTGTACATATCTATTCTATTTATTTTATTTTGTTAGTATGTTTGGTGTTGTTCTCCATCTCCCCCTTTTAGACTGTGAGCCCACTGTTGGGTAGGGACTGTATCCATATATTGCCAATTTGTACTTCCCAAGAGCTTAGTACAGTGCTCTGCACATAGTAAGCGCTCAATAAATGCGATTGAAGATGATGATGATGGCACTAGCATCCTTCCCATCTCACAAGCCTGCAACCTTGGTGCCATGCTTGACTCCGCTCTCTCATTCACCCCTCACATCCAAGCCATCACCAAAACCTGCCGGTCTCAGCTCCGCAACATTGCCAAGATCTGCCCTTTCCTCTCTATCCAAACCACTACCCTGCTCGTTCAAGCTCTCATCCTATCCCGTCCGAACTACTATATCAGCCTTCTCTCTGATCTCCCATCATCATGTCTCTCCCCACTTCAATCCATACTTCATGCTGCTGCCCAGATTGTCTTTGTCCAGAAACGCTCTGGGCATGTTACTCCCCTACTCAAAAATCTCCAGTGGCTACCAATCAATCTGTGCATTAGGCAGAAACTCCTCACCCTGGGCTTCAAGGCTCTCCATCACCTCGCCCCCTCCTACCTCACCTCCCTTCTCTCCTTCTACAGCCCAGCCTGCACCCTCCACTCCTGTGCTGCTAATCTCCTCACCGTGTCTCGTTCTCGCCTGTTCCGCCATCGACCCCCAGCCCATGTCATCCCCCGGATCTGGAATGCCCTCCCTTTGCCCATCCTCCAAGCTAGCTCTCTTCCTCCCTTCAAAGCCCTGCTGAGAGCTCATCTCCTCCAGGAGGCCTTCCCAGACTGAGCCGCTTCCTTCCTCTCCCCCTAGTCCCCCTCTCCATCCCCCCTTCTTACCTCCTTCCCTTCCTCACAGCACCTGTATATATGTATATATGCTTGTACATATTTATTGCTCTATTTATTTATTTATTTATTTATTTTACTTGTACATATTTATTCTATTTATTTTATTTTGTTAGTATGTTTTGTTTTGTTCTCTGTCTCTCTCCGTTCAACTGTGAGCCCACTGTTGGGTAGGGACTGTCTCTATATGTTGCCAACTTGTACTTCCCAAGTGCTTAGTACAGTGCTCTGCACACAGTAAGCACTCAATAAATATGATTGATTGATTGATTGATTGATTGATTGATTGATTGATCGATGGGATTTTTAACCTTAAATGAAGATAGAGACAATGTGATGGGGGAACACTGCTGTTCTGATGGGTTGTTTTTTATTCCTTCTTCTTTTATTAAAACAGATGAAATGCTTCATCCTCGTCATTACCATCATCATAAGTGATCCCGAACACTCCCGAACACTTCAGTCATAAGGTATGACTGCAACGTCTCACCCTGGGGCTAATATTAGGGATGATTCAGTCGGTGAGAGAGGGAAGAGAAACATCTGCCGACTCAAAGCATTTCTGAAATGGGAAGGACTGAGAGCTGGGGGTGTGGTTACTTCAAAAACTGGAAATCTGTGAATCTTCTCCTCAGACTGGGCAGAGGACAATGTCTAGACTGTGAGAAGAGCCAAGGTGTTCTGTCCAGTTCTTGGAACGGGGGTCGCCCCTCTGTCCTCTCTTCTCTACTTCATCTCCTCTCTTCCCCATTTCATTCATTCATTCAATCATACTATTGAGCGCCTACGGTGTGCAGAGCACTGTACTAAGCACTTAGGAGCATACAGTTTAACAGTATAGTAGATACATTCCCTGCCCACAGTGAGTTTACTGCCTAGAGGGGGAGACAGACATTAATAGAAAAACGCAGATCTGTACATAAGTGCTGTGGGGCTGGGAGGAGGGATGAATAATAATATTAAAATAATGATGGTATTTGTTAAGCGCTTACTCTGTGCAAGCTCTGTTACAATCACTTGTAAGGTTGTTCCACATGGAGCTCATAGTCTTAATCCCCATTTTACAGATGAGGTAACTGAGGTACAGAGAAGTTAAATGACTTGCCCAAAGTCACACAGCTGATAGGTGGTGGAGCTGGGATCAGAACCCATGACCTCTGACTTGAGCCACATAAGGGACAGGGACTTTGGCTGACTGGATTATTTTGTATTTACCCTAGCACTTAGAACAGATATTGACAAAAACATAAGTGCTCAGCAGATACCATAATTATTACTATTATTATCACATTCTAGCCTAAAACACAACTTGAAAACAGAACAGTGTTATTCCGCTTTGATCCAGCTATTTGTGAATTATGAGGTCTATCTTAATGAAGAAAATGTAATGTCCAACTAAATGAACAAATCCTTTCGTTGTGTTTTTCTTTCATTCATGGATTTGGCAGTGAAATAATAATAATTATGGTATTCCCTAAGTGCTTACTATGTGCCGAGCACTGTACTAAGCGTTGGATTCATACTTATGGATTCTGAGCTTTGCTAATTGATTTCCAACACATAATTCAATCCCTTAGGGATCCCAAGCTGATAAGAAACATTAGAAGTTAATAGGGTGCTTTCCTCTATCTTTTGTCCATTCTTAAGAGGTAAGTGTTTTTTCCAATATTTCTTCTTATGAAGTTATAGCTTAATGAAGGGTGCAACAAGATCATATTACAAAGTTTCCTTTTTTTCTCTCTCTTCCACTCTTCTTTAGCTGCAACCAGCACTAAAAGGAATCAATGTAATACTAGCAAAGAAACCACCTAAAATCCTTCTCCCAAACGTCTGCCACTTAGTTCTCACAAAATGTTTCACGTTTACAAATACTTCTGCATGATTTTTTAAAAATGCATTCCGAGGGTCAGATGTTGTTCAAATTCAAAGAATGGCATATTTATTGAGAGATTTTAATTTTACTGTTGGATATTTCTGCCATGAACTATGAACACATAAGGAAAATAATTCTAAGTTTAACTAAGTACCTATATATTTTAAAAAATCTGCAATTAACCAGTATCCAGAATCTCCAGAACTTGCCTGTCTCCTCTCTTGGAGGAGAGAAGAGAGAGAGGAAAAACGTCCTACATCACATGGGTAATTATCCACAGATCTGGTTGAAATAGAGGTGGAAAAGCAGACTAAACCCAGACAAAGTTATCCAATAAAATCTTAGGCATCTCCAAGTCCTATGGCCTGGGTGACCCCTGAATCTCTTAAAGAGGCCTGGCCAACAATCACTGACTAAGAACACAAAGACTTAGTTGTGGATACTAAAAATGGATCATTTCAATGGTCCATCCAATTAATCATTCAATCGAGGACATTTATTGAGTGTCTACTGAGTAAAGAACACTGTATTAAGCACCTTGGGAGGGACTGGGCTAGAGGAGGTGGGGTGAGTATCAGAAGTAAAACACACATTTCCTGCCCTCGAGGATCTTAAAACCTAACAGGAGGTACAGACGTATATTTATCAATAGTGGGAACGGGAGGAAGAACAAAGATGTTATAAGTTTTTGTATTGTACTTTCCCAAGTGGTTAGTCCAGTGCTTTGCACACAGTAATTGCTCAATAAATATAATTGAATGAAGAAATGAAAGAGGTAGTAGGCAAATACATGAGGATGAAATAGCCAAGTAAATGATTGAATATACAACTGCATAAGTACCATGGTCTAGTGGAAAGAACACAAGACTGGGAGTCAAGAGACCTGGGTTCTAATTCTGGCTCTTCTAGTTGTCTGCTGTGTAAAGTCGCTTTACTTCTCTGGACCTCAGTTTCCCTATCTGTAAAAAAAAAATGGATTAAATGGCTGTTCTTAGACTGTGAGTCTCATGAGGGTCAGAGACTGGGTCCAATCTCATTATCCTGTATTTAACTCAGTACTTAGCACAGTTCTTGGCACAGAGTAAACACCTAATACACAACAATTGTACGTAGGGTTACCAGTAGGCCAGTAGGCTACTTGGCACGTGGTGAACTAGCTGTAAGCTCATTGAGGGCAGGGAATGGGTCTGTTCATTGTTTTATACTGTACTCTCCCAAGCACTTAGTTCAGTGCTCTGTATACAGTAAGAGTTCAATAAGTATGATTGAATGCATGAATAGCTGCAGAATAAGTTATAGCAGCCAAAAAAGGACACTGAGGCTACATCAAACCAGGACAGATGGTTTGATCATCTCTGGAGCTTCTCATTCCTAGAAGCACAGAGCCTAAGGGCCTCTTTGCATCACCAAAAGGAGAAACTTCCTCTTCAGGGTTGCCAGCATAAGGGCACCAAAAGAGGAGGAATCAAGGCAATCCGCATCACCAAAAGAGGGGTTTCCTCTGACAAAGTGTTTCCGCATACCATCATCAAAAGACAGAGGGACTTGCTCATCATGCAAGGCTTTGATGGACTGGGAACTAAAAAGAGGAGTTTGGGATACCTCAGCTGGTCAGTGGAAACCTATGTAATATGCCTCCATGGCTAAGGACAGCTGCTATGCTGATTTGACTTGGGGCTGGTGTGGGGAGGCCCGGTTGGGATCCTCTTTATAATAATAATATCTGTTAAGTGCTTACTATGTGTCAGGCACTGTACTAAGCAATAAGGCAAGCAAATCATGTTGGACACAGTCCCTGTCCCACATGGGCCTCACAGTCTCAATCCCCATTTTACAGATGAGGTAACTGAGGCCCAGAGAAGTAAAGTGACTTTATACGGCAGACAACTAGAAGATCCAGGATTAGAACCCATGACCTTCTGACTCCCAAACCTGTGCTCTATCCACTATGCCATGCCAAAGGATTCTGGGGAAAATGACCTGAAGTTCATCTTCTTTGACATACAATCCAATCCATCTTTAAGATTAGGAATGGAATAACCCATCATGGATCTGTCATCCATATATCTATTTAACCTTTCTTGAGTCATCTAAATTTCCCATTCATCAATTCATTTTGGACCTCCTAGCCATAACTTTGCCCGAATCCTTCCTGAAGCTATTGACATTTTCTGTCTGCACAATTTCCTGTTGTAATGCATTCCAAGTGCTTACCACCTGCTGTGTGAACAACCCTCAATCCTACATAAATGCAGCTGCAGGGACAGGGTGAAGTGTCCAAGTATTATAGATGACATTCTGGGGGAAATAGGGTGAGAAGATGAGAGATTAATCAGGGAAGGCCTCCTGTTTGAGGGGTTATTTCAGGAGGGCCTTAAAGACAGCAGCAGTTTGGAGGAGGAAGCGAAAGCTTTGAGATCAGCCCACTTAATCCATTTGAGAATTCACTGCATTTGAATTTCAGTTTTGAGAGGTCACAGGGAGATTAGTATTTTAATTATTGAAAAATGATTACCATGCTTTGAAAACAGCGTCTGATAACACAAATGATTCTTGGAGACAAAGGAAACGTTGAATAAGGGATGTATGCTCAGAGGATTTGACCTTCTCTTACTAGGTCAATCACATTTGAAAAGCAACAGAATATTTTGTAGCACGTGTTCCGTAGGGCTGATCAAGTCTGAATCACACAGAAAGAAACATTTTTGAAATCCATATAGCCCCAAAGAAAGACTATATACTGATTAGACCTAAAAATTGGGTGTGGGGTGGGGGAAGCATTATTCTCATAGATGAAAGCAATCAAGACATTAATCACTGGTAACCCTTGATGATCAAGATACTCTTTACTCTTCCAGGTACATGGAACAACCAAACCTTCACCGCCCCCATCCCCCTAAATCCAGTAGAATTTTCTGGCCTGGGAGTCAGAGGATCTTCTTCTTCAATCGTATTTATTGAGCGCTTACTGTGTGCAGAGCACTGTACTAAGCGCTTGGGAAGTACAAGTTGGCAACACATAGACACGGTCCCTACCCAACAGCAGGCTCACAGTCTTTAAGGGGGGGACAGACAACAAAGCAAAATATATAAACCAAATAAAATAAATAGAATAGTAAATATGTACAAGTAAAATAAATAGAGTAATAAGTATGTACAAACTTATATACATATATACATATATACAGGTGCTGTGGGGAAGGGAAGGAAGTAAGGCGGGAGGGATGGGGAGTAGGGACATCTCTACTTGGATGTCCAGTACTTAGAACAGTGCTTGGCACATAGTAATCGCTCAACAAATACCATGATCATTATTATTATTATTATTATTATTATGTCCTGCTGATGCTTCAAACTTAGGTTAAAAACAGAACTGACCTCTGTGGACAGGGAATGTCCTGAAGCTAGGAGGAAATGTGAGGCTGCAGAGAAGGCGAGAGGTCAGGCCTGGTGGAGGCGTCGATTCGGGATTCGTCCGCACAGAGATGGCAGCTGAAGCCGGGAGTGGGAGAGAGATCTCCAAGGGAGGGGTGTACATGGAGAAGGGAAGGGGACCCCAAACTGAGCCCTCCTTTCACTAAATCTTAGTGCTTAGATGCATAATAATAATAATAATAATAATAATAATAATAATGGCATTTGTTAAACGCCTATTATGTGCAAAGCACTGTTCTAAGCACTGGGGGGGGGTACAAGGTGATCAAGTTGTCCCACATGGGGCTCACAGTCTTCATCCCCATCTCGCAGATGAGGGAACTGAGGCCCAGAGAAGTGAAGTGACTTGCCCAAGGTCACACAGCAGACATGGGGCGGAGCCGGGATTTGATCTGGGTTATAAAGCTGACTCTTCCACTTGCCTGCTGTATGGCCTTGGGCAAGTCATTTAACTTGTCTGGGCCTCAGTTTCCTCATCTGTAAAATGCAGATTGGATACCTGTACTCCCTCCTCTTTAGGCTGTGAACCCCATCTGGGATAGGGAATGGGTCTGACATGATCACTGATCATCTTGTATCTATCCCGGTGTTTGGCACATAGTAAATGGCTAACAAATGCCACATTTATTGTTATTACCCCTGGACTGAGTTCTTCCTCTCTAGACTTGCCCAAATGACATTAATCCAGATATTAGACTGGAAGCTCCTCAAGAGCCGGGATCATGTCTACCAACTGTATTATACTCTCCTAAACCCTCGCAGAGAATTGCTCTGCACAGCGTAAGCACTCATTCATTCATTCAATCGTATTTATTGAGCACTTGACTGATTAATAGATGGGTGCTTAAATTCACTTTCAAGATACTGTCTCTGGGCATTACCCTGGTTTTCTTCTCCCCTTCCCTTCTGTGTCACACTGATTTGCTCCCTTTATTCACCCCTTCCACAGCATTTATTTACATATCCATAATTTATTTGTTTACCTTAATTTTTTCCCCCTCTAGACTCTAAGTTCGTTAATTTATGTAAGGGTTCTCCTTAAATAATGATTAGTGATGATGATAACCAATAATAATAATAATAATTACAAATTGTTTAGCTCTTACCATGTGCCACGCACTGTGCTAAGTGCTGGGCAAGATATGAAACAATCACATGTGATGCCATCCTTGTCCCTAATGGGACTCACAGTCTGAAGGGGAGAACAATGAATCAATAAAATCAGTGATATTTATTGAGCACTTACTAGGGACAGAACACTATACTAAGCACCTGGGAGAGGATTATACAACCAAACTGGTAGACACATTCCTGCCCACAAGGAGTCTACCATCTAGATTAAACAAGTAATTCACCCCCATTATACAGATAAGGAAAATGAGAGAGAGAAGTGCAGTGATTTGCCCCAAGGTCACACAGCAGGTGAGTGGCAGAGTCAGAATTAGAACCCAGGCCTCCTGATTCCTAGTCTTGTCATCGCAGCACTGAATTACTCTCAGCCTCTAAACTGGACGGAGATTGGATCTTAATAGCGTTCAGAAGAAGAGCTATTTATTCCCTACTTACAGATAGGTCTGTTTTCACCTACTAAAAATTATCCAGGCAAATTGTCCAGCTTCTTCACATCCTTTTCCACCCTTACTCGAAGCCGATTTCCAGTTCATCCTAAAGTGCCCATCACACATGTTGCTACAAAATGGAAGGCTAGAGCATACTGAAGCTGTTCAGCAGTCAGTTTGAACTAACACATATTGAAAGCTAAAGTTAATCATCTAGACAGAGTGTTGCTTTTAATGTGTTTTAGAGTTTGAAGCAGAACTAGCTTTAAACTTTTGGAGGGCAGCAGCTTTTCTGAGTGCCCTAAAGTAAGTGGGGGGTGGGGGGGGGGGAAATCAATGCCTTTTTCATTTCAAATAGTACCCTTTAAGTGGGTAGAGAAGATGGGAAAGTAAGTCTTGCTGTTTCAAATTTGAGGCAATCCTGATACTTTTTGAGAGTTTTTGTTTGCATTCTCTGAGGCAGGGAAGCAACGATCATGTCATCAATTTTTGGCTTTAAAAAGAAAAAAATTGTTAAGCAATTGCTGCATGCCAGACACTGTACTAATGGCTGGGGACTGTACAAGATAATCAGATTGGACACAGCCCATGTTCTACAAGGGGCTCACAGTCAATCTCCATTTTACAGAAGAGATAACTGAGGCACAGAGAAGTGAAGTGATGTGCCCAAGGTCACATAGCAGACTTGTGGTGGGGCTGGGATTAGAACTCAGGTTCTGACTCCCAGAAACCACACTCGTTATGGGCAGGGAACGTGTCTACCATCTCTCTTGCATTATACTCTCCCAAGTGTGCTCTGCACATACTAAGCATTCAATAAATACCATCGATTGATTGCCATATCTTGGGAAGGCATCCAACCAACAACCAGTCAAAGCATCCATTTACCTCACTGAAGGAGAGTGGCATCCTCAGCCTGCTCTCTTCCATCAGGACAGTCTGGAGGTATCCCATGCCTGATTCTAAAGGAAGACGAGGCCCGTCAATAGCTCACCTAATAAATCTATGTTAAAAGGATACCCAGTGCCTGGCTTAAGCCCACAGAGAAATATAAATTTGCAGTGAGAGATCAAGTCTCCAACGCAGGCAACAGGGAAATGGCTTTAAAAGGCTATTCCTTAGTGCGGCTGGATATTGGAAGGCAGAGGGAAGCAGCATGGTGTAGCAGATGGGAGTCAAAAGGTCATGGGTTCTAATCCCAGCTCCACCACTTATCTATGTGACCTTGGGCAAATCACTTCACTTCTCCAGGCCTCAGTTCCCTCATCTGTAAAACGGGGATTCATTCATTCATTCAATCATATTTATTGAGCACTTACTCTGTGCCGAGCACTGTACTAAGCGCTTGGGAAGTACAAGTCGGCAATGTAAGAGACAGAGCCCCACATGGGACAGGAACTGTGTCCAACCCAATTTGCTGGTATCTACTCCAGGGCCTAGTGCAGTGCTTGTCTTGTAGTGAGCGCTTAAAGACCATACTTGTTACTACTAACTGTGTATTTAATTTCTTTCATGGGCCAAAGGCAGTCCCCTGAAGCCTGATTGGCAGAAGGTTAACCATGACCAGGGACTCCCATTCATTCAGAAGCAGCATGGCTCAGTGGAAAGATCCCAGGCTTTGGAGTCGGAGGTGGTGGGTTCAAATCCTGCCTCTGCCAATTGTCAGCTGTGTGACTTTGTGTCACTTACTTCTCTGGGCTTCAGTTCCCTCATCTGTAAAATGGGGATTAAGACTGTGAGCCCCCTGTGGGACAACCTGATCAACTTGTAATCTCCCCAGCACTTAGAACAATGCTTTGCACATAATAATTGCTTAATAAATGCCATCATTATTATTATTATTATTCAATTGATTCAATCACATTTATTAAGTGCTTACTGTGTGCAGAGCACTGTACTAAACACTTTGAGCAGCTTCCAGGTTGGGTGACACTTGTTGGGGCCCTAGACAGGGTCCTTCTACCCACGAGTCAGCCAACAAACATGTACTGAGCGCTTTCTGTGGGGTGGGTGAGCTCGACTGGAATGGCCAACATTTAACTTGACAACACACGGTCCCTGTCCCCTAAGCGCTTACACTAAGCTCACTGTGGGCAGGGAATGTGTCTATTTATCATTGTACTGTACTTTCCCAAGTTCTTACTATAATCCTCTGCACACAGTAGACACTCATAAATATGATTGCATGGTACAGTTGACCTTCGGTTTGAAGCCAATAGGGCCAAGACAACAAAGAGAGGGTCTCTCAAAAAATAGTGGGAAGCGCACGGGCCTAGGAGTCAGGAGGCTGAAGTTCTAATCCTGGCTGTCCTCTGTGTGACCTTGGGCAAGTCACTTCTCTGTGCCTCAGTTACCTCATCTGTAAAATGGGGATTAAAGCTGTAGGACATGAGCTGTGGTCAACCTGATAGCTTGTATCTACCCCAGCGCTTAGTACAGTGCTTACCAAATACCATAAAAAAGAATTCTGGACTTCATATTTGCCTGCTGTGTGTTCTTGAACAAGCCCCTTTATTCTCTGTGCCTTAGTTTCCTCATCTGTAAAATGGGGATTCAAAGCCTGACCTCTCTACCCCTTAGACAGTGAGGCCCATGTGGGACAGAGACTGATCTGATCACATTGTTTCTACCTCAGCTCTGAAGAGAGTGCTAGGCATAAAAAAATAAATAAATTTTGGTATTTGTTAAGCGCTTACTATGTGCAAAGCACTGTTCTAAGCGCTGGGGCGGATACAAGGTGATCATGTTGTCCCACGTGGGGCTCACAATCTTAATCCCTATTTTACAGATGAGGTAACTGAGGCCCAGAGAAGTAAAGTGACTTGCCCAAAGACACATAGCTGACAATAGGTGGAGCAAGGATTTGAACCTATGACCTCTGACTCCAAAGTCCTTGCTCTTTCCATTGAGCCACGCTGCTTCTCTGAGGAATGTACTAAACACTCGAACATTACAATTATCATTATTATAAGGATCTCACAAACACACACAAACTATTTTCTTCTTTGAAAACACTCTGCCCTAGCAGAGATATAGATTGTATATGCAGGGAAAAAGATTAATCTGTTTCTCTAAGCCCATTTAGTCACCCAGGTAGGAGCAAGGTCAGAGGTGGAAGCTTAGAACACCTGTCATCTTAAGCCATGGCAGCATCAGAATTTAGAATTTACAGTTCCCTCCTTGGACAGAGATGGAACCAACGGAGCCTCAGAAAGGATGGGACATTTCTGCAGCACCTCGCACTGCTGTCAATCTACACACCTCAAAAAGTTCACACAAAATCTCTAATTGGGCAGAGTATAAAGGGACAAATTACTCTCATCCTATCATGACAGGATTACTGCATCGGCCTCCTTTCTGATCTCCCATCCTCCTGTCTCTCCCCACTTCAGTCTATACTTCATGCTGCTGCCCAGATCATCTTTGTGTAGAAATGCTCTGGCCATGTTACTCCCCTCCTCAAAAATCTTCAGTGGCTACCAGTCAACCTATGTGTCAGGCAAAAACTCCTCACTCTCGGCTTCAAGGCTCTCCATCCCCTTGCCCCCTTCTACCTCACCTCCCTTCTCTCCTTCTCCAGCCCAGCCTGCACCCTCCGCTCCTCTGCCGCTAACCTCCTCACTGTGCCTCGTTCTCACCTGTCCCAAAGTCAACCCCTGGCCCACATCCTCCCCCTGGCCTGGAATGGCCTCCCTCTGCACATCCGCCAAGCTAGCTCTCTTCCTCCCTTCAAAGCCCTACTGAGAGCTCACCTCCTCCAGGAAGCCTTCCCAGACTGAGTCCCCTTTTTCCTCTCCTCCTCCCCCCGTCTGTACCTCCTTCCCCTATATATGTTTGTACAGATTTATTACTCTATTTTGCTTGTACATATTTACTAGTCTATTTGTTTTGCTAACGATGTGCGTGTAGCTTGGCTTCTATTTATTCTGATGACTTGACACCTGTCCACATGTTTTGTTTTGTTGTCTGTCTCCCCCTTCTAAACTGTGAGCCCGTTGTTGGGTAGGGACCATCTCTATATGTTGCCAACTTGTACTTCCCAAGCACTTCGTACAGTGCTCTGCACACAATAAGTGCTCAATAAATATGATTGAATGAATGAATGAATGTGGGATTCCTGACATACCCTGAGATAAGTCAATTCAACAATAGGCCCAGGGTTTCAATGTGTGAATCAGCTATTTGAAATGTGAATACATTATAATAGGCTAAATTTATTTTTTTACTAGGAATGTATAATAACATAATTGTGTAATTAGTGATAATTGCATACTTATTTGTTGTGGTGACATTTTACATTAAAAATAGATTCAAAACATGTCACTTTGGGGATTCTAGTTTATGAGTCTTTTGAAAGCCAGGCGATTAAAGCTGTAACCGTGAACCCTAAAATGGGGAAGGGGAAACTTGTGGAAAACAGAGCTTTAGTCATATCACTAAGATTAAATTCCTTAAGAATTGTATAGGATTACAAAAATTCTTTCCTTTCAGAGCATACAGTATTCTAGAAGCAGTACGTACACATATATATGTGTGTGTATATATGTATATATTAGCAGGAACGTATGGAGGCTTAATTTTAGAATTTGTTCAGTGCTATGTACCAAGCACTCTTCTAAGCAATTAGAACAGTATCAAGAGTATTTCTCTCCTCCAAAGGAGATCCCCATCTAAAACATATAGAGACAAAAACTATTTACAAATAGTGTAGGTAGGAATGTAGAACAGGAAGAAATTCAACTATATGATGGAGAGATTGCAGATAAAGTCAAGGAATTTTCAAATGAAAAGCCAAATAAAAATTTGGCCTAGTGGAAAAAGCACAGACATGAGAGTCAGAGGACCTGGCTTCTAATCTCAGCTATGCCAGTTGTCTGTCTTTTGATCTTGGGCAAGTCATTTAATTTCTCTTTACCTCAGGTTCCTCAATTGTAAAATGGCTATTCGATTCCTGTTCTCCCTCCTACTTAGACTGTGATCCCCACGTGAGACAGGGACAGTGATAAACTTGTATCTACCCTCGTGCCTAGAACAGTACCCGACACATAGTAAGGGCTTAATACCATAATTACTATATGTGCATAAATGCTGAGGATCAAAATAAAATTCCCGTGTTCATTTTGTGTGGCTTTTTGTTTGATGCAAATAGGATATTGTGAATTATTTGGGAAAGCCTTCCTCAAAGAAGTGGGATTTTAGTAGGCCTTCAAAAGATGGTAAGAGCCCTGGTCTGGTGAAACTTAACAGGCGGGTTTGTTCAATTCAATTCAGTCATATTTATTGAGAGCTTACTGTGTGCAGAGCACTGTACTAAGCGCTTGGGAAGTACAAGTCGGCAACACATAGAGACGGTCCCTACCCAACAATGGCTCATAGTCTAGAAGGGGGAGACAGAGAACAGAACAAAACACGTAGACAGGTGTCAAAATTGTAGACAGGTGTATTAAGCACTTCTATGTGCCTAACACTAAACCAAGAGTTAAGGGTAGGCGTATTACAAACCATCAGATCAGATTTGTGGGGAGGGAGTTCCTGGAGGGGAACAATATTAATAAGGGAATAGAAGTGGAGAGATCAATCGATCATCATAGCTTTGCACATAGTAAGCAGTTAACAAATACCATTATTATTATTATTATTATTTATTGAGCACTTACTACATGCAGAGAAGCAGCATGGCTCAGTTGAAAGAGCATGGGCTTTGGAGTCAGAGGTCATGGGTTCATATCCTGGCTCTGCGACTTTGGGCAAGTCACTTAACTTCTCTGTGCCTCAGTTACCTCATCTGTAAAATGGGGATTAAAACTGTAAGCCCCCCGTGGGACAGCCTGATCACCTTGTAACCTCCCCAGTGCTTAGAACAGTGCTTTGCATGTAGTAAGAGCTTATTAAATATCAATATTATTATTATTATGCCAAGCACTGTACTAAGCACTTGTGAGAATACAACAACTAGCAGACGAGAGCAATATAACCTCTGTGGTCTTTAAGTCTTTGCAGGCGGCAGAGTGCTAATCTTTTCTGTCTATCCTCCTAAAGAAGCTGCTCTATTCCGCTTTTGCCCTTGCCCATCCAACCTCCATTTTGTTCATCAAAAGATGGAACAATGGGGGCCCGGTGGGCAGTTGGGGAGGTGTGACCTGGATCTGAACCTCACAAGGCAAGATCAGGGTGAGAGCAGAGTCAGACGTTCTGGGCTCCATTCAGAGCACCCGGCTGACACAGAGAAGCAGCGTGGCTCAATGGAAAGAGCACGGGCTTTGGAGTCAGAGATCATAGGCTTGAATCCCAGCTCCACCACATGTCTGCTGTGTGACCTTGGGTCAGGCACTAAACTTCTCTGAGCCTCAGTTACCTCATCTGTAAAATGGGGATTAAGACTGTGAGCCACACATGGGACAACCTCATTACCTTGTTTCCCCTCCCCAGTGCTTAGAACAGTGCTTTGCACATAGTAAGTGCTTAACAAATGCCATCATTATTATTATTATTATTACCTGTCACACTGGGGAAATTTACTTCATCTTGTTCGGTGCCTTGATTTCACAAGCTGTGAGATGTGACACGTTTAACTAAGTCAGTCAGAAAACCTAGGTTATAACCCTGGCTCTGCATCTTACTTGCTGTGTGATCTTGAGCAAGTCACTTAAGTCCTCTGGGTCTCAGCTTCCTCATCTCAGCCCCACAGCTGCGAGCTGTGACATGTGACATGTGTAACTACTCTATGTCGATCAGGAAACCTGGATTCTAACCCTGGCTCTGCCTCTTACTTGCTATGTGATCTTGGGCAAGTCACTGAAGTCGTCTGGGTCTCAGCTTCTTCATCTCAGCACTTATGTGCATATACATTATTTATTTATATTAATCAATCAGTAGTATTTACACAGAACACTGTACTAAGCGCTTGGGAGAGTACAGCACAACACTCTACAGACACATTCCCTGACCACAAGCTTGTGGTCTAGATGTGTGCATCCCCCTCTACACTGTAAGCTCCTTGGAAGAAGGGAATGTGTACATCAACTCTGTTATGCTGTATTCTTCCAAGTGTTTAGTATAGTGCTCTGTACACAGAAAGCACTCAATAAGTATGATTGAGTGATAGCAAAATGGGGATAAAATGCCTGTTCTCGCTTCCCCTTAGAATCTGAGCCCCACATGGGATGCAACTGTGTCTGACCTGTTTATCTTGTATCTAACCTGATGATTAGTGAAGGGCTTGGTACATAATAAGGCCTTAATAAACACTATGATTATTATTAGTGATAATAATAATAATTTTAAAAGCATGCCAAAATCTTATATGAATGATCCGTACAAATATCATGGCTTAATGATCCTGGGAGTCAGAAGGACCTGGTTTCCAATCCTGTGGCTCTGACAAAAGTCTGCTGTGTGACCACGGGCAAATCATCTCACTTCTCTGGGCCTCAGTTCCCTCATCTGGAAAATGGGGATTAAATTTGTGAGCTCCATGTGGGACAGGGATTGTGTCCAACCTGGTTAACTTGTATCTACCCCAGTGCTTAGAACAGTGCTTGGCACATAGTAAGGGCTTAACAAGTACCATTATTATATTTTCTTGAACCCAAAGGAGGCGGGGGGAGGGGAAAGGAGTTGTGTGGTTTCTAGGGGACAGAACCAATGTCCAGTGGTGGGTAAGATTGTGGGAGGAAGATAGCACAGGGTGACAAATAAAGAGAAAGATCGAGGCAGGAGACAGACACATTCACCCAGGCAGGGGATGCAGAAGCACTCAACCAGAAAAGCCCACACAAAGAGATGCAAACCCTAACAGGCACATTCAGAGCACTTTCCCACACATTAACACAGCTCCCCCACCCCATTCTGACACAAGGACCCAGCATCAATACTCGGCTGTGGTCGCTTTGGCGTTTGTAGGTTCTGCACATTGTTTTTTAATTGCATGCACTTAATAATTATAATATTAAAAATAACTGTGGTATTTGTTAAGTGCTTACTATGTGCCAGGCACTATGCTAAGCACTGGTGTAGATAAAAGGTAAGAGGATTGGACACGGTTTTCAGAGAAGTGAAGTGACTTGCCCAAAATCACACAGCAGATAAACGGCAGAGCCGGAATTAGAACCCAGGTCCTTCAGACTCTCAGGCTCATGCTCTATCCACTAGGCCACACTGCTTCCTGGCATATTTTTGTTTTTAATAACCAGCCTCCCTCTACTTCAGTTCCTGATGCCAAGTGCCGTGGTTTGGAAGCGGCATATGTGGATCCCAGGTCCTGGGAGGGCATGGAACCAGAGAAGGGGGTTAGGGTTCACTTGGAAACATACATAGGGACTAGGTGGGGTTCTGCAGATGTCCACGAAGGACCTCTTTGTGGGGGTCCATACATGCAGCACATCTGGCATCTGGGCAGAGGTGAGGGTTGGCAAAGAGAGGGGTGGGTGCGGGAAGAATTTCTGAGTGTCATCATCCACCACCCGAGGTGGAGCCAGGAAAGTGAACAGAGAAGTTTGTTCACTCATTCATTCAATGATATTAACTGAGCACTTACTGTGTACAAAGCACTGTACTAAGTGTTTGGGAGAGTACATTACAATAAGCAGACACATTCCCTGCCCACAGTGAACTTACAGTCTAGAGAAGTTATGTGACTTGCCCAAGGTCACACAGCAGGCATGTGGTGAAGCCAAGTTTAGAACCCAAGTCCTCAGACTCCCAGGCCTGGGCTTTTCCCACTAGGCCACTCTGCTTCCCAATATCATGATTCCTCAGAGAGAGGGGGAGGAAAATACAAGAAAGCTAATGAAAAAATGTAATATTCAAGGCCCCAAACTTCCCACTGATTCTTGCCATTTTATACTTTCAGGAGATTACATTTTTGGTGGGCATTCACCATTATCACGCTTCTAGTTTTTTCTCCTCCCAACCGACATTCCAGCCTGGCAGGGCATATGCTCTTCAGTGAAAAAAAAAAAAAAAGTTTCAATTCACTCTGAGGGATATAGGGCATGGAACTGTGTATTGATTTCCCATGCAAAGGATCAAGGCTTGGGCGATTTAAGCAGGATGTATTATGAGGGGTAAAAATAATAATGATGGCATTTATTAAGGGCTTACTGCGTGCAAAGCACTGTTCTAAGCCCTGAGCACTGTTCTAAGGTAGCCCTAGAGGTAATCAGACAAGCTTTTTGGGGTTTTTTGGTTTTGGCAGGGGGCTTGAGTCTTAGTGGTCTGGGTATTTCTTTTCCTCTTTGGGGAAGGTGAATGGGGAAGACAGTACTTTCCAGTTTAAAATTACCCCAGAATTTCGTCATCTTCACCACAGAATCAGCCCACAAAGCTTTCCACAGAAAGCAAGAAAGCTTGAGCAGGACACTCTGAACTGTTAGATCTTGGGAAAGTTCCAATGGTCCCCTGAAAGTTCAGAGAAGGGAAATTCCACAGTTTTAATCCTTTGCTTGCTCCCTCTGGCTCCCAGGGCCAGTGCCAGCGAAGCCATTTCAGTGGCTCCAGATAACCTGGGATGAGGAGAACAGCGGCTTCCCTTATTGATGTTGGCCTACTGGTTGGAAAAGGTCCCTCAACACACGTTACAGAATATGGTGGTAAACCAGAAAGATCTCTATTTCAAGTTTTACGGACATTTTCATACCCTTGCTCTTTTCATTTCACCAGACCAGGCCTCTGGAGTGCATGAAGTAAGGAGTTAGAAAAGAGAAGATTAAAAAAAAGTGATGTCTTCAAATGACTGCTGACAAATTTGCGTTCATAGATGTTCTTTTTTCTGCCTTACTCACAGACTCCCTAAACCTGTCTAGAGCTTACTGTGTGCCAATCACTGTTCTAAGTGCTGGGGTAGATACAAATAAATCAGGTTGGACACAGCCCCTGTACCACATGGGGCTCACTCTCTTAATCCTCATTTTACTGATGAGGTAACAGAGGCCCAGAGAAGTTAAGTGACTTGCCCACGGTCACACAGCGGACAAGTGGCAGAGCTGGGATTAGAAGCTAGGTCTTTCTGACTCCCAGGCCTGTGTGCTAACCACTAAGCCACACAACATCACATGGAAGATAATAGTGAAGCAAGCAAACAAGAATGGAGGACTGGGTGAGTCAATTAGTCAATCATATTTATTGAGCGCTTCCTATTTGCAGAGCATTCAAAGCGCTTAGGAGAGTACAACACAATACTATATCAGTCACATTCCCTGCCCACGAGGAGCTAAGAATCCATTCAGATTCTGACACCCCAGGTGGCCATTGGCAAACCAGGTGCTCGTAAATTTGCTTCTAAACTCAGGGAATAACATCGGCATAAATCCATGTAATCTGGAAGTCAGTTCGCTGCCCTAAACAATACCCATAGTTAAGACTCTTATGGAAGTGGCTAGCCAGGAACCCTTCTTAAGCAGCTAATGAAAAACTCACTTTGGCTGTATAGACAGCTGGGATCCAGTTGTGTGACCTGAACATCATTCACCCTGTGGCTTTCTACACAACCGAGCCAAACAAATTTCTTCAAGAGCCGCAGAAGTGAATTATTGGCCTAGTCTAGACCCAGACGTAAAGCCACTTGGTATTACAGAGGCCTATTCAAATGGACCACCCAAGGTAAAATAATTTAAGCTGAAATTCCTAATGATTCCACAAGCAGTTTCTATAAATAAATAAAATTGGAGTTAGCCATGGTAGGAAGTACAGCTTACAATGTGCTTAACACACTACAGAATCTCAGAAAAAGACTATCCCTCTGCCCTAGGGGCCTTGAAGTCTGACTCATGAATCAAACGTGTTTGATCAATAAACAGTATGGGAGGAGAAGAGAAGAAAAGTGGGTTAATGACTTGGGTAATGATCAGAGTTTGGAGCCTGGGCCCCAAGCAATCTCCTGTTCGAAAAGAGATGCCTACTAAGGAGCCATGGGGACCAGGTGGCATCCTGTCAGTGGTATTTACTGAGCCCTTACTGAGTGCAGAGCACTGTGCTAAGCACTTGGGACTGTACCCTATGACAGTTTTACCTTTTTAGTGGCTACTTTTACTCTCCCATCTTTCCTTTTGAATGAAACCAGCCTTATTTCACTGCATCTCCGTATTCAACCAGTCAGATAATCACAATAGACACAATTCCCACCTCAAATGGGGCTCGGTCAAATGGGGAGAGAAAGCAGGTATTTTATCCCCATTTTGTAAATGGGAAAACGGAAGCACAGAAAAGTGAAGTGACTTGCCCAGGGTCACCCAGCAAGTAAGCGCCGGAGTCGGGATTAGAGCGTGGCTGTCTCATCTCCCTGTCCTTTTCCCTTTTCACGAGGCCTTGTGGAAATCAATCACCGAGTCGATCAGTTGTGTTTCCTGAGCACTCTGCTATCACCTGGGAGAATAGTAGCAATGTACACATTCCCTGCCCTCAAAAAGTTTATAGTTAAACTGAGGAGACAGAGTACGGGCAATTACAGTGTTTATTGAGTTCCCCTGGGTCCAGTGTACTAAACTGTTTCATAGAGATAAGTGGCCTGCCCTCAGGAAGCTTACCCTCCAGTGGGTGAGAAGATAAAAATTATTTACAAATAGTGAAAGCTGGAGTAAGAATAAGGATATAGGACAAATGAGCACAACCATGTGGTAACGAAAAGTTCCCCAGATTTTTCTTTGGAAGCCATTTCCAACCAAGGCCTTTGATCTTCAGGATCCTCTCCAGATTCCACCTCAGATTTTACTCCTCAGTTCAATCAGCTTATTCATTTTTAGTCACCAACCAGTTCCCTGCCTCCCTCCCTGGGCCAGTTTCAGCCTCCTCCACCCGCCTTTTGTTGTGACGAGTCGAAACCTTTCCCACGCTGCCTTCACTTTCCGGAACACATTTCTGGCCTGAGTCACTCCCTCTCTCCCGCAATTTCTCTCTCGGAGGCAGGTGCCTAGCAACCCTCCCTCAAGAAGCTCAGCTGTCCCCTTCTTCTTTGTCCACCTAAACCACCACAACGTCCATGCATTGGCTGTTGTGTCTTTGACTCTTGCCCTTGGGAATTTGCCTAGGTTTTCTCTGTACCTCACTTGGCAATTTCTTCTGAGGTTCACATGTCTGTACTTTGCCAACTGCACAGTTCTTCCAGGAGGAAGTGGGTAGTGATATGTTTCATTTTGGAGCCTTCTCTAGCATCCTGGCCTTGGAGCAGTTATATGTGGATTCGTTTGGAGTCTCTCTTTCTAATAGTAATGATGGCATTTATTTAGCTCTTGTTATGTGCTAAACACTGTGCTAAACACAGATCAGACCCTGTCCCTGTCCTGTGGAGTGGGGTCACAGTCTAAAAGGAAGGGAGAGCCATTGCTTTTACAAATGAGGAAACAGGCACAGAGAAGCAGCGTGGCTCAATGGAAGGAGCCCGGGCTTGGGAATCAGTGGTCATGGGTTCTAATCCTGCCTCCACCACATGTCTGTGTGTGACCTTGGGCAAGTACTTAACTTCTCTGAGCTTCAGTGACCTCATCTGTAAACTGGGGATTAAGACTGTGAGCTCCACATGGGACAACCTGATCATCTGTATCCCCCCCGCCCAGACCCACAGTTTAGAACAGTGCTTCGCACATAGTATGCCCTTAACAAATGCCATCATTATTTATTATTATTACTTAAATGACCTGTCCAAAGTCCCACCAGGCAAGTGGCAGAGCTGGGATTAGAACCTACTTCCCAATAGACATGGTGCTCTGCACACAGTACACACTCAATAAATAGCATGGATTGATTGAATAAACATGCTTTAGATAATAGGAATACTTTCTACATCTGCTGGGCCCACGTTTCAAGAATTTCCAGGAGTTTTGCAAACATTAACTGTATCAACGCCAGCGTACTTGCTAGAGTAGACCTATATTGTAAAGAGGAAGGAAAATAAGACCACCAAGTTTTCTGCAAACTTCACATAGCTAGTCAGAGGCAAGGGTTGGTGGGGGAAGAATCCAGGTCAAAAGTTCAGACTCTGAGTGACACTATCAAGATCCAGCTAAAGGTGAATGGCCAGTTGACGTTTTAGGGTTGCAAATTTGCATGCCTGCTGGACAAAGGACTCTTCAAAGGGCTGTCAGAGAAGACTCCCTTAGGTCTTAAGCTCCCTTTGGCCAGGGACCTTGTTCTTGAACTTCTGTGGTATGTTTCCAAAGGACTAGTACAGTGCTCTGCTCCCTTAGTACCATACTCTGCATATAGTAAGTGCTCAATAAATACAATTGAGTGTGTGAATGAATGCTCCCAGCTCTTGATTCTCCCACAGAATGCTGTTGGGGAATTATGGAAAGTTCTGCATCTGCCTGGCTAGGATGCAATGCATCTAGACTGTAAGCTCATTGTGGGCAGGGAATATGTCTGTTATTTTGTTGTATACTACCAAGCACTTAGTACAGGGCTCTGAACACAGTAAGTGCTCAATAAATACGATTGAGGATGCGAAAGCAGAAGAAATGGTTGAGAACCACTGTTGCCTATTGGAGACAAACACGGGACTGGATGTTAGGCGATCTGTACTCTAATTCTGGTTCCATCACTTTTTTTAGTGGTTTTTTTTTAGTGGTATTTGGTAAGCACTTACTATGTGCCAGGTACTGTTCTAAGTGCCGGGTAGATACAAGCTAATCAGGTTGGACATGTCCATGTCCCACATGAGGCTCACAGTCTTAATCCTCATTTAACAGATGAGGTAACTGAGGAACAGAAAAGTGAAAAGACTTGCCCAAGATCACACAGCAGACAAGTGGTGGAGTAGGAATTAGAACCCCAAGCCTGTGCACTAGACCGTGATGCCTCTCGCTGCCTGCTGTGACCTTGGGCAAGTCACTGCACTTCTCTGAACCTCAATTTTTTCATCATCTGTCAAATGGGGGTGAAATACCTGTTCTCCTTCCCCACCTTAGATCACGAGCCTGTATAGGACAGGGACTGTGTCTGATCTGATTACCTCAATTCTATCCCAGCACTTGGCATAGTGTTTGGCATATAGTCAGCACTTAAATACCAGTTATGATTGTTATTAAGAATAATAATAAGTGGCTTTGGGCATGTGTGTGTATCATTGAGCCAGGAGTTGGTACTGCAGTGGATACAGAAGGTTTTATAAAAATATAGCCCCTGCATTATCAAAGAGCTGACTGTACTGTTAATTATGATAAGGAAGAAATTCTAGATCTCTGCATTATTAGTCACTTTTTTGAAAGCAGCGACGAGCAAGGGCAGATGTTCAGGTCTAAGGAACCCCATCGAACAAAGGGGCTCACTTGTAACTTCATTTGTTTGAAGAGTTGGCTTGTGTACACACGAGGCAGGTCCCGGTTGTCCTTAGATGGCAAGGCTTTGGGAGGGTTTCAGCAGAAACTTCGTCAAAGGGAAAACAGGTGGTGTTTGAGGGGGTGGGGAGATAGTACAGACTGTGCTGGGAGACAAAGACTCAGGGGTGTCACTTTTGTCTGGGAGCTGTGTGGGTGTGGGAAAAGTCAGTGGGTTTTCGCAGGGGGGTGGTTTCAGGATTAATGTGACTGCAACATTTAGGAGAGCAAAGGATATAGTAATTAAAGGAAGGAATAGAGAGATGGTGCTCCTTCTTAAAGGATCTGTGTGCCTCAGCAACCCCAGACAGCCGGAGCCAAACCAGACCACAGCCCCCAGCTCATCTGTAGAGTATCTCCAGCACTCTGGCTGGTTGTGGCCTGTTTCCCCAGGCCTCCTAGGTCACATGGGAAAGGCTCCCCATCCCATCCTGCCCTTCCCAGCTCACACTACCCACAAGTTCCACCTCTGTCAGGCCCTAACCCTCTTCTAGTCTGTGCTTCCCGGGGAAAAGTAATTGGGATACTTGTTAAGTGCTTCCTATGTGCCAGGCACTGTATTAAACACTTAGTATGTGCCAAGCACTGTAATAAGTAGTGGGGCAGGATACAAACAAATCGGTCTGGACAGAGTCCCTGTCCCACATCAGGCTCACAGTCTCCATCCCCATTTTATAGATGAGGTAACTGAGCCACAGAGAAGTAAAATGACTTGCCCAAGGTCACATGGCCAACAAGGGGTGGAGCTGGGATTAGAACCCATGACCTTCTGGCTCCCAGGCCTGTGCTCTATCCAGGTGGAAAGAGCCTGAGAGTCAGGGGACCTGGGTTCTAATTCCAGCTCCATCACTTGCTGCTGGGTGACCTTGGGCAAATCCCTTAATTCTCGGTGCCTCGGTTTCCTCATTGGTAAAATGGAAATTAAATCCCATCCCTTCCTAGACTGTGAGCCCCACTTGGGACAGGGACTGCGTCCAACCGGATTATTTTGTATCTACCACCGTGCTCAGCACATACGCTCCTCTGCCGCTAATCTCCTCACCGTACCTCGTTCTCGCCTGTCCCGCCATCGACCCCCAGCCCACGTCATCCCCCGGGGCCTGGAATGCCCTCCCTCTGCCCATCCGCCAAGTTAGCTCTCTTCCTCCCTTCAAGGCCCTACTGAGAGCTCACCTCCTCCAGGAGGCCTTCCCAGACTCAGCCCCTTCCTTCCTCTCCCCCTCGTCCTCCTCTCCATCCCCCCATCTTACCTCCTTCCCTTCCACACCGCACCTGTATATATGCATATACGTTTGTACATATTTGTTACTCTATTTATTTATTTATTTATTTATTTTACTAGTACATATCTATTCTATTTATTTTATTTTGTTAGTATGTTTGGTTTTGTTCTCTGTCTCCCCCTTTTAGATTGTGAGCCCACTGTTGGGTAGGGACTGTCTCTATATGTTGCCAACTTGTACTTCCCAATGACCTCCTGCTTGCCAAATCCAATGACTCATATTCTGTCCTAATCCTCCTCGACCTCTCAGCTGCCTTTGACACTGTGGACCACCCCCTTCTCCTCAACACGCTATCTGACCTTGGCTTCACAGACTCCGTCCTCTCCTGGTTCTCCTCTTATCTCTCCGGTCGTTCTTTCTCAGTCTCTTTTGCAGGCTCCTCCTCCCCCTCCCATCCCCTTACTGTGGGGGTTCCCAAAGGTTCAGTGCTTGGTCCCCTTCTGTTCTCGATCTACACTCACTCCCTTCGTGACCTCATTCGCTCCCACAGCTTCAACTATCATCTCTACACTGATGACACCCAGATCTACATCTCTGCCCCTGCTCTCTCCCCCTCCCTCCAGGCTCGCATCTCCTCCTGCCTTCAGGACATCTCCATCTGGATGTCTGCCCGCCACCTAAAGCTCAACATGTCGAAGACTGAACTCCTTGTCTTCCCTCCCAAACCTTGTCCTCTCCCTGACTTTCCCATCTCTGTTGACGGCACTACCATCCTTCCTGTCTCACAAGCCCGCAACCTTGGTGTCATCCTCGACTCCGCTCTCTCATTCACCCCTCACATCCAAGCCTTCACCAAAACCTGCCGGTCTCAGCTCCGCAACATTGCCAAGATCCGCCCTTTCCTCTCCATCCAAACCGCTACCCTGCTCATTCAAGCTCTCATCCTATCCCGTCTGGACTACTGCACCAGCCTTCTCTCTGATCTCCCATCCTCATGTCTCTCTCCACTTCAATCCATACTTCATGCTGCTGCCCGGATTATCTTTGTCCAGAAACGCTCTGGGCATATTACTCCCCTCCTCAAAAATCTCCAGTGGCTACCAATCAATCTGCGCATCAGGCAGAAACTCCTCACCCTTGGCTTCAAGGCTCTCCATCACCTCGGCCCCTCCTACCTCACCTCCCTTCTCTCCTTCTACTGCCCAACCCGCAACCTCCGCTCCTCCACCGCTAATCTCCTCACTGTACCTCGTTCTCGCCTGTCCCGCCGTCGACCCCCGGCCCACGTCATCCCCCGGGCCTGGAATGCCCTCCCTCTGCCCCTCCGCCAAGCTAGCTCTCTTCCTCCCTTCAAGGCCCTACTGAGAGCTCACCTCCTCCAGGAGGCCTTCCCAGACTGAGCCCCTTCCTTCCTCTCCCCCTCGTCCCCCTCTCCATCCCCCCATCTTACCTCCTTCCCTTCCCCATAGCACCTGTATATATGTATATATGGTTGTACATATTTATTACTCTATTTATTTATTTATTTATTTATTTATTTTACTTGTACATTTCTATCCTATTTTATTTTGTTGGTATGTTTGGTTCTGTTCTCTGTCTCCCCCTTTTAGACTGTGAGCCCACTGTTGGGTAGGGACTGTCTCTATGTGTTGCCACTATGTACTTCCCAAGCGCTTAGTACAGTGCTCTGCACATAGTAAGCGCTCAATAAATATGATTGATTGATTGATTGATTGATTCCCAATCGCTTAGTACAGTACTCTGCACACAGTAAGCGCTCAATAAATACGATTGATGATAATGATGATATGAGGGCTTAATAAATACAGCACACCAAATGGGCATCAGTAAATGCTACTACTACCACTAATTCTCCAGGGGTCCAACTCGGTCAAGCCCAGGGCCGGCTTCAGGCAGAAAGCCCTCTTGGGACTGACCATTGGAGGGGGCAGTGTGTCAGTAGCAGGATGGTCTCGCAACACCAAGAGGCATTTTATTCAGAACTGCTGAAGTGCAGAAATTAAGACCTGGGAGCCCTGCTAAGGGGAAGTTTGAAATTGCTTAGAGATTACATTGGTCATTTGATTTCCAGGTTACTACATTCTTGAGGCAGGTTCAGGTGGACTCTGAAGGAATGTTCCAGATAATGTCACATGTGACACTGGGGTCGCTGCCTGACAGATTGATCAACCAACAGCCTTTACTGAGTGCTTACACTGGGCACCATGCAAGTAGGACTGGCCACTCTAAATTTGGGGATGGGGGATTGGCAATTTTTTTTTTAACCACCTCAGCTCAGTCAACTATCTGAAGTCAACCATGACCAGTACAGTGCTCTGCACACTAAGTGCTCAAGAAATATGATTGAATAAATGAATGAATGACCACACCCCTGCTGACACCTCCAACACCATTTTGTAGTCTCATTTCTGACATTTTAAGCAGCATGGTCTAGTGGAAAGAGCACGGGCCTGGGTGTCAGAGGATGTGGGTTCTAATCTCAGCTCTGCTGTGTGACCTAGGGCAAGTCACTTCACTTCTCCATGCCTCAGTTACTTCATCCATAAAATGGGGATTAAGGTTGTGAACAGTGCTTAGCACATACATGCTTAAATACCACAATTATTATTATCATCAAAGGCAGCCACCACCATCCTGTGGCTTTTCCTGCTACCATCAGAGGTATTTACTAAGTGATTTCTGATGGAGCCCTGGTCTAAATGCTTTTGAGAGTACAGCACAACAGATCTGTAGACATTCATTCATTCATTCAATCGTATTTATTTAGCACTTACTGCGTGCAGAGCACTGTACTAAGCGCTTGGGAAGTACAAGTTGGCAACATATCAAGACGGTCCCTACGCAACAGTGCGCTCACAGTCTAGAAGGGGGAGACAGAGAACAAAACAAAACATATTTACAAAATAAAATAAATAGAATAAATATGTACAAAGAAAATAGAGTAATAAATATGTACAAACATATATACAGGTGCTGTGGGGAGGGGAAGGAGGTAAGGCTGGGGGGATGGAGAGGAGGAGGAGGGGGAGAGGAAGGAGGGGGCTCAGTCTGGGAAGGCCTCCTGGAGGAGGTGAGCTCTCAGTAGGGCCTCAAAGGGAGGAAGAGAGCTAGCTTGGCAGACATGACCCCTATCCACAACTTTCTGCCCCCTGTGGCTTCTAGGATTTCTGTTTCATCGGGGGCAGCAGCTTCAGGACCCCTGGAACAAGTATGAAGGTCACACTCTGTCCCCCACACCCAAACCCCCTCAACCTCTGGGTCCGTGGCTTTACCCAAACCCTATCAAACAGTCTTCTTCCTTTATTCCTTTCCTACTTTTTCTGCTTTGTTTGAAAAATAAAACAAACAAACAAAAAAAAAAAGAAACCTTCTCAGCCACAATTCCTTTCAGAGAGAATGGAGACTTTGTGGTAACTGGGGAAGGGGAAGAGGGTGAGGGGAGTAAGGGGGACCTAGAATTAAAAGCAGATGTGGTGTCTGTGGACCTTAAAAAGGTTCACACTGCGACTTGCTTCTGTAGGAACAATTCCAGGCCTGTCCACCTGGTGAGCCGAAGCAACCTCATTCAACCCAAACTGAGTCCTGCCAAGAGCATTATTTTCTTTCTCTGAACAATCAAGAGCCCAAATGGGAGCAATTGCCCTGCCTGTGCCTTATGGGAAAAATGGATCCACCCGATGGCCAAGAGCAACCCTTCTACCCAGGGTTCTCTGTCCGCTGAGACCTCTGGGCACTTCCCCAACAGAACCAACACCATTACAAAGCAAGCCCCACCCTTCACACATCAGTCCATGGTATTTATTGAGCACTTACTAAGTGTACAGCACTGTACTAAGATGTTGGGAAGATCCAATGCAACAGAATTAGAAAACATGTTCCCTGCCCATAATATGCCTACAGCTAGAGGGAGAAACAGACATAAATATAAATAATATGTAATATATAATTTAAAGATACGTACATAACAATAATAATTACACTCATTAAGCGCTTACTATGTGTCAAGCACATAGGGGTAAATATGAGTTAATCAGGTGGGACAAAATTCCCATCCCACATGGACCTCACCATCTGACACTCTGGCCCTGGGATCTATCTATTATTATTATCATCCTTTCTGTCCCTAAGCTACACTGTTTTTCTATTTTATATCTACCCAATCCTTAGAACAGTGCTTGACACATAGTAAGGGCTTGCCCCAGACTGAGCCCCCTCCTTCGTCTCCCCCTCCTCCCCGTCACCATCCCCCCACCTTACCTCCTTCCCCTCCCCACAGCAGCTGTATATATGTATATATGTTTGTACACATTTATTACTCTATTTATTTTACTTGTACATATTTATTCTATTTATTTTATTTTGTAAATATGTTTTGTTTTGTTGTCTGTCTCCCCCTTCTAGACTGTGAGCCCACTGTTGGGTAGGGACCATCTCTATGTGTTGCCAACTTGTACTTCCCAAGCACTTAGTACATCGCTCTGCACACAGTAAGCGGTCAATAAATATGATTGAATGAATCTAAGAAGGAATAGGAGTTAATTCCCATTTTACAGATGAGGGTACAGAGTTACAAAGAAGTAAAGTGACTTGCCCAAAGTCACACAACAGATACGTGGTAGGGCTGGCATTAGAACCCAGGGCTCCTGACTCTGGGGCTCATGCTCTTTCCACTAGACCACACTGCATCTATAGGGAAAGGAATCCAGTTCTTTTTATGGGAAAGGAAGATTAAAAGGACACGGAAGATGGGAGGAAAGAGGTCCAAAGGTCAAAGGGAGAGATGGTGAGGTGGAGAAGTGGAAGGCAAATGGGAGAGGAAATGAGGCGAGATGATAGGAGGTGACAGTGATAGAATCTTGGCAAGTGTGTTTTGAAGCAGAATCCTTTCCTGAGGGCAAATCCCAGATTGGAAGGGCTTGAGGAGGAGCGCAATAGAGAAATCAAAGTGGAAACCTCATTAATCCCCCTCCAGATTTCTGGCATCCATTCCCTCAGCTACTCCAGGACTCCTATGTCATTATCCAAAAGGCCAAAATAAAATCCAGGCCAAGCCCAGAAGGCAGCAAACGTCACCGTAACCTGGGAATCCATGGGTGTGGGTTTGGTGTGGTTAGGGCCATCCATCCCACATTCCACCCATAAGCAGACTTCATCCTTGAAGATGAAGAGCAGCTATATATACACACCAGCATATAATGATAATTGTTATTTTGGTTCAAGTGCTTACAACGTGCCATATACTGAACTAATTGTTGGGGAAGATAAAATAGAAGCAGATGGGGTACAGTTTCTCTCCACAGAAAGCTCACAATCCGAGGGGGAGGAAGAAAAGATATTGAATCCCTATTTTACAGATGAGGAAACTGAGGCAGAGAAGAGTTAAGTGACTTGCCCAAGGTTACACAGCAGGGAAGTGGCAGAGCCAGAATAAGAACCTGGATATCCTGACTCCCAATCAAACACATTTTTGGAGTGCAAAATACTTCCAGTCCCATTCCATTAGTTCAAAGCTACTTTTTCTCATGTATCTACATATTCTTGCCTTATGTTGTCGAGTCATCTCCGACCCATAGTGACTCCATGGACACATCTCTCCCAGAACGCCCCACCTCCATCTGCAATCGTTCTGGTAGTGTATCCATAGGGTTTTCTTGGTAAAAATATGGAAGTGGCCTACCACTGCCTTTTTCCACACAGTAAAATTGACTCTCTGCCCTCGACACTGTCCCGTGCTGCTGCTGCCCAGCACAGGTGAGTTTTGACTTGGGGCAGATTGCCTTTCTCAAGCTATCCACTGCCCACAGATAAGCATATGTATATATTCTCACACACACACACACACACACACACACACACACACACAAATATACATTTGCTGATTTGTTATTAATTTATCCATTTGGATTTATTATTTACAGCTATTCTTATGCTCTTTCAGCTCTTGCATTTTCCTCAATGTTTTGGGGTTTTTTTTGTTTTTTTTTTAAAGTGGTATTTGTTAAGCACCTTCTTAACAGTACAATGCCAGGCATTGCACTGAACACTGAATAGGCACAAACTAATCAGGTTGGACATAGTCCCTATCCCATGTGGGGCTCACAGTCTTTATCCCCATTTTACAGATATGGTAATTGAGGCACAAAGAAATGAAGCAACATGCCCAAGGTCACACAGCAGACAAGTGGCAGAGCCAGGATTAGAATACAGGTCCTTCTGACTCCCAGGCCTGTGCTGAATCCACTAAGCCATGCTACTTCTCAGTGTGCATCTCCTTGTCTTCCCCATCAATCAATCAATCCATCATTTATTTAGCACTTACTGTGTGCAGACTGCTGTACTAAGCATTTGGTAGAGCATTACATGTAACAACATTGGAAGACATGTTTGCTGCCCACAAGAAGCTTACAGTTCAGAGCAGGAGATGGATGTTAAATTACAAATCAGACTAAGCTCTAGTATATTTCTCTGATGTGTTCTCCACACATTTAGTACACTGCTCTGCATAGTAAGCTCTTAATCAATCAATCAATCAATCAGTTGTATTTATTGAGCGCTTACTGTGTGCAGAGCACTGTACTAAGTGCTTGAGAAGTACAAGCTGGCAACATATAGAGACAGTCCCTACCCAACAGTGGGCTCACAATTCTAGAAGGGGAAGACAGAGAACAAAACCAAACATACTAACAAAATAAAGTAAATAGAATAGATAGGTACAAGTAAAATAAATAAATAAATAGAGTAATAAATATGCACAAATATATATACATATATACAGGTGATGTGGGGAAAGGAACGAGGTAAGATGGGGGGGATGGAGAGGGGGACGAGGGGGAGAGGAAGGAAGGGGCTCAGTCTGGGAAGGCCTCCTGAAGGAGATGAGCTCTCAGTAGGGCCTTAAAGGGAGGAAGCGAGCTAGCTTGGCGGATGGGCAGAGGGAGGGCATTCCAGGCCCGGGGGAGGACGTGGGCCTGGGTCGATGGCCGGACAGGAAGGCTGAGTAGGTGCGAATGAGGTTGTCGTTAATGTAACTTGGTAATAACAAGGGCCTTTTCCCCGGGGTGGGGGGAGGTGGGGGGAGTCAGTCAGGACCGGACAGGGAAGGGGGGTTGGGGGCACTATAAGGAAGGTCGCTTAAGTTGTGTGGGAGGGGGGCGGTGGAAGCAGGGGGCGTCTGTGGTGGCACTCGGAGGAGAGGAGCCTTCCGGGAGCAGCGGGGGCCACGCGGTGTGATGGCGGGCGGGCGGGCCTCTCGGGAACGGAGTCCCAGGCGTCTGTGGTGGGACTCTCTGGAGCTCTGAGGAGAGGATCCTTCCGGGAGCAGCGGGCTTAACAAATATTATCATTGTTATTATTATACAGAGGGGGTTGATTAATAATTGCCACAAATGTTGAAGTTGATACTGGTTGATACCTTGCTTGAAGGGGGTGATCACTGGGTTGAGGAAAGGCTTTGAACAGAGTGGGTGAAAATGGAAAGAAGATCCAATGACACCGTAGAATTGGAATGTTTGGAAGGGCGATCAGAAGGCAAAAGATTAAGAGGAGGCTGGCGAAAATGAAACTGTATAACCACAATGCCATTTACTTGTAGCTAGTGATTCCAGAATTAAATTACCACTCAGTTTATTTTTCACACTCTCAAGTGCTTAGAACAGTGCTCTGCACACAGTAAGTGTTCAATAAATACCGCTGAGGATGATAAGGAAGAGTAGTAGTGAGCAGGAGATTGGAACAGTTTGGAGGAAATTGCCCCTGCAGACTCCATCCTATCCAGAGGGGGACAGGGAGTCCAGGCTGGGGAGTGTCAAGGTTTTTTGTTGGCTTTTTTTTTTAATATGATGAACAGTGAATCATCGCTTTATAAGCCTCACTGCCTCCACCATATGTCAGGTGTTCTCAGACTATGACAGTACATTACCTCAATCCACAACCAGTCAAGCTACCTCCTGCCAATACCTCCACACGGGGGTGGAAGTGTTATAAAAGGACCTACCCAGAGTCCACTACTTCAGGAAGATGAAGTAATGACTTTTAAGTGGGCGGGTTTATTTGTCCTTGACTATTCTTTAGCCTCTTTCTGTCCTACTTACCCAAAGTTTAAGACAGGAAGAAAGAACAGTTAATCGCATGAGTAATAACCAATTACAGGCAAAAGAAAAATATCCCCAGTGTCTGAGAATCAACGGATTGAATTACTGGTCCTTCGGAAGTTTAGTACTTGTTGCTAGAGTGTGGATTTCAATCCCAGTGTTTAGCAAGGACCATGTCTAAGTCTCATCCTTGCATTTTTTCCTCCGGTGTTTTGTACAGCACTCTTGTCCGTAGTAGGCATCTAGTAAGTAATAATAATAATGGCACTTATTAAGCGCTGACTATGTGCAAAGTACTGTTCTAAGCACTGAGGAGGTTACAAGGTGATCAGGTTGTCCCACGGGGGGCTCACAGTTTTAACCCCCATTTTACAGATGAGGGAACTGAGGCACAGAGAAGTGAAGTGACTTGCCCAAAGTCACACAGCTGACAGTTGGTGGAGCCGGGATTTTGAACCCATGATCCCTGTCTCCAAAGCCCAGACTCTTTCCACTGAGCCACGCTGCTTCTCAATGAATGAAAAGGGACGACTGGTTCTGTCTCCTGATCATCAGAGAAAGGACAATAACAATAAGAATCCCAGTTAGTAATAACCACAGAATCCCCTTCATCATAAGCCAATTAGGTTGCCATGTTCCCATCTCCCATTCTGCTAAACCACCTCTGCACACAGGAAGACTGTTTAGTGTGTGAATGTACTCTGGATGTTTTAGATCTCCTGCATTTCCCTTTTAACTGAGATCCCAAAGCTGTAAGCTCTCTCTTTTTTTTTTAATGGTATTTGTTAAGCACTTACTATGTGCCAGGGGCGGTACTAAGCACTGGGGTAGATATAAGCTAATTAGGTTGGACACAATCTGTGTCCCACACGGCACTCATAGTGTTAATCCCCATATTACAGATGAGGTAATTGAGGCACGGAGAAGTGACGTGACCTACTCAAGGCCACAGAGCACATAGCAACAGCAGAAGAGTCAAGATTAGAACTCAGGTCCCTCTGACTCTCCGGACCATGCTCTATCCACTGGGTCGCATTGCTTCTCCTTAGCGAGGGGCAGGGCCATCATCAGAAATGAACATGATACAGTCCAAGGGTCATAACCCATTCAGGTGTTACAGAGTGGGTTTACTTCTTTCCATTCAAATCAACTTTAGCTTTCATTCATTTTAAACATTGACTTGGGTCCAATTGTGTAGTTGGAAAATTAGGAATTGATGAAATTCTACAGGAAATGAAGTCTAGTATCGTATTTTTTTTTGGATGGAAATTGCACAAATGAAATAATGAAAATTAAAACCAAACTTTGATTGGATCTGTTAGGATTCCAGGAAGCCAGGAAACCTTCATGAGTTCTAATCCTGGCTCCGCCACATGTCTGCTGTGTGACCTTGGGCAAGTCACTTAACTTCTCTGAGCCTCAGTTATCTCATCTGTAAAATGGGGATTAAGACTGTGAGCTGAACCCCACTTGGGGCAACTTGATCACCTTGTTTCCCCCCCCCCAGCACTTAGAACAGTGCTTTGCACACAGTAAGCGCTTAACAAATGCCATCGTTATTTTTACTAATGTCCAAGGAAAATACTAACACTAAATTCTGTTGTGAGCTGTGGGGGAAGACGGGGAGATGAAGTCCTGGGAGTCAGAGGACCTGGGTTTTAACCTTTAAATGACCTCAGACCCACCATTGAACTCCTCTGTGCCTCAGTTTTCCGCATCTGTAAAATGGGGATTGTGTCAGACCTGATTATCTTATACCTGGCGCATGCTTAGTACAGTGTTTGGCCACCATCTGGAATCTCTCCAGCCTCAACTAGAAACCCACAGTTTACTGGATAGAGCAGAGGCCTGGGAGACAGAAGGTCATGGGTTCTATTCCCAATTCTGCCACTTGCCTGTTGTGTGACCTTGGGCAAGTCACTTCACTGGCCTTCAGGTACATCATCTGTAAAGTGGAGATGGAGGCTGTGAGCCCCATGTGGGACAGGGTCTGTGTCCAACTTGATTTGTTTATATCCACCCCAGGGCTTAGTATAGTGCCTGGCACATAGTAAGCACCTAACAAATACCACCGCTATTATTACAGTCCAAAAGCCCAGGGAAACTGTTGAACAAGACAGCACTGAAAAGCAGGCTCCTTCAGGCCCACCTCTAATATGAACAAATCTGACTTTGCAATTTGGCGACTAGGATCCCGTCCACTTCTCCCCACTCAGAGGCGACATCATTCCTCTTTTATGGAGAGCGGCATTCATCTGAAAGCACTACGTGCACAACTTCACTTGGTGCTGCAGTTTCCTCTGAAAACCTTTCAGCAGGTTCCCTCTGACTGCTTTCCGGCTCCCTGTGGTGGGGAAGCGGGGTTAGGCAGGGAGGGTCTGTCCGAACACCAGAGAAGGGGCCGAAACCATCATCCCTCGGTTTGCCTCAGTTGGTCGAGTCCTCCTGCCCTGGGTTGGAGTACGGCTTCACTTACTGCAAGCTATTTTATGGTATAGTGAATAGAGCCCGGGCTTGGAAGCCAGGTGGTCAGGGGTTCTAACCTCAGCTCTGCTCTGCTGTGTGACCTTGAGCAAGTCACTTTACTGGACCTCAGTTATCTCATCTGTAAAATGGCAACTGAGACTATGAGCCCCTGTGCCCACCTAGATTTGTTTGTACCCACCCCAATGCTTAGTACAGAGCACCTGGTATATAGTAAGCACATAATAGATACTATTACTATTGTTGTTAAATTTCCTCCCCCAAATTATGCTGGTTCATAAGTGACTTATTTCTAGAATGAAAGGGAGCACTCAGGCCTCTTTGCTCTGTCATAGTACAGAGTTCCAAATTCACTCACAAGCTGTTTCAAAGCCTTCAAAGGATGATTAGTAGATAAATTGCTTAAATGGGCAAGTGTGCACAACCCTACTTCAAGGAATCTAGACTAGAACAATAGCAAAACTGTTGACCCAGTGGATCAAGTCTATGAAATCTGTTGCAGTGGATTCTCTCAGGTGCTAAAAAGAGTTCTCTGCACACAATAAGCTCGTTCAAGCTCTCATCCTATCCTGTCTGGACTACTGCATCAGCCTTCTCTCTGATCTCCCATCCTCTGTCTCTCCCCACTTCAATCCATACTTCATGCTGCAGCCCGGATTGTCATTGTCCAGAAACGCTCTGGGCATGTTACTCCCCTCCTCAAAAATCTCCAGTGCCTACCAGTCAATCTATGCATCAGGCAGAAACTCCTCACCCTGGTCTTCAAGGCTCTCCATCACCTCGCCCCCTCCTACCTCACCTCCCTTCTCTCCTTCTACAGCCCACCCCGCACCCTCTGCTCCTCTGCCACTAATCTTGTCACTGTACCTCGTTCTCGCCTGTCCCACCATCGACCCCCGGCCCACGTCATCCCCTGGACCTGGAATGCCCTCCCTCTGCCCATCAGCCAAGCTAGCTCTCTTCCTCCCTTCAAGGCCCTACTGAGAGCTCACCTCCTCCAGGAGGCCTTCCCAGACTGAGCCCCTTCCTTCCTCTCCCCCTCGTCCCCTTCTCCATCCCCCATCTTACCTCCTTCCCCTCCCCATAGCACCTGTATATATGTATATATGTTTGTACATATTTATCACTCTATTTATTTATTTATTCATTTATTTATTTATTTATTTATTTTACTGGTACATATCTATTCTATTTATTTTATTTTGTTAGTATGTTTGGTTTTGTTCTCTGTCTCCCCCTTTTAGACTGTGAGCTCACTGTTGGGTAGGGACTGTCTCTATATGTTGCCAACTTGTACTTCCCAAGTGCTTAGTACAGTGCTTTGCACACAGTAAGTGCTCAATAAATACGATTGATTGATTGATTTTAAAAAATGATATTTGTTAAGCATTTACAACGTGTCTGACATACTAACCACTAGAGTAGATACAAGCTATTCAGGTTGTACACAGTTTATGCATCAAATACCATCACTATGTTGATTATTCTGTGTATCTGCATCATCTCAATCTGTTTGTTCCTCTACCGTATCCCCTGGATCCTGGCTCACCTACATAAAACAGGGGGCGTTTCAATGACGTCTCCTCTTAGCAAGCAATGGACTAAACATCATTAGGGTCTAGGTACTGTCATTTGGCATGAAGCAATGAGGTTTCAAAAGCAACTTCGAAGTAGGTCCTGGGTGAATTGTGCCTGATGGCTTTAGTCTAATCCCCACTGAACTTTTGTTCCCATAATTAGAATCACTACCCAAAGGTCTCTAGTTAAGGAGGCCCGGGATTTAAATACCTAGTTTTAAATTGTCACGGTTGAATGAAATAAGTGTTCTTGTGTGATACTGGAAATGTTTGGGACCAAGGAGGAGGCCGTCACTTCTCATTTAAACATTGTCCAGCTAGGAATAACGATTATTCCTGAGTTCTGAACACATCAGCAGAGTAGAAGCTTAGTCACGCAAATCGCTTTTACTCAGTAGACCCCTACTGTAGAAAGGCAGAGGGCAATCCCAGATTTTATCTGCATTGGTTTTTGAAATTCTTAAGGCATATAACCAAGGGCTGAAAAAACGTTTTTCAGCTTTACCAAAAAGATAATGGTTCAGGCTGCTAGATTTGGTGTGCTTGTACTGCTAGGGGCTCCCTCCTTCTCCACCACCCTGCTGACCAGAGGGAAATGGTTTTATGTCACATGTTTTGTTGTGGCTCCAAGGACAGCTGTGCATATGGGCCATCTTTCAAAGTGACTCCGTCTTTTTAGAACTCTGGGCCACTGTATTACAATCTAATTTATTGTGCACATAAGCATGGAGGCATGACAGAGGCGCTAAGGCGAACCAGATGGAGGAAAGTCAGAGGTGAGAATAAAGTCAGGGAGTTTAAGAGGGAAGGAAAGGCAGACAAGGGATTGAGCCTCTGTAATGGGTAGGGTAAAGTGAGAGCACAGGAATTCATTCGATCATATTTATTGAGCGCTTATTGTGTGCAGAGCACTGTACTAAATGCTTGGGATCATAATTATAATACATTTAGTTTTTGTTAAGCATCTACTATGTGCCAAGAACTGTACTAAGCACTGGGGAGGTACGAGAGTATCAATCAATCAATCAATCAGTCGTATTTATTGAGCACTTACTGTGTGCAGAGCACTGTACTAATTGCTTGGGAAGTTACAAGTTGGCAACATAGAGAGACAGTCCCTACCCAACAGTGGGCTTACAGTCTAGAAGGGGGAGACAGAGAACAAAACCAAACATATGAACAAAATAAAATAAATAGAATAGATATGTACAAATAAAATAAATAAATAAATAAATAGAGTAATACAGGTGCTGTGGGGAAGGGAAGGAGGTAAGATGAGGGGGATGGAGAGGGGAACGAGGGGGAGAGGAAGGAGGGGGCTCAGTTTGGGAAGGCCTCCTGGAGGAGGTGAGATCAGGCTTTCCATCCCCGGCCTCTCTCTCTCTCTTTCTCACTTGCCTCACCAATCACTGAACGAACCCGTTCCCAGATGCCGGGTGACAGTCTGCCATCTCCCTGTAGACTGCAAGATCCTTACAGGCCGGGAGAGTGTCTACCAACTCTATTGTGCTTAACCAAGCACTTAGTACAGTGCTCTGCACACAGTAAACACTCAGGAAACCTATTTATTCATATTAAAGTCTGTCTCCCCTTCTTGACTGTAAGCTCATTGTGGGCAGGAAATGTCTTCCAAGCACTTAGTACAGTGCCGTATACACAGTAAGTGCTCAATAAATAATTATGATTGAAATAATGAATGTAAATAGCATAGATTGGTTGATTTGGATTGGCACTGTGGTCAGGAATCCAATTTAGAAGATAATTCCCTGACTTCCACTTTATTTGAAGGGCCACCCCAGAAGGATGAATCCATTAGGTTCATCAATAATGAGACCAACAAACACCCAATCCTAATATTTATTGAGGGGGGGAAAAGTGTGTTTATCCATCTAAAACATAGGAAATCTCTCATGAAATCTCTCGCTCCATCCCTTCTCCCCTCCTTAACTTCCATCTTCAACCGCTCACTCTCCATTGGTTCCTTCCCCTCTGCCTTCAAACATGCCCATGTCTCTTCCATCCTAAAAAAACCCTCTCTTGACCCCACCTCACCTTCTACTTATCGTCCCATATTCCTCCTACCATTCCTTTCCAAACTCCTTGAACGAGTTGTCTACACACGCTGCCTCGAATTCCTCAACAACAACTCTCTCCTCGACCCCCTCCAGTCTGGCTTCCGTCCCCTACATTCCACAGAAACTGCCCTCTCAAAGGTTACCAATGACCTCCTGCTTGCCAAATCCAACGGCTCCTACTCTGTCCTAATCCTCCTCGACCTCTCAGCTGCCTTTGACACTGTGGACCACCCCCTTCTTCTCAACACGCTATCTGACCTTGGCTTCACAGACTCCGTCCTCTCCTGGTTCTCCTCTTATCTCTCCGGTCGTTCTTTCTCAGTCTCTTTTGCAGGCTCCTCCTCCCCCTCCCATTCTCTCACTGTGGGGGTTCCCCAAGGTTCAGTGCTTGGTCCCCTTCTGTTCTCGATCTACACGCACTCCCTTGGTGACCTCATTCACTCCCATGGCTTCAACTATCATCTCTACGCTGATGACATCCATATCTACATCTCTGCCCCTGCTCTCTCCCCCTCTCTCCAGGCTTGCATCTCCTCCTGCCTTCAGGACATCTCCATTTGGATGTCTGCCCGCCACCTAAAGCTCAACATGTCGAAGACTGAACTCCTTGTCTTCCCTCCCAAACCTTGCCCTCTTCCTGACTTTCCCATCTCTGTTGACGGCACTACCATCCTTCCCGTCTCACAAGCCCACAAACTTGGTGTCATCCTCGACTCCGCTCTCTCATTCACCCCTCACATCCAAGCCGTGACCAAAACCTGCCGGTCTCAGCTCCACAACATTGCCAAGATCTGCCCTTTCCTCTCCATCCCAACTGCTACCCTGCTCATTCAAGCTCTCATCCTATCCCGTCTGGACTACTGCATCAGCCTTCTCTCTGATCTCCCATCCTTGTGTCTCTCTCCACTTCAATCTATACTTCATGCTGCTGCCCGGATTATCTTTGTCCAGAAACGCTCTGGGCATATCACTCCCCTCCTCAAAAATCTCCAGTGGCTACCAATCAATCTGCGCATTAGGCAGAAACTCCTCACCCTTGGCTTCAAGGCTGTCCATCACCTCGCCCCCTCCTACCTCACCTCCCTTCTCTCCTTCTACAGCCCAGTCCGCACCCTCCGCTCCTCCACCGCTGATCTCCTCACCGTACCTCGCTCTCGCCTGTCCCGCCATCGACCCCCGGCCCACGTCATCCCCCGGGCCTGGAATGCCCTCCCTCTGCCCCTCCGCGAAGCTAGCTCTCTTCCTCCCTTCAAGGCCCTGCTGAGAGCTCACCTCCTCCCGGAGGCCTTCCCAGACTGAGCCCCTTCCTTCCTCTCCCCCTCGTCCCCCTCTTCATCCCCCCCCATCTTACCTCCTTCCCTTCCCCACAGCACCTGTATATATGTATATATGTTTGTACATATTTATTACTCTATTTATTTATTTATTTATTTATTTATTTTGTACGTATCTATTCTATTTATTTTATTTTGTTAGTATGTTTGGTTTTGTTCTCTGTCTCCCCCTTTTAGACTGTGAGCCCACTGTTGGGTAGGGACTGTCTCTATATGTTGCCAATTTGTACTTCCCAAGCGCTTAGTACAGTGCTCTGCACATAGTAAGCGCTCAATAAATACGATTGATGATGATGATGATGATGATAGGAAGATCAAACAACCCTTACAGCTGAAATTTCGATCATATGTTTTCAAAGTCTAACTTGGAGAGTTACTATTATTATTGCTTTAAAGTTCAAGTGACCCTAAAAGTTTTCAGAGCTCACACAACCCAATCTCATTCATTTATCCAAATTTTCAGTGTGCTGAACTAACCTCCGGCCCGTTTTTTTTTCCCCGATAACTGGCTTTTTAACTGTTTTTCATGGTGTTATACAACTGAAGTCATTCATTCATTCCCAGGAGTGAGGGAGTTAGTGCCTGCTCTCCTCCTTTGAGGGCTGAATTAAGCCTTTGGCTCAGATGATGTTTATAAGATGATTCTGACCCGTTTTCCTTCTGCAGGAGAAGGAAATGCAATGTCCCAGTTCTCTGGCTGAAAAGTAACACTGATTATTTGGGCTGAGACTGATTTTAATTCTGTTCTTTTTAACCTATAGAAAAGTAGTAGCTTGGGGACTTCATTCCCTTCTACAAGCCTCCTCCTGTTGTACATTTGGCAAGAAAGATACTAAAAGGGAAATCCTATCCTCATAAGACTTGTTCAGTCATCATTGCTGGAAGTCTTCAATCAGTCATTTATTGAGTGCTTATGGTATGCAGGACAGTGTACTAAGTGCTTGGGGAATACAATATAACAGTTGGTAGACACATTCCCTGCACAAAGTGAGTTTATAATCTAGAGGGGGAGACAGATATTAATATAAATTACAAATATGTACATAAGTGCTGTAGGGTTAAGGGAGGGGTGAATTAATGGAACAAGTGCAAAGGTGAAGCAGAAGGGAGTGGGAGAAAAATGAAGTCTGTCAGGGAAGGCCTCTTGGAGATCTGCTTTCAAAAAGGCTTTGCAGGTGGGGATTTCTTACTCTTAGGAGCCTTAAGGACCAGAAACTGCTTTTAAACTCTCTCATTATTGCATTTGTTAAACACTTACTGTGTGTCAAGCATTGTTCTATGCCCTGGGATAGATAAAAGTTAGTCAACCTGGGCTCAGTCCCTGTTCCACATGGCCTTAGAGTCCAAGTAGGAGGATATAGAATTTAATCCTAATTTTGCAGTTGAGGAAACAGATGCACAAAAGCATTAAATGACTTGCCCAAGGTAACAAGCAATTTTTTTGATGTTTTTTGTTAAGTGCCTACTTTGTGCAAAGCACTGTTCTATGTGCTTCAACTGACAGAGGCAGGATTAGAACCCAGGTCCTCTGAGTCCCAAACCCATGGTCTTTCCACTAGGTAATGCTGCTTGATTGATGTCCATTTTAGGTAGGTCATATTTCATACTGACTGTATGAAGGAAGCTTGTATCAGAGATGGGGCAATCAAAACATCTTGCTCTATTGGACAGTAGCCCCTGGACTCCAGCTCACTGTTTCCCAAACTTTAATTTAAAAAAAATCACAATTTCTGCCTCATCAGTTTAAGAGTGCTACATAGGTGTTAAGTCCAGGGTCTGAACACCATAGTTGTGTAGAAAATATCCAGTTTGGATGGGCCTAGATTGGGGTTACCCTTTTTACTTCAGTTGTACTTGCTGAGCACTTACCATCTTCAAAGAACATTACTAAACACTTGGGAGATCTATAATGTAAGAGTTGGAAGATAAGCATGGCTCCTCACTGTGCCTCATTCTCGCCTGTCCTCCCATCAACCCCCGGCCCACATCCTCCCGGTGGTCTGGAATGCCCTCCCTTCGCACATCCGCCAAGCTAGCTCTTTTCCTCCCTTCAAAGCCCTACTGAGAGCTCACCTCCTCCAGGAGGCCTTCCCACACTGACCCCCTCCTTCCTCTCCCCCACCTCCCCCTCCCCATCCCCCAGCCCTACCTCCTTCCCCTCCCCACAGCACCTGTATATATGTTTGTACATATTTATTACTCTATTTTACTTGTACATATTTACTATTCTATTTATTTTGTTAATATGTTTTGTTGTCTGTTTCCCCCTTCTAGACTGAGAACCCTCTATTGGGTAGGGACTGTCTCTATATGTTGCCAACTTGTACTTCCCAAGCACTTAGTACAGTGTTCTGCACACAGTAAGCACTCAATAAATACAACTGAATGACTGAATGGTTCAGTGCCCAACAAGGCAGTGTTGCCTAATGGAAAGAGCACAGGCTTGGCTTCTTATCCCAGCTCTGCCACTTGCCTGCTGAGTGACCCTGGGCAAATTACTTCTCTGGGCCTCATTTTCCTTACCTGCAAAATGAAGATTAAATGTCCTTTCTCCCCGTTACCAAGACTGTAAGCCCACTGAGGTACAAGGACTGCGCTCAACCTGATTATCTCGTATCTGCCCCTGTGCTTGGCATAAAAAAAGCAGTTTAATCCTACCATTATTAAGCAGAGCAGAACCCGAGGAACCTATAGATATCACACTCTAGCCATGATATGACAAGCCCGTGAACTAAACAGTTGGACATTGGAGCGGAGAGAAAGGGGTGGCTGGATGAAAGAGAAAACCAATCCATGATGTCCTCCCCCCAGCTCCACTACTGTCTGCCATGTGACCTTGGGCAGTCACTTCACTTCTCTGGGCCTCAGTTAGTCCATCTGTCAAACGGGAATTGAGACTGAGCCCCACAGGGTACAGGGACTGTATCCAACCAATTTGCTTGTATCTACCCCAGTGCTTAGTACAGTGCCTGGCACATAGTAAGCATTTAAATGCCACAATTATTATTACCACCAATCCAGTCATGGTAGTCTTGTTGGCCAGTGGGAAGGAATGGCAATACCAACCAGTGTTGTGATCGGGTTTGTCTGATCTCCATTTTGTTTTCCCATACCTTCCTCCCATCCTTTTGTACACCCTTCTTCACAGAAGAAGAATGCCCGCCAAAACTTCCCGCCACAAAACCTGCCTAACAAAAGGCCTCCCCCACCCTGACCTGCCCGACAAGAGCCCTCCCCCACCCTGTTCAGGGCCGTTTATGACCCCAAGCGAAAATTAACCAATTGCAAGCCTCTGTTTCTGTAAACTTTCCACTGATTTGCAACTCCTGACCGATAGCCTTGCGTTTTTTGTGCCTTTATATACTCCGGCCCTACCCCTGATCAGGGTTGCTTGATCTGGGTTCCTGGCCCCTTGCAGCCGCACGCTAATAAAATCCACTTCTAAATTACTACCTGGGTCTCACTCGCTGATTCTCGGCACAACATTTGGAGGCCCCAGCGAGATTCACGGTGTCCCGTGTCACCGTGGAGACCCAACCTGGGAGGACCTCGGCCTCGGGGGAAGGAGACCATTCTGCTCTGACTTCTAGGGGGGCCGGCCCCTGAGACGTTCCAGGGCCCCGGAACTCAAGGCTGAGAGGTCTAAACTGTCCCCTGACGCCGACTGAACCTCATTTCGGCCTGGTGGATCCTGGGATCGGCACGATCAACAACTTCCGGAGGTAACTTGGTTTCTGTTTTCTGGAGGGAACGAGTGTCGGACGCGGCATTTAGCGCTTTGTGCCTTGATTCCCCGGGCACCCCAAGACGTTGGGTCACTGCCTGATTCTGGTTCTGGTTCTGGTTCCGCGGTTGTCTATGAATCTGTTCTATATGTGGAAGCGTTGCCTTTAGGAAATTCTGTTTTACGGTCGTCTGTCTGAAACCGCCTCGCTCACAGACCGCCAGGCAGGTTTCCACCTGGATCGGGACGAATATCTTCAAGGCAACTTCTCCAATGTCTACTGGAAGGATGTGTTCACCTCCAGGTTGTTGTTTGTTTTTGTCTCTGTGTTGTAAGAATGGGAGGTTCAGCCAGCTCTCCAGAAACGCCTTTGGGCTGTAGGCTCAGTCACTTTAAAGAACGATACCGGGATGGGTATGATTATGGGATTACCCTAAAGAAACAGAAGCTCATTCTATTTTGCATGAATGAGTGGCCCACCTTCGGGATGGGGTGGCCCCCTCAGGGTAGTTTTGATAAGCAAATTGTAAACAAGGTTTGGAGAATTGTGACTGGGACCCACTGGCCACCCCGATCAGTTCCCCTATATTGACGTTTGCCTGGACCTCATTACCCACCCCCCTCCCTGGTTGAAAAACTGCTCCCTGAAAAGGGGCATCCGAGTTCTTTTTGCCCAGCCTAAAAAAGGGCCCCCTTCCAGGGACCCCCTCCCACAAAAAAGTCCTCCAGGAGTCCCAGGAGGATGATCTTCCCCCTCCTTGTAACGCCCTTTGGGACGTCCCGCAGTTTGAGGGCCCGCCCTGGACTCTCAGAGAGAGTCGAGTGGCACAGGCCCCATTAAAGGTACCCAGATTCGAGTATTGGGATGGATCTCCAAAATATGGACGGGGGAGGTCACTTATCGTTGTACATGTTTCCATAAGCGCTTGGTACTGTGGTCGGTGCATGGTTAAAGTTCTCTAGGTATTAGAAAGTGACGGGAGTGTCTGTTTGACTTGAGGAAACGAAGGTGGGAAAAGGAAAAATCTCAGTCAAAACCGAGTGGTGGGAAGTCCCTCCCGGAAATTCCGGAAGGCAGTCCGATGAACTTCCAAAGTATGAGAAAAGAGAAGAAATTAATTATAAAAATTATTATTAAATAATTACATATTACTGCCTAACTTGGGCTGGCACCCACCTCGGAGGGAACGTCTTCTGGCCAAAGTATGGATCCTCCGAGGACTGGGTTTGCCAAGAATTGAACATCTATGTAATTATGAGGGAACCCCGGAATGTTGGGGAATTTGTGTATGCTGCAGTCTGGCTGCTGTCGGTGGGTAAATTTGTGCTGAAGGAAATAGATGAGAAGAAAGATAGAGGGGGAAGAAAGAGAAAAACTGGCACGCCAAAGTGATGTTGCAGACTCCAAAACAACAGGAAAAAGCAAAGAAAGATTATGATATAAATCGTGCAGGCGGCTGCAAAGTCGATCATGACTTATTACGCCTGCGGCCGGCAGGGGCATATGAAAAGAGAGTGTCCTCAGCGGGAAAAAGAAAAGAGTTCTAGGTACATGAAGGAAAAGGGAAGAAAGAAAAGGGAAGGTGAAGCAATTGCAGTTGAAGGAAATTGTCTGCTCAGGCATCTACACCTTGCGAAGCAGGTGTCCCATAAGGGGGGAATGAGGGGTGGAGAGATTGCCTCTGAAGGAAATTGTATGTGTATGAAGGTTAGAGTAAGTGTGTATGAAGAAGAAAGAGAAGGGACAGAAGATAATTTTAGTAATTCCTTCATGGAGGGGGAACACTAGGGGGATCAGGAGCCCATAGAACAAGCCCACCCTGAGCCCTTGACAAATTTGAGGGTGGGCAGAGAAAAACAAGATTAATAAGATTATACCTTTTTGATAGGCATGGGCGCTGCCTGGTCATCTCTAACCAGACTGCCGATCGGGGCCAGAATCGAGAGGGAAACCATTAGCATCTCGGGGGTGCAGGGGGAGAACTTCCCGGTCCCTGTTACAGAGACCTTAGAACTAGAATACCTAGGGTTAAACTTCTCGGGAAAATTCCTGATCATACTCGGAGCCGGGGTAAACTTGTTGGGAGGGCTCTTAACCTCGGCAGGAAAAACCATTAAAAATAAGGAGGAGATTTTGTCTTTACTAGACACGGTCTGGTTGCCGGCCCGGGTGGCCAGCATCCATTGCCCCGGGCACCAGCCCGGGGACTCACCCGAGGCCATTGGCAATCAGGCGGCAGATGAGGCTGCCCAAGAGGCGGCAAAGTCCCCTCCCGGTGTTGCCCCCTTATGCCCCGTTTTTGACCCTAATGATACACCGGCCCCTCACTACTCCCCCTCGGATGATTCCTTCGCAAAACAAAAAGGGGGGACTAGAGACAGGTCAGGATGGTGGGTCCTTCCAGAGGGAAGAATTTTTGTCCCTGAGGCAGTAGGGAGAGAATGGATCATGCGGCTACACCAGATCACCCCTCTGGGGGCACGAAAGATGGGCTTGTTGTTGAGAGGTAGGTACTTTATCCCACACTTGAACAGCCCCTTAGCTAGCATAACCACCAGTGTGGAACATGTGCACAGGTAAATGCAAAGCAGGGGAAGGCTGCTCCCTCAGGAGTCAGATTGCCAGAATTGCAGCCAGGAGAAAACTGGGAGGTAGACTTTACGAAGGTGAAAGCCCCCGCGGCAGGCTATCAATACCTCCTGGTATTTGTTGACACTTTTTCAGGGTGGGTAGAAGCTTTCCCAGTTAAACACGAAACAGCCATGGTAGTGGTGAAAAAGATTCTAAATGAACTTCTCCCGTGATTTGGTCTCCCACTGGGACTCGGGTCTGAAAATGGTCCAGCATTTTCATAGTGTATAACACTATGACATTCCCTGATAAAAAGACCTTCCCTTAGCTGAACTTTCAAGTTCTATTCCTCGCTACAAAATGGTTACCCAGGCCTGGTCACATTTCCTGAGCCAAGCAACTCAGCATTCTTGTCAGCATCTGGAAATGGCATATTTCCCCTCCACCCATCAAAAATGCATCCATTGCAATGCTTTCTTTTAATGGCAAAGCGCAGGTTTCATGGCTTTTCTGTCGTTTTATTACCTTGTCATTTCCACAGGCCTTACGTGCAAATATGTTCTCTCTCTCAAAAGCTAAACATCTCACAGAGCACAATATATCTAATGTAATAATTAAATGTCGTCACGCTAATGTGTATGAGTGTTTTGAGCTTTATCACTAATTGCTGTGTTAGCATGAATTAGACAGAGAAGTAATTAGGGCGCCAAATGCAGCTGCGTCTTGGATGATGCATTTGCAGGGTTGGGGGTGTAAGATGGTCTGTATGTGAGAGAAAGGGGATGGACACACCAAACACACACACTTTCCTCCTTGCTGACTTCACTCAGGTGCTTGCTAGTCTATGGTCTGCTAGAGTGGACCATAGAATGCAATGTGAAATGGACGTCTTTGCCTGTGAGTCTGGAGTGGAAACTCTTTATGTCGGCACTTTTCTGGAATCAGCTTTACAGGGATGGCTTCTCTCTCAACCAGAATTAATGGAACACAGCTTTTGGAGTTTAAAGAAAGTATGTTTATCTTCAGGACAACCTAGTATGTGGTGCGGGTTTATTTTTTTGTTGGTTTTTTTTTTTAAAAAGGAAACTGAAAGACATCTGGTTTTAGCCCTTTCCTAGTCTTCCATTCCTGCAGCCCTAGTGCCAGTGCAAGTTTCCTCCCCTTCCTTCCTCTCCCCGTTCTTGCCAAAGAGAGGGCTCTTGTCTGAAGAGAGGGCTGCTCAGTTTCTGCATCTCATGAATCCCCCTCCTCCCCCCCACTGGGCTCTTTCTACACTAGTTCCTTGGAAAATGAATTCATTCAGTCCTATTTATTGAGCCCTTACAGTGTGTAGAGCAATCCACTAAGCACTTAGGAGAATACAATATAGCAATAAACACATTCCCTGCCCACAGTGAGTTTACCATGGGGGGTTGGGGGCCATGAGGGGGAAACAGACATCAGTACAAATGAATTACAGATAAGTGAATATTTCCTGCCTACAAGGAGCTTACCAGGGGATCACTGTAATATTTACCATTTGGAGTCAAAATAAGTCATTGAGTACATATGTAAGCAGAGTGTTGCCCACATTATCAGCACAACACAGCTTGTGTTAAATATTAGCTAGATTCAGGTGAGCAGCCTCAAAGTTTGGGCACTGTAGTCCTCTAAAGTGACTCTGCAGCTGGCCCCAGAGGAGACATGACCCAACCCCACCCCCCACCCCCCACCCCCACAAGAATACTACAGTGCAGATGCCTGAGATGTGGGGAGGGAAGTCTAGGACTTGAGTCATGACTAATTAGAGAAGCAGCATGGCTCAGTGGAAAGAACCCGGGCTTTGGAGTCAGAGGTCATGGGTTCAAATCCCATCGTTTTGGGGTGACATTTCTCTGACGAAATCCGTCCACCAACTGTGTTGTAGTGTCCTCTCCAAAGTGCTTAGGACAGTGCTCTGCAAACAGTGGTTTTCTGTAAAAGATTAAGAAGAAAATTAAACTTCTGACAGGAAAAAAAGGCTCGCATCTCCTCCTGCCTTCAGGACATCTCCATCTGGATGTCTGCCCGCCACCTAAAACTCAACATGTCGAAGACTGAACTCCTTGTCCTCCCAAGCCCTGCCCTCTCCCTGACTTTCCCATCTCTGTTGACAGCACTACCATCCCTCCCGTCTCACAAGCCCGCAAACTTGGTGTCATCCTCGACTCCGCTCTCTCATTCACCCCTCACATCCAAGCCGTGACCAAAACCTGCTGGTCTCAGCTCCGCAACATTGCCAAGATCTGCCCTTCCTCTCCTTCCAAACCGCTACCCTGCTCATTCAAACTCTCATCCTATCCTGTCTGGACTACTGCATCAGCCTTCTCTCTGATCTCCCATCCTCATGTCTCTCCCCACTTCAATCCATACTTAATGCTGCTACCCGGATTATCTTTGTTCATAAACCCTCTGGGCATGTTATTCCCCTCCTCAAAAATCTCCAGTGGCTACCAATCAATCTGCGCATCAGGCAGAAACTCCTCACCCTGGGCTTCAAGGCTGTCCATCACCTCATCCCCTCCTACCTCACCTCCCTTCTCTCCTTCTACAGCCCAGCCCACACCCTCCACTCCTCTGCCGCTAATCTCCTCACCGTACCTCGTTCTTGCCTGTCCCGCCATCAACCCCCGGCCCACGTCATCCCCCGAACCTGGAATGCCCTCCCTCTGCCCCTCCGCCAAGCGAGCTCTCTTCCTCCCTTCAAGGCCCTACTGAGCGCTCACCTCCTCTAGGAGGCCTTCCCAGACTCAGCCCCTTCCTTCCTCTCCCCCTCGTCCCCCTCTCCATCCCCCCATCTTACCTCCTTCCCTTCCCCACAGTACATATTTATTACTCTATTTATTTATTTATTTATTTATTTTACTTGTACATATCTATTCTATTTATTTTATTTTGTTGGTATGTTTGGTTTTGTTCTCTGTCTCCCCCTTTTAGACTGTGAGCCCACTGTTGGGTAGGGACTGTCTCTGTGTGTTGCCAACTTGTACTTCCCAGGCGCTTAGTACAGTGCTCTGCACACAGTAAGTGCTCAATAAATACGATTGATTGATTGATTCATCCCAGCTCTGCCATTTGTCAGCTGTGTGACTTTGGGCAAGTCATTAACTTCTCTGTGCCTCAGTTACCTCTTCTGTCAAATGGGGATTGAGACTGAGCCCCCCGTGGGACAACCTGATTAACTTGTAATCTCCCCAGTGCTTAGAAAAGTGCTTTGCACATAGTAAGCGCTTAATAAATGCCATCAATCAATCAATCAATCAATCAAGCATATTTATTGAGCGCTTACTGTGTGCAGAGCACTGTACTAAGTGCTTGGGAAGTACAAGTTGGCAACATATAGGGACAGTCCCTACCCAACAGTGGGCTCACAGTCTAGAAGGGGGAGACAGAGAACAAAATCAAACATATTAACAAAATAAAGTAAATACAATAGACATGTACAAGTAAAACAAACAAACAAACAAACAAACAAACAAATAAATAAATAAATAAATAAATAAATAAATAAATAGAGTGATAAATATGTACAAACATGTATACATATATACAGGTGCTGTGGGGAAGGGAAGGAGGTAAGATGGGGGAAGGAGGGGGGACGAGGGGGAGAGGAAGGAGGGGGCTCAGTCTGGGAAGGCCTCCTGGTGGAGGTGAGCTCTCAGTAGGGCCTTGAAGGGAGGAAGAGAGTTAGCTTGGCGGATGGGCAGAGGGAGGGCATTCCAGGCCAGGGGGGATGATGTGGGCCGGGGGTCGATGGCGGGACAGGTGAGAATGAGGCACGGTGAGGAGATTAGTGGCAGAGGATTGGAGGATGTGGGCTGGACTGTAGAAGGAGAGAAGGGAGGTGAGGTAGGAGGGGGCGAGGTGATGGAGAGCCTTGAAGCCAAGGGTGAGGAGTTTCTGCCTGATGCGCAGATTGATTGGTAGCCACTGGAAATTTTTGAGGAGAGGAGTAACATGCCCAGAGCGTTTCTGGAGAAAGATAATCTGGGCAGCAGCATGAAGTATGGATTGAAGTGGGGAGAGACACAAGGATGGGAGATTAGAGAGAAGGCTGATGCAGTAGTCCAGACGGGATAGGATGAGAGTTTGAATGAGCAGGGTAGTGGTTTGGATGGAGAGGAAAGGGCGGATCTTGGCAATGTTGCAGAGCTGAGACCGGCAGGTTTTGGTGACGGCTTGGATGTGAGGGGTGAATGAGAGAGCGGAGTCGAGGACGACACCAAGGTTGCGAGCTTGTGAGACGGGAAGGATGGAAGTGCTGTCAACAGTGATGGGAAAGTCAGGGAGAGGGTAGGGTTTGGAAGGGAAGACAAGGAGTTCAGTCTTCGACATGTTGAGCTTTAGGTGGCGGGCAGACATCCAAATGGAGATGTCCTGAAGGCAGGAGGAGATGCGAGCCTGGAGGGAGGGGGAGATAGCGGGGGCAGAGATGTAGATTTGGGTGTCATCAGCGTAGAAATGATAGTTGAAGCTGTGGGAGTGAATGAGGTCACCAAGGGAGGGAGTAGATCGAGAACAGAAGGGGACCAAGAACTGAACCTTGGGGAACCCCCACAGTAAGGGGATGGGAGGGGGAAGAGAAGCCTGCAAAAGAGACTGAGAATGATTGACCGGAGAGATAAGAGGAGAACCAGGAGAGGACAGAGTCTGTGAAGCCAAGGTTGGATAGCGTATTGAGGAGAAGGGGGTGGTCCACAGTGTTGAAGGCAGCTGAGAGGTTGAGGAGGATGAGGATAGAGTATGAGCCATTGGATTTGGCAAGCAGGAGGTCATTGGTGACCTTTGAGAGGGCAGTTTCTGTGGAATGTAGGGGATGGAAGCCAGACTGGAGGGGGTCGAGGATAGAGTTGGTGTTGAGGAATTCGAGGTAACTCGCGTAGACAACTCGTTCAAGGAGTTTGGAAAGGAATAACTAGAAGGTGAGGTGGGGTCAAGGGAGGGTTTTTTTAAGATGGGAGAGACATGGGTATGTTTGCAGGCAGAGGGGAAGGAACCAATGGAGAGTGAGCGGTTGAAGACAGAAGTTAAGGAGGGGAGCAGGGATGGAGTGAGAGATCCATCCCAACATTAATTTCAAGGCTACAACTTCTTCCTTGAAGCTCTTCCCTGACTTTTGGCATAGGGTGATGTACAACTTCATTTGTGGGAGAGACTGGTAAGAAGTCCTAAATACTCAGAAAGAAGAGGGGCCAACACTCCCCCTGAGGAGCTTTGAGTCTAATAGGGAAGACAAAGTGGCCACAAGTTGACAGATTGACAATTGCAGTTTCCCCAGTATAAGTAGAGGGGGTCCGTGGTCTGCTGCACTTGTCCCTCCATACCAGTTTAGGGCTGGAGGATGCAGGGTGGCTACATTTGGGCAAAGAATCCCACGTGGAGAAATCCCTCTACAAATTCCAGCAGCCTCCTGAGAAGTGACTGTAGAGCCTGGTTGGCCCTGGCTTTGTTTAGATACAGTAAAAAAAAAAAAAAAAGAAAACACCCAGAGATCTTCTAGTCCCTCACCTCCCCACTCAGTTTTTTCCTCTAAGGTATCTCCTATGTGAGGAGTTTCCAGTTAGGTACCCCCCAACCCCCACCACACAATATTTAGGTACATCTCTAAGTTCTGTTACTTCTATTTGTAATATGTTTTAGTAGAGAAGCAGCATGGCTTAGCGGAAAGAACACAGACTTGTGAGTCAGAGGATGTCTTAATCCTGCCTCTGCCACTCACCTGCTGTGTGACCTTGAGCATATCACTTAACTTCTCTGTGCCTCTGTTACCTCATCTGTAAAATGGGGATTATAATAATAATAATAGTAATAATAATAATGGCATTTATTAAGTGCTTACTATGTGCAAAACACTGTTCTAAGCACTGGGGGGATACAAGGTGATCAGGTTGTCCCACGGGGGGCTCACAGTCTTAATCCCCATTTTACAGATGAGGAAACTGAGGCCCAGAGAAGTGAAGTTGATTTGCCCAAAGTCACACAGCTGACAAGTGGTAGAGCCGGGATTTGAACCCATTACCTCTGACTTCAAAGCCTGTGCTCTTTCCACTGAGCCATGCTGCTTCTCTGACAATGATAGTATTTGTTAAGCACTTACTATGTGCCAATCACTGTTCTAAGTGTTGGGGTAGATACAAGAAAGTCAGGTTGTCCCACGTGGGGCTCACGACTTTATCCCCATTTTACAGATGAGTTAACTGAAGCACAGTGAAGTTAAGTGGCTTGCCCAAGGTCACACAGCAAAGTGGCAGAGCTGGGATTAGAACCCACGACCTCTGACTCCCAAGCCCATTCTCTTTCCACTAAGCCACGCTGCTTCTCTGTGAGCCCCACTTGATTACCTTGCATCTACCCCAGTGCTTAGAACAGGGCTTGGTACATAGTAAGCACTTAACAAATTCTATTATTATTATTATTAGTCTCTTCCTCTCCCTCCCCTTAGACGGTAGCTCATCATCATCATCATCATCAATCGTATTTATTGAGTGCTTACTGTGTGCAGAGCACTGTACTAAGCGCTTGGGAAGTACAAGTTGGCAACATATAGAGACAGTCCCTACCCAACAGTGGGCTCACAGTCTAAATGGGGTAGACAGAGAACAAAACCAAACATACTATCAAAATAAAATAAATAGAATAGATATGTATAAGTAAAATAAATAAATAAATAAATAAATAGAGTAATAAATATGTACAAGCATATATACATATACACAGGTGCTGTGGGGAAGGGAAGGAGGTAAGATGGGGGTATGGAAAGGGGGACGAGGGGGAGAGGAAGGAAGGGGTTCAGTCTGGGATGGCCTCCTGGAGGAGGTGAGCTCTCAGTAGGGCCTTGAAGGGAGGAAGAGAGCTAGCTTGGCGAATGGGCAGAGGGAGGGCACTCCATCCCTTCGCCCCTCCTTAACTTCCATCTTCAACCGCTCACTCTCCACTGGCTCCTTCCCCTCTGCCTTCAAACATGCCCATGTCTCTCCCATCCTAAAAAAACCCTCTCTTGACCCCACCTCACCTTTTAGTTATCGTCCCATATGCCTCCTACCATTCCTTTCCAAACTCCTTGAACGAGTTGTCTACACGCGCTGCCTAGAATTCCTCAACAACAACTCTCTCCTCGACCCCCTCCAGTCTGGCTTCCCCTTCATTCCACGGAAACTGCCCTCTCAAAGGTTACCAATGACCTCCTGCTTGCCAAATCCAACGGCTCATATTCTGTCCTAATCCTCCTCGACCTCTCAGCTGCCTTTGACACTGTGGACCACCCCCTTCTCCTCAACACGCTATCTGACCTTGGCTTCACAGACTCCGTCCTCTCCTGGTTCTCCTCTTATCTCTCCGGTCGTTCTTTCTCAGTCTCTTTTGCAGGCTCCTCCTCCCCCTCCCATCCTCTTACTGTGGGGGTTCCCCAAGGTTCAGTGCTTGGTCCCCTTCTGTTCTCAATCTACACTCACTCCCTTGGTGACCTCATTCGCTCCCACGGCTTCAACTATCATCTCTACACTGATGACACCCAGATCTACATCTCTGCCCCTGCTCTCTCCCCCTCCCTCCAGGCTCGCATCTCCTCCTGCCTTCAGGACATCTCCATCTGGATGTCTACCCGCCACCTAAAGCTCAACATGTCGAAGACTGAGCTCCTTGTCTTCCCTCCCAAACCTTGTCCTCTCCCTGACTTTCCCATCTCTGTTGACGGCACTACCATCCTTCCCGTCTCACAAGCCCGCAAACTTGGTGTCATCCTCGACTCCGCTCTCTCATTCACCCCTCACATCCAAGCCTTCACCAAAACCTGCCGGTCTCAGCTCCGCAACATTGTCAAGATCTGCCCTTTCCTTTCCATCCCAACTGCTACCCTGCTCATTCAAGCTCTCATCCTATCCCGTCTGGACTACTGCACCAGCCTTCTCTCTGATCTCCCATCCTCGTGTCTCTCTCCACTTCAATCCATACTTCATGCTGCTGCCCGGATTATCTTTGTCCAGAAACGCTCTGGGCATATTACTCCCCTCCTCAAAAATCTCCAGTGGCTACCAATCAATCTGCGCATCAGGCAGAAACTCCTCACCCTGGGCTTCAAGGCTCTCCATCACCTCGCCCCCTCCTACCTCACCTCCCTTCTCTCCTTCTACTGCCCAGCCCGCAACCTCTGCTCCTCCACCGCTAATCTCCTCACTGTACCTCGTTCTCGCCCCTCCCGCCGTCGACCCCCGGCCCACGTCATCCCCCGGGCCTGGAATGCCCTCCCTCTGCCCCTCCGCCAAGCTAGCTCTCTTCCTCCCTTCAAGGCCCTGCTGAGAGCTCACCTCCTCCCGGAGGCCTTCCCAGACAGAGCCCCTTCCTTCCTGTCCCCCTCGTCCCCGTCTCCATCCCCCCATCTTACCTCCTTCCCTTCCCCACAGCACCTGTATATATGTATATATGGTTGTACATATTTATTACTCTATTTATTTATTTATTTATTTATTTATCTTACTTGTACATTTCTATCTTATTTATTTTATTTTGTTGGTATGTTTGGTTCTGTTCTCTGTCTCCCCCTTTTAGACTGTGAGCCCACTGTTGGGTAGGGACTGTCTCTATGTGTTGCCAATTTGTACTTCCCAAGTGCTTAGTACAGTGCTCTGCACATAGTAAGTGCTCAATAAATACGATTGATTGATTGATTGATTCCAGGCCTGGGGGATGATGTGGGCTGGGGGGTCGATGGTGGGACAGGGGAGAAGGAGGTATGGTGAGGAGATTAGCAGCAGAGGAGCGGAGGGTCTTCCTTTAGATCAGGACAGGGGATGGGTCCATTTATTGTTATATTTTAGTCTCCCAATTGACCTGTCCACCCCACATCACCCACTGAGGGACCTTGAGACCAGTCCATTTTTAGGGAGTTGAGTAGAAGAGGCTCAAAGATTTATCTAGTGGACAAGTGAAACAAAAATCTCCCCAATAAGGAAATGTAACTGAGAAGTCAGAGAAGAGAGCCTGTTGACAAAGAAAAGAGGGACATAAGAATGGAGACAGAAGCAGAGCAGAGATTTACAAGACTAAGGGGGTGCTTGTATGCTAAGGTTTGGTGGGCTGAGCACTTTCCCTAGAGGCAGTACTTCATTGAAAACTTGCCCCTAAGTAAAGATGTCAGTGCCCTGGAATTCCTTTGTTTAGAATAGATTGACAAGGAATGGGGTTGTTGCCCTTAATAAACATTAACTGTTGCAAAGCCAAAACCACATTGAAGAAACGAATGCCCATTTTTCCTAGATAGCAGAATAGGTTTAAATTTTCATTGCTGTGTTTTCCATCATCCACACTTAAAAGACTCTTGCCATAATTGTGACTCTCTACAACCAAACACATCAGGCAGTTTCTCAACTAGAAGATGCCATTTCCTTCAAACTCAAAATAGCAGAACAGGGATCCAGGGAAAGTTAGTGAATTGTTTTCTACTCTTACAAATCAAGTCTGAGTAGAGCCTTGTAAAAAAGACCCCCGGCCCTAGCAACACAATTTTGCCTGGTGAGTGAAAAATAACACAGAACACATTCGGTGATCTGTAGTCTAGGCTGTGAGCTCAATGTGGCCAGCAAATATCACTGTTATTGCTGTACTTTCCCAACTGCTCAGTACAGTGGTTGACATACAGTAAGCATTCAATAAATACAATTGAATGAATGAATTTGGTGCGGAGAGGGGAAATTTTTGGTGGGGAAAAAGAAGCAGTGTGGCTCAGTGGAAAGAGCACGGGCTTTGGAGTGAGAGGTCATGGGTTCAAATCCCAGCTCCGCCACTTAGCTGTGTGACTTCAGGCAAGTTACTTAACTTCTCTGTGCCTCAGTTTCCTCATCTGTAAAATGGGGATTAAGACTGTGAGCCCCACGTGGGACAACCTGATCACCTTGTAAACTCCCCAGCGCCTAGAACAGTGCTTTGCACATAGCAAGCGCTTAATAAATGCCATTATTATTATTATTATTATTATAGAATAGGCTGGAGAGTTTTTGGGACATACTTGCCAGAATATCCTCATATAGGTTAGAAGCAAGATGGACTATCTTCAAGGCCATTAATAATAATAAAATAATTGTAATATTAAGCACTTACTTTGTGCCAGCCACTGTACTAAGAACCAGGGTGGATACTGTTGTCCACAGCAGACTTGACATGACTGACTCCATTTTGTATATGCTTGCTGACAGTAACCCTCCATTTCTGCAGGCTGAGAGAACAAGTCTGTAAAAGGTGCCTTCAAGGCCATCAACAAGTAACACCCATCCGAAGAGAATTTACATCCCTATTACCTGTCTATGCAAGGCCGTAGGGCACAAGAATTTACATCCCTATTACCTATCTATGCAAGGCCATAGGGCACAAGAATTTACATCCCTATTACCTATCTATGCAAGGCGTGGGAACTGTGAACAAGGATAATTTGTAACATCCTGCCGGTCCCAATTCCTGAAATTCCTGAGATTTCCAGATGCCCCATTCCCATGTTGCTGTAACTCAATAAAAGACACAGTGATATTGGGATAGGGGCTGCTTGTCACTCGTACCTCTCCCGGGAGGTGAACGGGCAGGTAGCCACTTTCCTTCTTTGCTGCTCTATCTGAACTCATGTCTCCGAGTCATTTTTCCTATCTGCATCACCACCCTGGGTTCAAGAACCCTGCGGCCGATTTACACTGATTAACCTATTTTACACCCTACTTGTCGATAACAGATACAAACAAATTAGATCAGACACAGTCCCTGCCCTATGTGGGGGCTTGCAGTCTCAATCTCCATCTTGTAGATGAGGTAACTGAGGCAAGGAGAAGTGAAGTGACTTGCCCGAGGTCACATAATAATAATAATAATAATAATAATAATGGCATTTGTTATGTGCTTACTATATGCAGAGCACTGTTCTAAGCACTGTCAGACAAGTGGTGGAATTGGGATTAAAATCCATGACCTTCTGACTTCCAAGGCCCATGTTCTATCCACTATGCCCTGCTGCTTCCTTGTAAGTTGAAAAACTCTGGGTGGTATTCTTCTTGAAAGGAGGGTGAGCTATGAAGTTATTGATCAGTGTCTTAAAACCCTCCTAGAAAAATCGTCTCTATCCTGTGTGGAACGAGAAGTTAATAGACAATAAACTTTAAAGCAATTTGGGAGTCTGTCTCCTTGCTAAAATCAAACTGACATACCTCCTATTCTGTCCGTTCAAACATACTGTGGCATTCCCAACACCCGCTACTTTTCAAACTACAATAACAGAACCAAAATGTTCTCCCCACTTTTTAGTGGTCCAAGATAAAGAGAAATGAAGCTACCTTACCTGATCTTTAACAGGAGGTACTGAGAAGAGAAGAGAGTGTGTCATCTGCTCTCTTTAAATGCATTCTTTCTTTCACACAGGCACATTTTCAAATGATTATCACTTGAAATTTCTCATTAAGTAAAAATAGCTCTCAGCTGTACTTGCTGACTTTCTCACCTTGCAGGTTTCTTTCTCATTGTGGAGGGTGTTTGGATGATGCGGGGGCTGTGAGGCTCTCCAAAATCTCCAACTTTTAATTTATTGGGGTGAGGATCTCCAAAATCTCCAACTTTTAATTTATTTAATGCTTAGTACCTTGTATGGAAGGAATGTGTAATATTGATTGAAAGGCTGGATCTCTTTCCCATTCCTTCTCCTAACACTCCTCTTAGTAAGCTCATGGTATTTAAGTGCTTACTCTGTGTTAAGCACTAGAGTAGGATTTTTTTTTAAATAGTAGTTGTTAGGTGCTTACTATGTGCCAGGCACTGTATTGTACTCTCTCAAGTGCTCTGCACATAATAAGTGCTCCATCAATACCATTGGTTAATTGAAACTAAGTATTGGGGTATATATAAACTAATTAGGTTGGACACAGTCCATGTCCCTCATGAGGTTCTTAGTATTAATCCTCATTTTATAGGGGTTCAGATAAATTTAGTAACTTGCCCAAGGTCACACAGCAGAGCTGGGATTCGATTCCTGGTCCTTTTGACTCCCAGGCTGGTGCTCTATCCACTAGCCCATGCTGCTTCTCAAGATATAAGGTTCAAGATAATTGGGTCAGCCAAAGTTTTGCCCCACAGGAGGCTCAAATTTGGAGGAAGAAGAGATATTGCATCCCTAATTCAAGGATGGGAAAATGGAGCCACAGAGAAGTTAAGTGACCTGCCCAAGGTCACACGACAGGTAAGGACAGAGCCTGGATCAGAACCCAGGTCTTCTGACTCTCCAGTTGATACTCTTTCCATTAGTCCATGTTTATGCTCTGAAGTTGGACAGGAGAGAAAAGAACGGATTGTCTTGTGTCTACTGTAGTGCTGAGTGTTTTAGTATATAATAAGTGTTTGAATGCTAAGGCTAAAATGACTTTCTGTCTCCTAAACTCCCCTTGGGCTGTTGCGTGTTACCCTGGACAGGGTGTCTCTCAGAGAGAATATTACTTAGTGTTTGTTGTCAAGCTGGTCTATCTAGTTTAAGAGGGAACAGTTGCATTGAACTCCAGGGGCAGTGTCACGCTGCCAGTAGAACTGTTTCCACAGGAATAATGATAATAATAATTGTGGTATTCATTAAGCACTTACTTTGTGCTGGGCACTGTTCTAAGCACTGGGGTAGATTCAAGGTAATCAGGTTGGACACAGTCCCTGTCCCACAAGAGACTCCCACTCTTAATCCCCATTTTACAGAAGAGGTAACTGAGGCACAGAAGTTAAGGAACTTGCCCAAGGTCACACATCTTGTTCTACTCCATGACTGCTGACTCCCAAGCCCTTGATCTTGCCACTAGACTGTGCTTCTTCCTATAATGTGCACTTGACTCAATTAACTGGCCCTTCTCCGCAGCCCTCTGAACGATGCGCAGAGTCATCCCTTCAGAAAATCACTCTCCCTGCTTCAAAGCCTTATTGAGAGCACATCTCCAAGAGGGCTTCTCTGGCTAGGCCCTCCATTCCTCTTCTCCCACTCCTTTCTTCGTCACCCTGATTTGTTCCCTGTATTCATCCCCGCTCCCAGCCCCACAGCACTTATGCACTTATGTACTTATGTACATATCTGTCATTTATTTATATTAATGTCTGTCTCCATCTTTAGTCTGTAAGCTCCCATTGTGGGCAGGGAATGTGTCTGTTTACTGTTTTATTGTACTCTCCCAAGCGCTTAGTATAGTGCTTTCCTCTCAGTAAGCGCTTAATAAATATGAATGACTGACTGACCCCAGCTTTACCAGCACAAGACTCTCCTGTCCTGAGCATTTCTGGAATGTCAATCCCGGATGGCACAAGTTGCTTTCACACTGCATTAGCCAGCCATAGTCGTGCCTGGTAAATCATTCACTTATTCAAATAATAATAATAATGGCATTTATTAAGCACTTACTATGTGCAAAGCACTGTTCAAAGTGCTGGGGTAGATACAAGGTAATCAAGTTGTCCCAAGGGGGGCTCACAGACTTAATCCCCATTTTCCAGACGAGGTAACTGAGGCACAGAGAAGTTAAGTGACTTGCCCAAAGCCACACAGCTGACAAGTGGTGGAGCTGGAATTTGAACCCGTGACCTCTGACTCCAAAGCTCGGGCTCTTTCCACTGAGCCACGCTGCTTCCCCTGCTTTGTACTTGATGAGAAGTACTCAATTGTATTCATTGCATACTTACTGTGTGCATTGGGAGAGTATAATACAACGTTAAAAAGACTAACTCCCTGCCCACAACAAGTTTACAGACTAGAGTTGGGGAGACAGACATCAATACCAATAAATAAATTTAAGATATGTACTTAAGTGTTGTGGACCTGGGAAGGGGGGAAGAACCAAGGGATCAAGTCAGGGCAACACAGAAGGGAGTGGGAGAAGAGAAAAAGAGCCCTTCTCCATATAGGTGTGCAGCTGGGATATGTGGTGATTGATGCATGTGTCTAGAAAGGGTTGCAGAGTAATTCGATTTGCTTCATATCAAGAGTGATCACTCCTGCTTTCCCCTAATTTTTTTTCTCCCTTCCTTCATTTTGTTATTTAAGCTGGTTGGGCACTGTTTACTTTTGTCAGAGTTTTATGATGATGAATGGCTCCCTGATGTGCTTTTGCCTCAGCTGAAGTTTCAATTCAGTCTTGCATAAATTCCCAACCCCTTCCAAGGGTGAATCTGGGCCTCTTCTCCGACCTGATGGGGCTGGCTCCAAGTTGTGGATTCCCATGACTCCTGGACATTATGATGTGCTGTGCGGTGGCATGTCACGCCCTGCTTCTGGCAGAAAGCTTGAAGGAAGCAATCTCTGGGAAAGTGCCAGCTAGAGTGAGGTAACAGCTTTCTTGGGTCCAGGGTAAACTAGCTCCAAGTCATGACCCTTAGTCTCCATAAGGAGGACAACTCTGTTTCTTCTACTGGGCTACTATTGGTTTGAAAGAAACCATGTGAGGGGTTGAGGAGAGACCTAGGTGTTAGCCAGAGAAAGTGTAAACTGGACTCTTAAGAAATAATTTAAACCCAGTTAGATTTCCAACCCGCCCACAAGGCAAAGGTAAATCAGTGAGACTTGCAATCTGGCTCAGATGAAATTAAGACAGATCCAAAGCTTTCTGCAAGACTGGAACTGGGCCTCATAGACTCTTTGATGTTTTTTAATAATAGTATTCACTGTGGTATTTGTTAAATGTTTACTGTTTGCCAAGCTCTGGGGTAGATAAAATACAGTCAGGTGAGACACAATCCTTATCCCACATTGGGGTGTGGAGGAGAGGTTTTTAATCCCCAATTTACATATGAGAAACCAGAGGCCCAGAGAAGTGAAGTGTCTTGCCTAAGGGCACACAGCAGGCCAGATCTCCTAATCCAGATCTCCTGATTCCCAGCCCTGGGTTCTTTCACTAGACTATGCTTTTTCTTAAAAGTTTTTTTGCTTTTCATTAGGGCTTTATTCTGAGGAAAGGCAGCATTAAGGGGACAGAAAAGGTGACTTCCATGGATTTAATTTAAACTATAAGCCCCATGTGGGGCAGAGGCTGTGTCTGACTTGATTATCTTGTATCTCTCCCAGCAGTTAACACAGTGCTGGGAACATAGTAAGGACTTAACAAATACCATAATAATAAACTCATCTTCTGGACTGCAGACTCCTTGTGGGGTAGGTAGCTTGTCTTTCAGATCTGTTTTATTGTATTCACCCAAGCACTTAGTACAATGCTCAGCACACAATAAATGCTCATCAAATTCAATTAATATGCCAGAAATGGTGTCTACCAACTCTATTGTATTCTTCCAAGAGCCTAGTACAATCAGCCAATAGTATTTACTGAGTGTTTACTATGTGCAGAGCATTGTACTAAGCTCTTGGACTGTACAAAACAATAGAGTTGACAAACATGTTCCCCAACCTCAATGAGTTTACAATCTAGAGGGTTAACAGTGCTCTGCACATAGCAAGACCTCGAAGCTGAAGAAGCAGTGTGGTCTAGGAAAAGCAGAGCAGGGGCCTGGGGTTAGAAGGTCATGGGTTCTAATTCCGGCTCTGCCACTTATCTGGTTTGTGACTTTGGGCAAATCACTTCCCTGTGACTCAGTTCTCTCATCTGTAAAATGGAGATGAAAGACTCTGAGCCCCACCTGGAACATTGACCATGTCCAGCCTGATTACTTGTACCCACCGCAGTGTTTAGAACAGTGCCTGGCCCATAGTAAGTGCTTAGCAGATACCTAACAAAAATAAGTAATACTAATAATGACATTTAGTTAAGCAGTTACTAAGTCCCACACATTCTAAGCACTGGAGTGGATACAAGAAGAAGAAGCAGTGTGGCTCAGAGGAAAAAGCTCGGGCTTGGGAGTCAGAGGTCATGGGTTCTAATTCTGGCTCCGCCACTTGTCAGCTGTGTGACTTTGGGCAAGTCAACTTAACTTCTGCGTGCCTCAGTTCCCTCATCTGGAAAATGGGGATTAAGATTGTGAGCCCCACGTGAGACAACCTGCTTACCTTGTATCCCCCCAGGGCTTAGAACAGTGCTTGGCACATAGTAAGCACTTAATAAATGCTATTATTATTATTATTATTAGCAAATAGAGTTGGACACAGTCCCTCTCCCATTTGGGGCTCGTGGTCTCAATTCCCATTTTACAGATGAGACAACTGAGACACAGAGAAGTGAAGCGATTTGCACCAGGTCACACAGCAGACAAGGGACAGAGTTAGGATTAGAACCCATGACCTTCTGATTCCCGGGCCTGTGCTCTATCCACTAGGCCATTATTCTTCTCAAAAAATAAGTACCATTAATGGATCTTCTGGCTTTATATGTGGGCTCACATCCCTCCCTCAATATCGTATGTGGGTGGGCGGGAGAGGAAAGACCCTCAAAGACAATGACAGGGAGCTTCCTGGAACTGCAAAGGACCAGAGCCGGCAACAAGAGCTCTTTCTCAGGCAGTTCTGAAAGTGGAAGGGAGAGAGAAACACCTCGTTTTCTCTAAACAGATGCCAAATAACTGTAAACAAAAGATAAGGGGTTGGGGGGTGGGGGGAAGGGTCATGTTCCCTATTTAACATCAGGAACAAAAGCGAGTGTGTTTGTTGCCCTACAAAGGAAGGAGAGCATTAGGACAAAAACGAGTGTTTGCAAACCACTCCCATATCCTGGGGAACCTAAGTGTGTAAAACAATTCCGTTTCAGGGTTTATTCTGAGCAGTGCACTGAGAGGTCAAGGTAAATTCACAACCACTTAAGCAAAAACAAATCAGTGTACATTCACATCTATGCCAAAAATAAATCAACATAAATTCATATTCATAAGGGAAAAGATCAAAGTTCAACTAATGATATTTATTGAGCAGTTACTACTGTGTTCAGAGTACTGTATGTGGGAGGCTGTATTGTACAATTACATAATTGTAGGAAAAACCTCGGTATATAGTCACAACCATGTAGGAAAGAAATCAGCATAAATGCATATCCATGAAGGAAGAAAAATAAGTGTATATACACATCCATGCAGGAAAGAAAACAGCAAAAACTCATATCCATGCAGGAAAAATTCAGGGTAGAGTCCCATCCATACAGAGAGCCAGGTCTGTCTAAATTCTGGTAAAAAAAGGGTGTTCCATTAGTGTCCTTTCCATAGATAGTTTTGTTTTTGGTTTTCTTGAACCTTTCTTGCAACTTCAAAGGTTTATTAGGCCCAAGAGAGGGATCATTCTCTGTTCTTCTGCTTCTGACCAGACAAGAAAGAGGATGGTGAACTCACATGGAAACTGGCACCGTTTTGGGGAACTCAGATAGGTGTGGAACTTGTTTGTCTACCCTGCATAGTGTGAGGACATAGGGTGGAGGCGGGGACAGTGGGAGTTCATTCATTCAGTTGTATTTATTGAGCACTTACTATGTGCAGAGCACTGTACTAGGTGCTTGGGAAGTACAATTTGGAGTTGGAACTCAGTTCAGACTCCATGTGGAACTCTGTGTCCACCATGATTATCTGGATCTAATCCAGTGCTTAGTATAGTGCTTGGCACATAGCAAGAACTTAACAAATGAAAAGAAATCAAAACACAAAACAAAGGTTCTGCCCCCTTACAGGAACGTGCTGGATTACCCACAGGGTCAAATAATTAAGATAATAATTCAAATAATCCAGGCATTCCCCCCCCCCCCCCACCCACTGCTGGATTGATCCAACCCTAATCAATCACAATAATAATAATAATAATGATTGTGGTATTTAAGCATTTGTGATGCGCCACACACTGCTAAGCACTGAGGTAGATTCCACATAATTGGATAGGACACAGTCCCCATCCCACATGGGGCTCACAATCTAAGTGGTAGGGAGAGCAGGCTTTAACTCTGTTTCTCTTCTGCTCTGGAAAACAATCGAAAGCGACTGTTGCATTTTAGTTTTTAAGTAATGCAAAATGGGATGTATAACACATTTTCGCAGTGTGTCTAATTCTCTTCCTGTCACCAAGGCAGAGAGTTAAGGTAAGGTAACTCATTTTGCAGATGCTGCAGCTGCTCCTGAATATAGATAGATTGGAAAAATTCTTTGCCTAAGCAAAGTGGTCAAATGGTAATTCTTTGTTAAGGGGAGACAGCCCCGCCAACTCCTTCTTTGGCATGTCCGGGGCTGAAAGTGACCTCCCAGAACTCAGCTGGCAATGTCCAATCAGGTTTTCCTCAGCTTTCCCCAACAGGTCAGCTGGATTGTGGCCACCCCCTGAGGTCACCAAACCCAAGGCTGATTCAAATATTGCTCCCAAATCCAGACCTGAGCTTTGGACCCAAGTCTCCAGAGACAGACCCACTCTGTCATTGGCCTGAAACATAGTTTTGGTGAGGGAGATATGATTTAATTCACTTGTATCTCCTTTGTCCATGTGTGCAGATTGGGGATTGGAAATATTTATGACCTTTCAAATGGCCTCCTGGGAAATGAAGGCTCCTATCTCTTTCATTTGGGCTTTAATTTCACACCTGTTTTTTCAGCAGCTGATTTCCTCATTGTAAGGGACTACACATTTCATTTTCATGAAGGTTTTTATGATGTGTGACTCTTACCATACCTGTAGGGGGAAGGGAATCTCATTTTCTGGAAGGAATGGGAGAAAGGGAAGAGGGGGAGCTTTCTGTGGCGAAATGGAGTTCCTGAACCATTTTGAGAAAGCCCCAGCTCTTTTTCATTCTCTGAGTTCAGAGCCTCCTTCTTGAATCATGTACCATTTTTTCCTCTCTGAAGTAGCTCTGGGGAGATGGGCTCATCTCTTAATAATTGTGGTTTGGTGCCATTTTCCTGATGATGTCTCACAAGTGGGGTTGAGTTGTCCCGCCCAGGGATTTGGTGAGGACTAATTAGACCACGTCTGTAAAGTACTTTGAGTTCTTGGATGTGGCACTCTATGTATATATTATTAATTGGAATCAGAGCAGGAAGGGAAGGGAAAAATTTTTCCAACCAACCTTGCTTCAAGTTTACAAACCATCCGGAGGAAGGGCAAATTGGAAGAGGTAGACAGATCAAAAGAAAAAATCACCCATCAGTTGGCTGATCTATGGCTCTTCGCTCCTTCCTCTGCGATGGAAAATAAGGCCTTGATAGTCAAGAGATGGAATAATGGACAGGATCTTCGGGCAAGCAGATTTCTTGGTACCTTAGTCAAATAATAATTTCCATTCAACCAGTCTGAGCAAATAATATGACTCCTTTGAGTGTCAGGGAAATAGTGTGACTTTGTGGAAAGAGCATGGGCCTGGGGCAGGACCTGGTTTCTAATCCCAGCTCTATCACTTGCCTGCTGTGACCTTGGGCAAGTCACTTTTCTACCTCAGTTTCCTCATTGGAAAAGTGGTGATATAAATCATGTTCTCCCTCCACCTTAAACTGTGCACCTCATGTGTAACAGGGAGTGTGTCTGAACTGATTACTGATTATCTATTATCTATATCTCTAATCTATTTTTAGTTTGTCTCCCCCTCTAAACTGTAAGCTTCTTTTAGGCAAGTAACACATCTACCAACTCTATTGTATTGTACTCTCCCAAGCATTTAGTACTGTGCAGTAAGTATTCAATAAATATCACTTGCTTAATTGATAGTATAATAATAATTATTATTAATATTCCAGCATTATTTTTAAGCAAGCTATCCTAACAGGATACATTGCAATTTAAGAATGGGAAGGTGGAGGGCGTTCTAGGGAAGAAGGACGGGGGTGAGTAAGGGATTGGAAAGAGAGAGATGAGTGAAGCAAATGAGCAAAGGGTATGGGTTAGATCACAATTTAAGAAAACCTGCTTCCGATATCAGGTTGGTTGATAAATAATCCATTTAAGAGATGCCCCCATTCCCCCCATCCACTTATTTTCTCAGGGTGGAGAGGGAGATGACATCATTGGAAAATTTTCCATTTTTTTTCCATGTATCTTTCAAGTGCCTTGTTCAAATTATACTATCAAATGTCTGGTCATTCAGAAATAATTCGGGGTTTTCTCATGGTTGGGATTAGGTCGCTCCAAGATTAGGTCTAAGTGGACACTGTTCCCCCGCATGCCTCTGTGGTAAATATGTTGAGTGAGTGATGGCTGAAAGATTCTTATTAGCTTTCATCCTCAGCCCATTTCATGCTGATACTAGGCCGTCATCTTGAAGAACAGATGTCCATGAATAAATCCTCATTCAGCTGTCTGAGGCCAACTCTCCTTAACTCATTATCTTACCTCAGACTTTGAACCCTGTACCAATAAATTGATTTTATCTCAGAAAATCGTGATTTCCTGTCAAAGACAGGAAATTATCAGGTCACCACATTAAATATTTCATGGCTGAATTAGATAAGGTAATAGAGATAACTTACTATCCTCCACTTCTCTAATTGATCTGTTTTATTTACTGAGTACTTACTCTGTTCAGAGCACTGTACTAAGCACTTGGGAGGATATTACAGAGTAAATGGATATAGTCCCTGCCATCAAGGATTTTACAGTCTAGTAGGGGAGACAGACCCTAAAATAAATTACAGGTAGGGGGAAGCAACAGAGTTTAAAGAAATATTCATAAGTGCAGGAGTTAGGGTAAATACTCAAAGGCTTATGGAGTGAGGACTTGAGCATAGGAGATGTAGAAGTTGCTTTGGGGAAGAGCATGGAGAGATGAAAGATGTCAGGTTAGGCCTTTTGGAGTAGATGTTATTTAGGCAGGATTTTGAAGATTGGGAGAGTGGTAGTATGGTGAATGTGAAGGTGGTGGGAGGTCTAGTGAAGAGGGAGGGTGTGAGCATCAGTTGGAAAGACAGAGATGAGAGTGAATGAGTAGGATGGAGTTAGAAGAGCAAAGTGTATAGGTTAGATCACAGTGGGAGTGGAATAAATTGGGGGAAAATGCTAATTTGACAGCCAGGGCTGAGAGGATTGTGCTCGATGCAAAGATGGATAGACAACCATTGCAGGTTCATGAGGAGTGGGGAAATATGTGCCAAATTATTATTATTACTATTATTATTATTATTAAAAAGATCTGTTTAGTATGGACTAGTAAGAGGAGAAAATGCCAGTAATTCTTCCAACACCCCTGTAACAAGTTCAGTTACAAACTCACAGAAGCTGAGATAATAACGGTGGTATGTGTTAAGCACTTAAAATGTGTCAAATATTGTACTAAACATTAGGGTAAATACAAGATAACCAGGTTGGACACAGTTCCTGTCCCTAATTGGGCTCACAGTTTAAGTAGGAGGGAGGACGGTATCCATTTTATAGATGAGAGAACTGAGGTACAGAGAAGTCAAGTGATTTGCTCAAGGTTACAGATCAGGAAAGTACCAGAGCTGGGATTAGAATCCAGATACTCTGAGTCACAGGTCCATGCTCTTTCCACTAGACCATGCTGCTTCCATGTGGCTTAAAAAGGCATTTGAGGCATACGATGATGAACATTTCTTAATATCAAACCTCCAACTCTTTATTGCTTCCTCCACAGGAATCATTTGGGGAAGCATTTATGCAGAGAGATTCCTAGAATTCACCCCTAAGAATGGGAAGAATTAACAAGGATCAGGCCCATTTCAAGACCTTGCCTCACTTGGCAGTTTGGGGTGACAACACCTTTACTGCATTTGACATGTTTGATGTCATTTACCTCCAAAGGCCTTGTGGGAAAATACTTCAATAGCTTCTGGCCTTCCTCCTCTTCCACCTTCTCCTCGTCCTCCTTTTAAATAATTCTATGTCACTGGGCCTTAAATAGGCGGCTTTCAAAGACACTAAACCCATCTCCTGTTCATCCTGGAAGTATCTAGGCCCAATAAACATTTAGTGTTCCTAAACCCAATTAAACCACATAATTCAGCCCCATAATTACGAGCTTTCTATTGGCTTTTCTACAGCTCGCTACTCGCTGGTTCACGAGACTCACCCTAAAGAATCTTGAGTCTTTCAGAACAGCCAAGGTGAATCACTCATGAATTTTTAGACCAAGCCCAGACCCTTCTTAGCACATTCAAAATTACACTGCGGCAATTTGGGGGGATTTGCCAAGAAACCAACACAAGGTAGACGATACCCTGGAGACTGAGAGTAACAGGTGAAAGAAGAGAAATCATTCCTTCTGTGGTTCTGCCAGTGCAATCCATCAAGCAAAGGGATTTATTGAGCACTTCCTGTGTCTGGAGCTCTGTACTGGGTCAATGGGAGAGTACAATCCAATAGAGTTGGTAGATGTGATCCTTGTCCTTATTGAGCCTACAATCGAATGGGGGAGACAGCCATTAAATTACAGAGGGTAAATGTCAGTTGCACTGCAGAACTGTTTGATGTTTGACCAGGCATATCAAGAGAATTCAAGTCGAAAAAGTCACCGAACAGTTCCACGTCTGAGTTCCGCCTTTGTCTTTAGACAGATCCTCAGGGTGACTCATTTTGGACAAGCCCCACTGATTAAAAGCAGGCTGGGAAAAGTTCTGCTTTTGAAAGCATTTGCTCTGTACAGTCTTTCCCAGTCCATGATTTTGGCTCACTAAGTACATTGCCCTTCAAAGTGATGTAGAAGTTAGAGGCTGCCTTAACTTGAAAACACCCTCAATAACTGCTGGAAACATGCTTGCAGACAAATAATACAGGGTCTTGAATTTTCTCCTGCACTTGGGGGTCTAATATATGAAATTATAGATAGGAGACTTCTGTGTCCTTTTCAAAGGTAGCAGTGAATAACCTAAAGGTAGTTGGAGACACATGACTTGTATTTAACCCTGGACAAGAATCATATCCAGGTGAGCACACGGTGCATTCTGTACTCTCCTCTAGACTGTAAGCTCGTGGGCAGGAAATGTATCTGTTTATTGCTATAGTGTACTCTCCCAAGTGCTTAGTCCAGTGTTCTGCACACAGCAAGCACTTAATAAGATTGACTGAGTGACTCCAGCTCATGATGTGTTCCTAAGTGTCTAGCAGCTTTGCAGTGGGGCAAAGGACTCTACCCCAAGAAGTAAGATGGGATCTAAAAGGGCAGCTTCTGAGGATTCTGCCTTCACTTGGGAAGCAGAGTGGCCTAGCGGAAATGGCATGGACTTGGAAGTCAGGGGACCTGGGTTCTAATTCTGGCGCTGCCACTTATCTGCTTTGTGACTTTGGGCAAGTCACTAACTTCTCTGTGCCTTATTTTCCTCATCTGTGAAATGGGGATCCAATCCTAGGATTCAAACCTACTCCCTCATACTCCCATGTGGTTATTTTACTCTTATTACTAGGGCTGAAGAACTTCAGGCCAGAGATAGAGAAGGGACAGAGACTGAGGAGGTGAGAATCAGGCTGGGGAAAAGAATTATAGAAGGATTTAGAGATGGTTTAATAATTATGGATTTTATTAACTGCCGTGGAGTTTTCTTTCAGTTGAAAAAGTGATGGATATAAGTGAATCAATTGTCTAGAAGCTCAAGAGGGAAGAAAGACACAATCAATATTTATTAAATACCTTCTTCCATGTCATAGACTTTGAACCATTTTGAGTGTGAAATGGACATTTTAGTCCATTGTGTTGCCACTATTTGATTAACTTCAATATAATATACAGTCTCTCCCTTCCTGAGAGAAATAATAGCATCTTGAAGATAGAAAAGACAATTAAAAAAAATAAAAAATATTGGCATGCATAAGGACCTAGCATTATTTTGTCCCCATATGGATCCATTTGCATTTAAGATGCTTTTCTGACATTAATTAAGCTCAGAAATAAGCCTTTGCAGGAAGTCATCTGAATGCCATTTTCCAAACGAGGACATTCATCTTCAAAGTTCAAAGTCTTTTTCTGATACTCGGACGTGCATGTAGGCAAAGTTTCAGTTGTCGGATCTTTGATATTCTAGTTTGCCCCACGGAAGTAGCTGAGATGGTGAATGACATGCATTTTCCTGACTTGAGCCAAAAATGTCTCCTTTACTCAAACACAGGATCAGTTTCTTTGGGGAATATATCAGTCAATCAGTGGTATTTACCCACACACCGTGTGCAGAGCACTGTACTAAGTGCTTGGGAAAGTATAATACAACTTAATTGATAGACGTGTTCCCTGCTCACTTGAAGCTTAGAGTTCACAGGATAAAATTCATGCATTTAGGAGTCCATTACAAACTCAGAGGAATTCCATTTAAGTGGTTGATATCAGTGAGAGAGCCTCGGGAGAGAAGCTGTGTGGCCCAGTTAGGGGACCTGGGTTCCAATGCTGGCTCTGCCACTTGCTTGCTGTGTGACCTTGGGCTAGTCACCCAACTTTTCTGTGACTCAGGTTCCTCATGTATAACATAGGGGTCGAATACCTGTTCACTTTCCCCCTTGGACTGTGAACCCCACTTGGTACAGCTTGTATCTATCTGAGCATTCAACACAGTAGGCACTTAACGAATACCGCAATTATTTGGGAGATTCCCCATAATGGTGAGAGCAGTCAAGGAGAATCAAAGCATTATCTAAAGCAACTCTGAAATTATACATTTTGGGAGAACCAAAGAGGGGAATAATGGCTCTCATTTAATCTGGACATCCTTCATCACATCAACTTAGCTGAGAGAGTTATGCCAACATTTATAAGGCACTGGAGTTGATAGTTATTAGTTGGAGCTGAGAATTATTTTCCCTGCATGTTTGTGTGAGGATTGAAAGTTAAATGAGTTGTTATAGGAAAGATGCACTTCATGTATTTAGAAAGAGAAGTATTTTTTTATTGCTAATTAAAGTTAGATCAATACACATACATCATCCTGCTATGCCAAACTCATTTGTTCTTCCAAACTCCACTGCATTAATTAATCTTTCTCAGTCCACTCTCAGTGGCTGTAACTCATGCAGTAATGTACTATACTCTAATGGGTTTTTCACACACTGAGTCTTGAACTTCAACCAAAATTCAGAGTTAGCTGCTCTCTTTTTGGTGGTAGGGAAAAAAGACCAGTTCACTTGCTTTCCTACTCTTGGTTTTTCAATCTTCAAGTGGTGGGTTAAAGAATTTTAAAAGCCATGAGTAAACAACAGGTTTAGTGTTCCTCCAGTGTTGCAGCTTCTAAACTACAAAACTGGGTGCAAGATTATTTATTATTAATTATAATTATTATGGTAGTTGTTTAGCACTTACTGTGTGCCAAGCGCTGGGGTAAATAAAATTTAATTATGTTGGACACAGTCCCTGACCCAAGTAGGGTTTACAGTTTTAATTCCCATTTTCCAGATGAGGTAACTGAGGCCCAGAGAAGTTAAGTGACTTGTCCAAGGTCACACAGCAGGCACACAGTAGAGCCGGCATTAGAACCCAGATCATTCTGACTTCTAGGCCTGTGCTCTATCCACTAGGCCAGGCTGTTTCTCTGTTCGCAGTGCCCTGAACACAGTAGGTGCTAAGTAATGACTAAGCCCCCTTTCCTCTTCTCCCACTTCCTTCTGCATCCCCGACTTGCTCCCTTTTTTCTTCTTTCTTTCCAGCCACACAGTACTTATGTGCATATCTGTAATTTATTTATATTAATGTCTCCCCCCCCGCCTTTAGATTGTAAGTTTGTTGTGGCCAGGGAATGTGTCTATTTATTGTATTGTACGCTCTCAAGTGCTCAATACATTGCTCAATAAATATGATTGAATGAATGAATAAATACCATTGGTTAATTGATTTCCCACTTCATATTTCAGAACAGCAACATTCCTGGGGCCTAAATTCTTTGAATGCTGGGATCATATCTACTACTCTTCCAAGCATATGATAAAGAGCGCTCTACCCAGAAAGTCTCCATAAATACCACCGATTGCTTGATTTCTGGTCTTATCATATCCTGTCTTCTCAAGGCTATTTAGAAATCAGTGCAGAAGTTCCCAGCATGAACCCCCCAACCCTTCTAGAGGGAGGTAGGACCCCCTTTGCTTCACTATCTGTTTCCTCTATGTCAGTTTTCCTCCCCATCCACAACATTATTCAAAAAAATACGATCGGCTCTCTACGACATTATTCAAAAAAAAATATGCTTAATTCTCTCCCCAGAGTGGGTTTCAAAATATGTTCTGGCTAGAACATGATTAGAGAATAAGGAAACATTTTTCGCACGAGGTAAGCCTGTTGGATTACAGCGATTGGTGGTGTTAGATGAATCTGTTGGGCAGGGAATATGTCTGTTTATTTATTATCGTACTTTCCCAAGTGCTTAGTACAGTGTTTTGCACACAGTAAGGCTCACTAAATATGATTGAATCCATTATATACCGGGGTGAGGTATGGGAAAGGGTGAACACTATTCTCGGGTTTCTGTTGCACTTTTCCAAGTGTTTAGTGTAGGCACTGCATTCAGTAGGTGCCCAGTAAATATCATCATTACAACTTCTCCAATGTGAGGTTTCCTTAGTGTGGGGTTTGGTAAGAACCAACCCCTGTGGTATAGAAGGACTAGATATATCAACTTGCCACCAGGACACAGGGGTAAAATCAGATCTCAGCTAAAGTGAGAGCGACCTAGGACAGTCGAGTTGGTGCACCAGTTGAGAAGTTCCGTGACCTAACTGAAGGAGCAAGGGCCTGGGAGTCACAGTACCTGGGTTCTCATTCTGGCTTCGCCACCTGCCTGCTGTGTGACCTTGGATGAGTCACTTCACTTCTCTGTGCCCCAGTTATATCATCTGTAAAATGGGGATTGAGATTGTGAGCCCCATGTAAGACATGGATTGTGTCCAGTGCAATTATCTTGTATCCACCCCAGTGCTTAGTACAGTCCCTGGTGCACAGTAAACACTTAACAAGTTCCATGAAAATAAAAATAACTGCAGGCTAAAGCTCTGGAGAGCTGAGAGTGTGCAGTGGATAGAGCACGAGCCTAGAGGTCAGAAGGTCATGGGTTCTAATCCCGACTTTGCCATTTGTCTGTTGTGTGATCTTGGGAAAGTCGCTTCACTTCTCTGTGCTTGTTACCTCATCTGTAAAATGTTGATTGAGACTATGAGCCCTATGTGGGACAGGGACTGTGTCCAACCCTATTTGTTTGTATCCATCCCAGCACTTATTTCAGTGCCTGGCATATAGTAAGTGCTTAACAGATTCCCCCCAACCCTCTTGTTTTTAACTAACTCTATTGTTCCCTCCGAAGCATTAGTACAGTGCTCTGCACATAGTGAATGCTCCATACGTACTGTTGATTGATTGACTAACTTGAAACAGTGGCAGATAATTACTTCACAGGTCTCTAGGCTCAGTTAAAGTACTAGTTAGGATGCTGATTAAGATCCCCTTCTTCCTCTTGACATGATGCATGTCTTCTGAGCCTCTCCAAGCACTTATCTGGATGTGTTCTCATTGATACTCACAATTTCCTTCTGAAAGAGCCAGCACTATTACTTGCAGTTTATAGGAAGTTGTCCCGAAGGTCAAGTGCTGTGGAAATTTCTCTATTGCATATGCAATTTACCATTTACTCTCTTTTTCTCCTCCTACCTCCCCATAGCTTTCCTTCTCTGCTCTTAAAACAGTTCCTGAGGTCAGGGTTACTTTAATTTTCCAAGAACGGTAGGCCGGCTGTTATAATCAGTAGTAGTGTTATGATGGTGTAGATTAAGTGCTCCTCATGTGCTAAGCACTGGGGTGGGTACAAGATAATCAGATCAGGAACAGTTCCTGTCCCACAGGGGATTTACAGTCTAAGAGGGAGGGAGAGCTGACATCTTATCCCTGTTTTACAGATGGGGGTCTGGAGAAGTTAACCAACATGTGTCTAGGGCCCACATCTCGTCAGTGGCAGAGCTAGGATTAGAACCTAGGTCTCCAGTTACCCCGTCCTAGACTGACCTGCTTAAGTCAACTGAGAAACACTCAATGATTTGAATGTGATTTAAGGAATGTTTGTGTTTCTTGCTATTTTACCAAGTGATGATTTTTTTTTTTTAGTCAACCAATGGTATTTATATAGTACCTACTGTCTGAGCACTGTTCTAAGCATTTGGACAGTACAGTTGGTAGACATGATCCCTGCCCTCAGGGGGTTTACAATCCAGGGGAGGATTTCCAAAAAGATCCCAGGATAAATCGGTAGATAAAATAATGGCAATAGTATTTGTAAAGCGCTTACTATATGCCAGTCACTGTACTAAGTGCTGGAGTGGATATACAAATCGGGTTTGTTGTCCTATGTGGGGCTCAGTCTCAATCCCCATTTTACAGATGAGGTAACTGAGGTACAGAGAAGTGAAGTGACTTGCCCAAGGTCATACAGCTGACAAGTGGCAGAGCTGGGATTTGGAGAAAGGATTCAATTTCCCAGTAATGCTGGTTGAGGGGGCCAAGGTACATGGCAGGGAGGAAGGGAGGTCTGAACACCTGCAATGTATTAGAGAAGCAGCATGGCTCAGTGGAAAGAGCATGGGCTTTGGAGTCAGCGGTCACAGGTTCAAATCCTAGCTCCACCACTTGTCAACTGTGTGACTTTGGGCAAGTCACTTAACTTTTCTGGGCCTCAGTTCCCTCATCTGTAAAATGGGGGTTAAGACTGTGAGTCCCCCTGTGGGACCACCTGATCACCTTGTAACCTTCCCAGTGCTTAGAACAGTGCTTTGCACATAGTAAGCACTTAATAAATACCATGATTATTATTATTTAGAGACCAGCTGTGTGGATCCGGCCATTAGACTGTAAACTCCCTAGAGGCGGGGACTGGGTGTTTTACTTGTGTTGTATAATAATGACGGCAACTGTTAAGTGTTCTAAGAGCTGGGATAGATACAAGATAATCAGCTTGGATGCAGTCCCTGTCCCACATTTGGCTCACAGTCTTAATCCCCATTTTACAGATGAGGAAACCGAGGCACAGAGAAGTTGCATGTTCTCGACTCCCTACTGCCGTGGTTGGCAAACTGAAGGGGTTCAATATTCAGTGATGAAGATATTGGGGCTGCGGGGGGAGAAAAGGGCAGGGAGATCTTAGAGTTATTCCATTCTTGCTGTTGACAGTTATCATCTACCAGAGGGTGTTGTCCATTTGTCTCAGGAACAGAAGTCCCAGATTCCAGGATCATTTCACCTCAAAAAGTCTTCCTTGTGGATGGGGATCGCGTCTACTGCCTCAGTTGCGATGTACTCTCCCAAGCACTTAGAACCGTGGTCTGCACATAGTAAGTGTTCAGTAAATAGCATCGATGAAGTCCCAGATTCCAGGATCATTTTACCTAGAGAAAAAGTTCTTCAGTCACCTGCCACTCTACAAAATCTTATTAAAAGTTTCCCTGCCCCAACTAGGGTAGAAAAGTAGAGATTGACACACATTTGGAACAGCATGTGACTGTATATAAATAGCTTGTAAACGACCTTGGGAACTTGCTTTTTCTAGCATCTTGTGTAGTAAGAATAATGGTCAACAAGACACTTTTTGTATGACCTAAGCATGTCTTCCTTCTTTTCTTCACTATTATACTTTGCGTAACAATCCTGTGCCTATTCCACACTGATTTCTTTTTTAAAGGAAAATGTGCTTTTGCTTCCTTTCCTTTAGTCTCCCAAAGCACTGAAGCATTTGATTTGAAAGCAAAACAAAAAGAAAAACGCACGGGGATAGCTTTAGGCCCTCAGTGAGTGGAAGCCATTCCTGTGGTTTAAAGGGCAGAATGGTTTATCAGAAGAAAACGACAAGGACTTTTAGAACAGATCCAAGAGGAAAGTAGGTCAGATTTTTCAACCTACCGACCTCAGTATTGTCCATTTAATGTTCTTATTGTAAATGATTCTCTAAAGCTCTGTGTAAAGCCACAGAATATTGAACTTACATCCTGTATGAAATAGTTTAGTTTCTGAGAGATGGTTTAGGAAAACATTAGGATCAATCCATCAGTGGTAGTTATTGAGTGATTATGTGTGCAGAACACTGTACTGAGCACTTGGGAGAGTATAATGCAACAGTTGGTAGACACATCCTGTGCCCATAAGGAGCTTACAGTCTAGAGGATGCTAGAACAATGTTATTAAAAGCAAGTAAATTACTTCTCCTTTCCTAATGTCACCTGCATAGAAATTAGTCAGTGGAAATCCACCATCTACTAACAGTCTCTCTGTAGAGAGAATTCAAATTTGATTAAAAAAAGTTATGTCAGAGACTTGAAAAAGTGATGTGATGAGATTATTTTCTAAATCTTAGTTGGTAAGGCTACATATTCCTTAATTTATGAACCTTTGGACTCTTGGGGATTCAAATATATTATGTTAAAGTACATAATACTCATAGGAGTAAACAGTGCTGGAAAGAGCACAGAACTGTAAGTCAAGAGACTTGGGTTCTAATCTCTGCTCCCTCGTTTGCTGTGAGACCCACTGCATGTCACTGAATTTCTCTATGATTCAGTTTCCTCATCTGCTAAATGAAGATTAAATACCTGATCTCCTTCCTCTTTAGATTTTGAGCCCCAGGTGAGACAGTGACTGTGTCTCTGCGTGCATTGTCTCTTCCCTAGTGCTTAGAACCCTGCTTGACACATAGAAAGTGTTTTACAAATACCACAGTTGATTATATGTTATCTTCCCATTGCTGGAACTTTATTTTTTAACCTCAAACTTCATTTTTATGCAAAGGGAATGGCCATAACAATAGTTAGGTGAGGACAATGCAGTGTTCCAATATCTGAGCTACTTTATCTCCCTGCCAGACACTCTTGTTTTCTCATTTCCATCTGTGCCTCAATTTATGGTGAGGGATTGTCTTGATTTTGCTTCACCAGTGCTTTATCTCCAGTGACACTATTTTCAGCTGTTTGCTACACTGTTCCAACCTTTTTAGCTGACTCACAGGTATTCAAAACACTGTTTGGAAAATTGATGTCAGAGTAATTAAAATGAACTCAGGCTCACAGTGAAGAGGAGGAGGAGGAGGATAGTCAGTCATGCACTGATTATTTCCAGTCACATTTATATGCAGGGAGGATAGCAGTCTTCCTGCCATTCTCCCCCCACCCCCCAACCCCCAACCCAGGCTGTCTCAGCAGGCTTCCCTGACTTCCCCCACCCTTCCTTCTCTTTCTTCCTCTGGGCTTAGCTTGCACCCACTCTCCCTGTCCCCCACACCAATCCCAGATTGAGGGGCTGAAACACTGAGAAAGTCTTCCACTCCTGTCTCTGACTGGGTTACAAGTGTCTGACCCCTTCTGTGTTCTGGAAGTAGATGTCATATCACATCTCCTCCAGGAAGCCTTCCTGAACTAATCTCCCATCTCCCCACCATATTTCCTTCCCTTTGGTGTTACCAACATTCTGCACATAGCATGTGCTTCCTCCCACAAACCTTAGACCCAGATCTTTATACTCAGTTGCTTCCCTTACCTGGAATTTATTTTATTGTCCATCTCCTCCACTAGAGAGCAAACACCCCCTTGAAGGTAGGGATCATGTCTACTTACTCCACTGAACTCTCCCAGATGTTTAGTACAGTGCTCTGCATCCAGTAAGTGTTCAATACATACTTGGACTGTGGGTCCCATGTGGGACAGGGGCTTTGGGTGGCCTGATTACTCCAGCTCTTAGTACAGTGCTTGGCACATGGAAGTGCTGGACCTAAAATATACAGAGCACTGTCTCAAGTGCTTGGAATAGTCTAATAAAGTTAGCAGACAAGGAGCTTACAATCTACTGAGTGCATAATACTGTATTAAGTGCTTGGGAGAGTACAGTACAGTAGAGTTCCTTGGGAGTCAGGGGAACATGTCTACCAAATCTGTTGTACTGGACTGTTCTTCTAGACTGTGAGCCTGCTGTTGGGTAGGGACCATCTCTATATGTTGCCAACTCGTATTTCCCAAGCGCTTAGTACAGTGCTCTGCACACAGTAAGTGCTCAATAAATATGAAAAAAGCTAAGCTACTCTCTCCCAAGTCCTTAATACGGTTCTCTTCACACACACTAAGTGCCCAATAAATCTCATGGATAGGTAATAATAATAATGATAGCATTTATTAAGTGCTTACTCTGTGCAAAGCACTGTTCTAGGCGCTGGGGAGGTTACACAGTGATCAGGTTGTCCCATGGCAGGCTCAGTCTTAATCCCCATTTTACAGATGAGGTAACTGAGGCCCAGAGAAGTTAAGTGATTTGCCCAAAGTCACACAGCTGGCGATTGGTGGAGCCAGGATTTCAACCCATGACAACTGATTGGAATCAGTCAATCATACTTACTGAGTGCTTACTGTGTGCAGAGCACTGTATTAAATGCTTGGGAGAGTACAATATAACAGACACATTCCCTGCCCAGTGCTTGGAAGAGTAAAATAGTCAACATGATAAATGCCCTCAAGGAGCTTAGCCTTCTGTGTGCAGAGCACTGTACTAGGCACTTGGGAGAGTACAGCACAATAGAGTTGGCTTTTAGCTCTGCCCACAGATGACTGTAGGCTTTTGTGGGCAGGGAGCAAGTCTACTCTATTCTACTCTCCCAAGCGTTTAGCACAGTATTCTGCCTGCAGTAAACACTTAGTGAGTATCACTGATGTATTCATTCATTCTATCATATTTACTGAATGCTTACTGTGTGCAGAGCACTGTACTAAGTGCTTGGGAAGTACAAGTTGGCAACATATAGAGATGGTCCCTACCCAACAACGGGCTCATAGTCTTGCACTCAGTACCAAAACTGTACGAAACCAGGAGCAAGTGACTTGCCCAGGTCACACAGCAGGCAAATGACAGAGCTGGGATTAGAACAGGGGTCCTCTTTCTCCCAGGTCCATGCTCTTTCTACTAGGCCACACTGCTCCTCATGAGAAATAAGAGAGACAAAGAAAATTCAAAATACTCAGATGTTTTCTAGGTATCAGCTAGTTCCTTAGTACTAACTTCATTCATTCATGCAATCATATTTATTGAGTGCTTCCTGTGTGCAGAGCACTAAGCACTTGGAAAGCACAATTCGGTAACATATAGAGATGGTTCATACCCAACAATGGGCTCACAGTCTAGAAGACTGTAAGAAGAAGTCTAACTTCCAAAATGATTTCAAATTTTGATGTATGGGTGAATTGTAAACCTCTTCAACTTGGTCTGCCGCCTGGAATCACTTTTGATTTCTAAATTTTCTGTGGGCAGTTTTGAGGGACAACTTAGAGACATGGCTGTCTCCAGATGACACGGTCTCTTCTGCTGCTCTCTCCAGTGGAGGCCTCTTCTTCTCCCACTCCCCCAGACTCACTGGAAAAGGAGGAGATGTCGGTTTCCTTCTCACCCCCAAATGTCGCTTTTGCACTATCCCTCCTCCCCCTTCCCTTTCCTTCCCTTCCTTTGAAGCCCACATTATTCGCCTCTACCACCCCCTCCAGATTCTTGTAGCCATCATCTACCACCCTCCCGGCCCCACCTCCAACTTCTTTAACGACTTTGACCCCTTCCTCACCTTCCTTCTCTCCTACATGCCCACTCTGATCCTCGGAGACTTCAACATCCACATGGATATCCCTGATGACTCCTCTGCCACCCGCCTTCTATCTCTCCTCGACGCTGCCAACCTCTCCTCCAACCCACCTCACCCACTCACCAACTTGGTCATACCCTCGACCTCATCATCTCCTATCACTGCACTCTGTCCTCCCTCACCAACTCTGAAATTCCTCTAGGATCATAATCTTCTCACCTGCCTCCTCACTCACACTCCTTTCCCCTGTAAATCCATATTACTCCCTCACAGAGATCTCCGCTGTCTTGACCCCATCCATCTTTCTGAGCGCCTCACACCCCACCTCGCTGCCCTCTCCTCTCTACCCAGTCTTGATGATCAGATTACTGCTCTCAACTCTACCCTTTCTACTCAGCTAGACTCACTCGCTCCCCTTTCCCTTCGCCGCTCTCGTACCACTAACCCACAGCCCTGTATCACTGCCACTGTCTGCCTCCTTCGCTCTTATGCTCGAGCTGCCGAACGCTGCTGACGAAAGTCTAAACACCATGCCAACCTCGTTCACTTCAAGTTCATCCTTTCCTGCCTTAACTCAGCCCTCTCCTCTGCCAGACAAAATGATTTCTCCTCCCTTATTGACACCCATGCCCATCACCCCTGCCAGCTCTTCCGTACATTCAACTGCCTTCTCAGGCCCCCGGTTCCTCCCCCTCCTCCTTCCCTCACCCGCAACGATCTGGCCTCCTACTTCATTAACAAAATTAAATCCATCAGGTCCGATCTTCCCAATGTCACTTCCCCCCCTTCCCCAACCCCCCGGCTCTCAACACTCTCTGCTACTCTCCCATCCTTCCCAGCAGTATCCTCAGAGGAGCTCTCCTCCCTCCTCTCAAGTGCCACTCCGGCCACCTGTGCTTCTGACCCCATTCCCTCTCATCTCATGAAATCTCTTGCTCCATCCCTTTTCCCCTCCTTAACTTCTATCTTCAACCACTTACTCTCCACTGGTTCCTTCCCCTCTGCCTTCAAACATGCCCACGTCTCTCCCATCCTAAAAAAACCCTCTCTTGACCCCACCTCACCTTCTAGTTATCGCCCCATATCCCTCCTACCATTCCTTTCCAAACTCCTTGAACGAGTTGTCTACATGCTCGGCCTCGAATTCCTCAACACCAACTCTCTCCTCGACCCCCTCCAGTCTGGCTTCTGTTCCCTACATTCCACGGAAACTGCCCTCTCAAAGGTCACCAATGACCTCCTGCTTGCCAAATCCAATGGCTCATACTCCGTCCTCATCCTTCTCGACCTCTCAGCTGCCTTCGACACTGTGGACCACCCACTTCTCCTCAACACACTATCTGACCTTGGCTTTACAGACCCCGTCTTCTCCTGGTTCTCCTCTAATCTCTCTGGTCGTTCATTCTCAGTCTCTTTTGCAGGCTCCTTCTCCCCCTCCCATCCCCTTACTGTGGGGGTTCCCCAAGGTTCAGTTCTTGATAACCTTCTGTTCTCGATCTACATGCACTCCCTTGGTGACCTCATTCACTCCCACGGCTTCAACTATCACCTCTAAGCTGATGACACCCAGATCTACATCTCTGCCCCTGCTCTCTCCCCCTCCCTCCAAGCTCTCATCTCCTCCTGTCTTCAGGACATCTCCACCTGGATGTCTGCCCGCCACCTGAAGTTCAACATGTCCAAGACTGAACTCCTTGTCTTCCCTCCCAAACCCTGCCCTCTCCCTGACTTTCTCATCTCTGTTGATGGTCCTACCATCCTTCCCATCTCACAAGCCTGCAAACTTGGTGTCTTCCTTGACTTCACTCTCTCATTCACCCCTCACATCCAAGCCGTCACCAAAACCTGCCGGTCTCAGCTCCGCAACATTGCCAAGATCCGCCCTTTCCTCTCCATCCAAACCGCTACCCTGCTCATTCAAGCTCTCATCCTATCCCGTCTGGACTACTGCATCAGCCTTCCCTCTGATCCTCCATCCTCGTGTCTCTCCCCAATCAATCAATCAATCGTATTTATTGAGCACTTACTATGTGCAGAGCACTGTACTAAGCGCTTGGGAAGTACAAATTGGCATCACATAGAGACAGTCCCTACCCAACAGTGGGCTCACAGTCTAAAAGGGGGAGACAGAGAACAGAACCAAACATACCAACAAAATAAAATAAGTAGGATAGAAATGTACAAGTAAAATAAATAAATAAATAAATAAATAAATAGAGTAATAAATATGTACAACCATATATACATATATACAGGTGCTGTGGGGAAGGGAAGGAGGTAAGACGGGGGGATGGAGAGGGGGACGAGGGGGAGAGGAAAGAAGGGGCTCAGTCTGGGAAGGCCTCCTGGAGGAGGTGAGCTCTCAGCAGGGCCTTGAAGGGAGGAAGAGAGCTAGCTTGGAGGATGGGCAGAGGGAGGGCATTCCAGGCCCGGGGGATGACGTGGGCCGGGGGTCGATGGCGGGACAGGCGAGAGTGAGGTACAGTGAGGAGATTAATGGTGGAGGAGCGGAGGGTGCGGGCTGGGCTGTAGAAGGAGAGAAGGGAGGTGAGGTAGGAGGGGGCGAGGTGATGGAGAGCCTTGAAGCCCAGGGTGAGGAGTTTCTGCCTAATGCGCAGATTGATCGGTAGCCATTGGAGGTTTTTGAGGAGGGGAGTAATATGTCCAGAGCGTTTCTGGACAAAGATAATCCGGGCAGCAGCATGAAGTATGGATTGAAGTGGAGAGAGACACGAGGATGGGAGATCAGAGAGAAGGCTAGTGCAGTAGTCCAGACGGGATAGGATGAGAGCTTGAATGAGCAGGGTAGCAGTTTGGATGGAGAGGAAAGGGCGGATCTTGGCAATGTTGCGGAGCTGAGACCGGCAGGTTCAATCCATACTTCATGCTGCTGCCCAGATTGTCTTTGTCCAGAAATGCTCTGGGCATGTTACTCCCCTCCTCAAAAATCTCCAGTGGCTACCAATCAATCTGCACATCAGGCAGAAACTCCTCACCCTGGGCTCCATCACCCTGCCCCCTCCTACCTCACCTCCCTTCTCTCCTTCTACTGCCCAGCCTGCACCCTCCACTCCTCCGCCGCTAATCTCCTCACCGTACCTCGTTCTCGCCTGTCCCGCCATCGACCCCCGGCCCACGTCATCCCCCGGGCCTGGAATGCCCTCCCTCTGCCCATCCGCCAAGCTAGCTCTCTTCCTCCCTTCAAGGCCCTACTGAGAGCTCACCTCCTCCAGGAGGCCTTCCCACACTGAGCCTCTTCCTTCCTCTCTCCCTCACCCCCCTCTCCATCCCCCCATCTTACATCCTTCCCTTCCCCACAGCACCTGTATATATGTATATATGTATTTATTTATTTATTTATTTTACCTGTACTTTTCTATTCTATTTATTTTATTTTGTTAGTATGTTTGGTTTTGTTCTCTGTCTCCCCCGTTTAGACTGTGAGCCCACTGTTGGGTAGGTACTGTCTCTATATGTTGCCAACTTGTACTTCCCAAGCACTTAGTACAGTGCTCTGCACACAGTAAGTGCTCAATAAATATGATTGATTGATTTATTGATTAATTGATTGATTCTTCAGGAGGCGAGTGGCTATTTCAATCAAAATCCTGAGACCCAATGTCAAATTAGTTCTTTAGTAAATTTTATAGCTCTCAAAAGTAATGGCTACCACTAGTCTCATTTTTCTTGGTACTGTGAATGTTATGTATTGACAACAAATTTTTTTATTTGTTAAAGTACTTAGTTTCAGGTTTGCCTGGTCTATTGATTGGAATTAAATGTTAAAAAGAGGTTATTTTCCCATGCAGCCTTTTTGAGGTTATTCATATGTTTGGTAACATATGCAAGGCCAGTGAGTTAGTCTTTATCTTCGAGTGAAACACAGTTTTCAAAAATTCTTTTTGGCCGAAAAAGAACAATTTCTTTTCTCAGTTGCGAAACTCATAAGAACATTTGACAATTAGTATTCTTGGCAAAAGAGAAGTATAATAACCTTAATCTCTTGAGTAACATCACACAATAATTTGCATTATTGGTGATGGTTTAATGCCTCTGCTCAATTTTGTTTATGCATTGGGCTTAGTAGATCAAGAAAGTTTGCAACTGATGTTCCAAAGACTTCTAGCAAACCAACAAACCTAGGATGACAAGGACCAGGTGTAATTTCCACCCATAGATTTTTTTTTCAATCAGTACATCAGTCAGTTGTATTAATTGAGGCCTTGCTGTGAGCAGAGCACTGTACTAAGTGCTTGGGAGGGCACAATAGACAGTTAGTAGACCTGATCCCTGACTTCAAGGAGCTTACCATCAAGTCAGGGAGACAGATGATGAAGTTACAGATAAGAGGGAGTAATAGAGAATAAAGATATGGAAGTGGTATGGTGGAACTAATCATGAGAGGCCTCAATACACTGTATTTATCATTTTCTATGTGCAGAACACTGCACTAAGCACATGGGAGGCAGAGAATGTATCTTTTCATTGTTGTGTTATACTCTCCCAAGCACTTAGTACAGTGCACTGCACATAGTAAGCACTCAGCAAATATGATTGAATGAATCAATGGGAGAATGCAATACCTTTGGTTAACTCCTGGAAGGGATGTAATTTCAAATTTGAAGGTGAGTGTTCTGGGGTGTTGGATGAGAGAGGGGAGGGAGTTCCAAGCAAGAGGGAGGATGTGACCAAGGGGTTGGAGATGGGAGAGTGGAGAATGGGGCAGAGAGAGCAGCTTGGCTTGAGAGGGATAGAAATGAAAGCAATCAGGATGGGAAGGCTCAACTTGAGGATGACAGTGTGTGTGTGTGTGTGGGCATCCATACCTCCTTTGGGAAAGTGCTTAGTATAGTGCTCTGAACACAGTAAGCACTTAATAAATACGATTGAATGAATGAAGGCACGGACACTGGTTTGAAAATTTCACAGAGATTCCTCTGCCCTAGACTCTGACTGAAATCCAGACCTGGTCCTGGTTCATTCATTCATTCAATCATATTTATTGAGTGCTTACTGTGTGCAGAGCACTGTACTAAGTGCTTGGGAAGTACAAGTTGCAACATATAGAGATGGTCCCTACCCAACAGCGGGCTCACAGTCGAGAAGGTTGGAACCACAGCCTGCATGTCGATGCTGTAATCAATCAATTCATCAGTTAATCCATGGTATTTATTGAGTTCTCTGGACTGAAATCTCCTCGTGGGCAGGGAATGTTTCCATCAACTCCGTTATGTTGGTACTCTCCCAAGCGCTTAGTGCAGGGCTCTGCCCACAGTAAGCACTCAATAAATGACTGACTGTTTACTGTATGCAGAACGCTGTACTGACCACTTGGGAGAATAGAATGTAATAGGGTTAGCCTCCTCCCCGATCTCCCATCCTCCCGTCTCTCCCCACTTTTATCCATACTTCACACCACTGCCCGGATTGTCTTTGTCCAGAAACACTCTGGGCATGTTACTCCTCTCCTCAAAAATCTCCAGTGGCTATCAATCAACCTACGCATCAGGCAGAAACTCCTCACCCTCGGTTTCAAGGCTCTCCATCACCTCACCCCCTCCTACCTCACCTCCCTTCTCTCCTTCAACAGCCCAGCCCACACCCTCTGCTCCTCTCCTCACCATGCCTCATTCTCGCCTGTCCCGCCGTCGACCCCCGGCCCACGTCATCCCCCAGGCCTGGAATGCCCTCCCTCCCCACATCCGCCAAGCTAGCTCTCTTCCTCTCTTCAATGCCCTACTGAGAGATCACCTCCTCCAGTAGGTCTTCCCAGACTGAGACCCCTCCTTCCTCTCCCCCTCCTCCCCCCTCCATCCCTCCTGCCTTACCTGCTTCCCTTGCCCATAGCACCTGTATATGTTTGTATGTATTTATTACTTTATGTATTTTACTTGTACATATTCTACTTATTTTATTTTGTTAATAAGTTTTGTTTTGTTCTCTTTCTCCCCCTTCTAGACTGTGAGCCCACTGTTGGGTAGGGACCGTCTCTATATGTTGCCAATTTGTACTTCCCAAACACAGTAAGTGCTCAATAAATATGATTGAATGAACGGAGTCGGTAGTCACAATCCTTGCCCTTGAGAAGCTTACAGTTTAGTGGACGAGATGACACTTTCCAGGTTTTATTTTCAGGGAAGGTTGCTGGGGAGAGGAGTGACCTCGCTACCTCTCCCATTTCTAGACTTTTCCCGTGCGATGGTTCAGGTGTGAGGCTCCATCTGTCATTGTCATCAGATGACTTCATCAACACCTAGCCACAGAGCAGACTGCAGGTCACCTTCCCCAGAGCCTCTAGGGGGGCCAAAACTCAGGGAGGAGAAGTTGCAGAAGGAAGAGCCACTTATCTGATTTAGAGAAGCAGCGTGGCTCAGTGGAAAGAGCACAGGCTTGGGAGTCAGAGGTCATGGATCCTAATCCTGGCTCCCCCACATGTCTGCTGTGTGACCTTGGGCAAGTCTCTTAACTTCTCTGAGCCTCAGTTGCCTCATCTGTAAAATGGGGATTAAGACTGTGAGCCCCACTTGGGACAACCTGATCACCTTGTATCTTCCCCATCACTTAGAATAGTGCTTTGCACATAGTAAGTGCTTAACAAAAGCCATTATTATTATTATTATTATCTGTTTTAGGGCAGGCAGTCTGGTTTTCAGCTGATCCATGCCCTTTCTACTATGATAGTGTACCAGGAACTTGTATGTCCGGGGATTTTCGTTTTAAGTTCTCAGCCTCCCTCCGCCTCTTCTCTGCCCATCAGGTTGTGTGGCTTGGAAGTGGCATCTGTGTTCCCAGAGACCTGGAAGAGGAACCCAATGACTCTGGAACAATTTGGGGGAGGCAGGTGGGTTAAGGATTCCTCTCACCCTGACCCCTGGGAGAAATGCTGTAGGTTTGGGTGAGCTCAGAATAATTCCCCAAAATGGTGCGTGAGGGTATGGAGGCAGTGAGGCTTAGGGGAAAGAGTGGAGAATTGGGATTCAGGAGACCTGGGTCCTAGTCCTGGCTCTGCCACTTGCATAAGTAGCACTCTTGTACATATCTCTGATTTATTTATATTAATGCCTGTCTCCCCCTTTAGACTGTAAGTTCATTGTGGGCAGGGAATGTCTGTTTGTTGCGATATTATACCTTCCAAGGGCTTAGTACAGTGCTCTGCACACAGTAAGTGTTAATAAATACAATTAATTTACTGACTGACTTGAAAGTCTGGTTAAAAGCACTTTTCCTCCAAGATGCCCTCCCGGAATAAGCCCTGATTTCCTTTCTCCCACTCCCTTCTGTGTCACCCTTGCCCTTAGATTTGTACCCTTTATTCACCCCTCCTTTAGCACTTATGAATGTACCCGTGATTTATTTATATTAATATCTGTCTCCTCCTCTAGACTACAAGTTCCTTTTGGGCAGGGCATGTGTCTACCAGCTCTATGCTATTGGGCTCTCCCAAGGGTGCAGTAAGTGCTCAACTGAATATGATTGATTGATTAATTGAGTAGAGTTGGCTCCTCCTGTGGGCAGGCAGCTTTTCCATGACGAAGTCATGGAACCTTTTGCTTCTACTACTTACGGTCTCCCAGAAAAGTCAAATCAGCCTCATGTTATCATCTGGAATTGATTAGAGGTCTAAGGACAGATTGAAGCCATTTTGATAACATTGATTAGTACCTTATTCTTGAGCTGGGCCTTTCCACTGTCTAAGATTCCATTCAAATTTGTTGGGATTTTCTTTCTTTCTTTTTTTTCTTTTTGCCTCCCAGAGCAAAACTTACTTTTTAGGGGGAGCCCAGAGTCCTTGAAATTAGACTTTGAAGTTGTAGCTTTGTAATGTGAAAACAATCTGAAATGTTTCTGCGGTCTTGCCAACTTTAACCAATGTGCAGTAATCAATTAATATATCAAAGAATATGGTGTCTGGTGCACAGTATTGGAGTGGCTGTTTAACTCCATTTCTCCATAAACAAAGACGATGACTCTACAGTATGCTCTCCACTGCTGTTATTCCCTTCTTTTAACTTCAATTCAGTTTTCTTTCCCTCTCCCGGTGGATAATTTTGGCACAAAAAACCCAAACAAACCTCAAATCCAACCTTGATGTTAAAAGACAGGGAGAAAAAAATGGAGAGAGGTTGTTTCGAGAGTATAAAGACTTCATTTTTCTAACAGCCCCACTAATGAAGAAGTAACTGCTGCAGATAAACAGAGTACTCAGTAGTTTTTTAGTATCCTAACATCAACTATCTGCATGGGGCTAAAGAATAGGGCAAATCGTGCCTTCCAGATAGCATGCCTAAGTGAGAGTTAGTGGACACTTCATCATTCTCTCTCAGACCAGCAAACATCATCTTGATGTTTGTGGGACAAACTGGGCTGTGAAAGCCTAATTTATCCCAAGGAAGAAAGCACGTTCCTCTAATCTGCACATTCAGCTAATCAGCCCATTGAGGCTGCTCTAATTGGGGAGAGAGCAGAACCAAACATACATTTCTTTTCTGAAGTTATTTCACCAACTTCTTGGTCTTCAGCCAAACAAATGGGCTTGGTTGGAGGATGGATATTTATGTAGCCTCCTGTAGGTATGCATGCCTGCTTTCTCTTAACATAAAAGTTATATTGATGGTATTTACTGAGCTCTCACTTGGAAAAGTACAAGACATGATCACTCTCTACTTATTACATGCACTGGGATAGATACAAGACAATCAGATAAGACACAGTCTGTGTCCCAGATCAGCCTATGAGAAAGGGAGTTCTGGTACTTTATTTCCATTTTACAGATGAGGAAACTGAGGCACAGAGGAGCTAAGTGTCTTGCCCCAAATTACACAGCACATTAAGTGGCAGACACAAGACTACAACTTGGGTCTCCTGACTCTCAATCCTGTGCCCTTTCTAATAGACCATACCGCCCTTTACTGTGCTTATTGAGGCTGAGAGAGTATTCTCAGGAGACAGCAGCAGAAAGAAAGCACTGCCCTTAAGGGGTTGACAATCTAGTGGGCAAGACAGATGGACAGACAAAAATGATTTGGAAATTATGGAAACAGGAGGAAGAACAAGGATAAAACAGGTAATAGAACAAATATTCTGGTATGAAATAGAATAATAAAACTTGTGTATATAATAATGATGGCATTTATTAAGCACTTACTATGTGCAGAGCACTGTTATAAGCACTGGGGAGATCAGGTTGTCCCACGGGGGGCTCATAGTCTTAATCCCCATTTTACAGATGAGGTAACTGAGGCACAGAGAAGTTAAGTGACTTGTCCAAAGTCACACAGCTGACAATTGGTGGAGGCAACATTTGAACCCAAGACCTCTGATTTCAAAGTCTGTGCTCTTTCCACTGAGCCACACTGCTTCTGCATATATATATATATTTGTATGTGTGTAAAATGACTACACGTGCAAAGAGTGGCTGTTGGGTTTTGGGAATTAATCAAATGGCCCCTAGACCAGTCTTTAGGCAAAGTAAGTATCTGTATCTGATTTTGCCATTTTTTTTAAGTGCCTACCATTTGCCAAATATTGTATTAAGTTCAAGAGTAGATACAAGCTAATCAGGTTAGGCACAGTCCATGTCCCACATGGGGCTCAAAGTACTAATTCCCATTTTACAGATGAGGTAACTGAGGCATAGAGAAGTTAAGTGACTTGCCCAAGGTCACAGAGCAGACAAGTGGAGGAGCTGGGATTAGGATAATAATAATTATTATTATTATTCTTACTCCCAGGCCCGTACTCCACACATTAGGCCATGCTATCTTGTTTGAATGAGAGTTCTAGTGATGGTCACAGTTTAGTTAATTCTTATCTGACTATTAATTGGCCACATGATTGTGCTGAGTGGAAAGGCAGTATTTTTCTCAATGGAATTCTTTTCCAGAGCTTCCTCTCTTGCTCTAATAATAATAATGACATTTGTTAAGCGCTTACTATGTGCAAAGCACTGTTCTAAGTGCTGGGAGGGGATACAAGGTGATCAGGTTGTCCCACGTGGGGCTCACAGTCTTAATCCCCATTTTACAGATGAGGTAACTGAGGCTCAGAGAAGTTAAGTGACTTGCCCAAGGTCACACAACAGACATGTGGCAGAGCCTGGATTCGAACCCATGACCTCAGACTCCAAAGCCCATGCTCTTTCCACTGAGCCAAACTGCTCTAGTTTCTTCTTATGCTGAAGTGCTTTCTGTGTGCATATTCCAACCATGTGAAAGAAACGTATAAATTGAATCACAACCACATGAGCAAGTATGTTCCATTCCAGAACCAAGCAGCGTTACTCAGAGCTTGGCCTGTTAGTTTTGGACCACTCTCTTCCCACCATCTTGGTTGTGGTCTATTGGTTTCATGGGAAGTGGACCCTTCCCATGTTTCAGTAAAGGTGTGTTGATGTTTGTTAAAACCTTCCAGGGAAATCTAGTGAATGCTTTATATGGGTCTTGTAGAGAGGGAGAGAGAGAAACCACTGGTTTCCATCTAAAGCTGTAGGGGACATGGTTTCCAGTGGAAAGAATGTTTTCCTCTAGTATTTCAGTCCCGGTTGAATTTGGCTCTATTCTGTGGGGCCATTTTTGTATTGCAGGTGCAATATGTTGTGAATACATTACTGCTGAGTTATGACTTCCTGTTCCCATTACTCACATAGGAATGAAGAAGGCCCTGATAGGCAAGGAACCTTCAGGTGTACAGTGATGTATGACGTCTAAGTAAATATGTATGTAGCAGTTGTACTCTCTGTGATCACCAGCAAGCTGTGGGGGCTTCTGGTCTGAATACTAGGGGAGGTATGGAAATTCTGAATTCTTTCCTGGCTCTGCTTCTAATGAACCTTGCAACCATAAGAAAGGGACTCTTGGCTTTGGTTTTTGCTACCCCATTTAAAGACTGGGAAGGACCAAGTTAATTTTGCAATATTTAGTTATTTAAGTGTTTTGAGATCTTCAGGTGAAAGGAACCATTTGTAGCCAATCTTGCTTTAACTTCTTAGTTCTTTTCCAGAATGATGTCATCTGTCACTTTTCTTTTTTGCATGAGCATGGCTCTAAGAGTCTGACTTCCTGGGATTTAATGAATAAATCCTACATCTCTTGACTGATAGATTTTTTTTTAAGATTTAGGGCTGATGCATGAAAACTAACTTCTTCCACTGGCTAAAAATTCAAAAAATAGGTAAAGTGCAAGCGCTTCTTAAAACCTCTTGTTTGTGCAAGGCTAGATGATGAATGATAAAAAGAGCTGAGGAAAGATATGAAATGAACCCCAGCAATGCAAATCAGCGTTCCATCCTGTATTCAGCTGGGGGTGTAGGACAGACCCTGTCAGCCATAATGATGGTGATAACATGTTATCATAGTGATGGTGTTGGCAGCAAGAAAGATGTTGAGCAGCTTCATTGTCCTCCTCCCTCCCTCCCTCTCTCCCTCCCTCCTTCCCTTTCTCCCTCTCTCCCCCCCTCCCCCTCTCGATCTCCTCCCCACTCCTCTTTGGATCTCAGGGGGGTGATATGGGACAATTAGCTAAGGGACTCCACTGTTTTCACTCCATTCATTCAATTGTATTTATTGAGTGGTTACTGTGTGCACAGCACTGTACTAAGCACTTGGGAAGTGCAAGTTGGCAACATACAGAGGCGGTCTCTACCCAACAATGGGCTCACCATCTAGAAGCAGCGTGGCTCAGCGGAAAAAGCACAGGCTTTGGAGTCAGAGGTCATGGGTTCAAAACCCAGCTCTGCCAATTGTCAGCTGTGTGACTTTGGGCAAGTCACTTAACTTCTCTGGGTCTCAGTTTCCTCATCTGTAAAATGGGGAGTAAGACTGTGAGCACCCCGTGGGACAACCTGATCACCTTGTACCCTCCCCAGCTCTTAGAATAGTGCTTTGCATATAGTAAGTACTTAATAAATGCCATTATTATTATTATTATAGAAGGAGGAGACAGACAACAAAACAAAACATGTAGACAGGTGTCAAAATCGTCAGAACAAATAGAATTGTAACTTATGCACATCATCATTAACAAAATAAATAGAATAGTAAATATGTACAAGTAAAATAGAATAATAAGTCTGTACAAACATATACAAGTGCTGTGGGGAGGAGAAGGAGATAGGGCAGGAGGGATGGGGAGGAGGAGAGAAAAAGGGGCTCAGTCTGGAAAGGCCTCCTGGAGGAGGTGAGCTCTCAGTCTAGTGGAGTCTGCCTTTGACCATTGAGAATCACATCATTTTTTGATTCAACAATGCCCAGGGGAGAAAGGCCAGTCCTCCTGTGAGCCACCGGTGCATTGGGGTGGGAGACATTCTCTGAAATGGAAAATGGGATGATCAGATGTCACCAAAATGGTACCACCCAGCAATGGATCCCGCCAGACTTCACCTCGGAAGCTGCCTCCCTTTCACCCCAAGCTCAGAATGAAAATCTGTCAATGAATAATATTTTTTCAGCGCTTACTATGTGCAGTGTACTGTAATAAGTTCTTGGGACATAACAATACAACAGAAGTAGCTGATACCTTCCCTGCCCATAGTGAGTTAGCTTTGTAGATATTAGTCCTCACAACCTTTGTTCTCATTCCAGGGCATCATTTTGTAGAGGTCAAGATGACTCTGTGGATTAAATAATGGCTCTGAGTTCTAATTTCAGGTGTACACTTACTTCCTCTGGTATAAGATCAGATTGCTTCCAATAAATGGGGTTTATCCTGCCAGCATATCTCAGAGGGTATTGTGTGGAGTGTATTGGACATTATATTATTAGTTTCAATAGTATCCATATAAAAAGAATGTATGGAAGGACTGCTGAGCAAAGCACTGAACTAGGTGTTTGAGTGGCACACAAAAGAAATAGAAGACATGATCCCTGCCCTAAAGGATTTAATAGGAAACACAGTAGACATAAACTGATGAAAAGCGAGAGACTAGAGAAACAGAATATTCTCTAGCAGATAAATGAAGAACAAATAAATGATCAGATAAATACATGAGTGATGAGGAGAGGACTTGACGTATTAATCTGGGAATGTTTCCTGAAGTGGTGATTTTTTTTTTTGCAGAGCTTTGAAGATATTATTTGGAGAAAGTGAGGGAAGAGGTTGGAAGAAAATCGTTAGTAATATGCAATTTGCAAAAATGTGGTGCAAATTCAGGTGTGTTGCAAACTTCAATTTTTTGGCAGGCTCGAGACAGCCCTTTCAAGATTGTAAGGTTGTTATGGGCAGGGCTCACTTCTGCTAACTCTGTTGTATTGTGCTCTCCCAAGCTCTTTGTTCAGTGCTCTGCTCATAGTAAGCACTCAATAAATCCAATTGCTTGATTGAATGACCAGACCTTTGTCTTTGGCAACCCCTGATGGCTTTTGAAGTCTCAGACGCTGGCCAAAGAGACACAAGTGATGTCACATGTGTTTTGTTGTGGACACCATGAAACATAATACTAGTAATGATAATTGTGGTAAAGCACTGGGGTAGCTACAAGACAATCAGATAGGACAAAGTCCCTGTCCCACCTGGGGTTCACATTTTAAAAGGGAGGGAGAACAAGTATTTAATACTCATTTTACAGGTAAAGAAACTGAAGTACCAAAAAATTGATTTGCCTGGTGTCACCCAGCTGGCAAGTGGCAGAGCCAGAATTAGAACCCAGGTCTCCTATCTCCCAGACCCCCTGCTCTTCCCACTAGGCCACATTGAGACCAGGGCTTTGGCTTTCACCTCCAGAGTCTGAGCGAAGGTAGAAGCTGCTTCTGAGGTACATAATTTGGTAATGAGAGTCTGGGTGTTAAAAATGAAAATGCCAGGCGTAAAGGCAATCATTGCTATAAAAGGTTTCCGGTGCTACATCCATCTGAAAATCAGCCCTCCGTTTAAAACCTGGATGGTTGACTACTTTAGACAAAGCTGTTCTGTTCCCTCTGCACTTTGTCCAGCAGAATGATGATGTTGGAGAGAAGGGGAGAGGATCCGGGTTGCCGAAGAGGGAACGAAAGGTCTGGGTTGAGAACTCAGCTCTCTTTCCTGGTGATCACTGCTGCTTCATTTTTGGGCTGAGCTCAAGGGATGGGACTGAATATGGTTATCTGAAATGAAATATCCCTCCTCAAAAATCTCCAATGGCTGCCAGTCAACCTACGCATCAAGCAAAAACTCCTCACTCTCAGCTACACGGCTCTCCATCACCTCACCCCCTCCTACCTCACCTCCCTTCTTTCCTTCTACAGCCCAGCCCACACCCGCCGCTCCTCTGCCACTAACCTCCTCACTGTGCCTCATTCTCTCCTGTCCTTCCGTTGACCCCCTGCCCACGTCATCCCCTGGCCTGGAATGCCCTCCCTCCGCACATCCACCAAGCTAGCTCTCTTCCTCCCTTCAGAGCCCTACTGAGAGCTCACCTCCTCCAGGAGGCCTTCCCAGACTGAACCCCCTTTTTCCTCTCCTCCTTCCCATCCCCCCCGCCCTTCCTCCCTCCCATCCCCACGGCACCTGTGTATATGTTTATACAGATTTATTACTCTATTTTACTTGTACATATTTACTATGCTATTTATTTTGTTAATGATGTGCATCTAGCTTTATTTCTATTTATTCTGGTGACTTGACACCTGTCCACATGTTTTGTTGTCTGTCTCCCTTTTCTAGACTGTGAGCCCATTGTTGGGTAGGGACCATCTCTATATGTTGCCAACTTGTACTCCCCAAGTGCTTAGTACAGTGCTCTGCAAACACTAAGCATTTAATAAATATGAATGAATGAATGAATGAAGTGCAAGCTAGGTTTTTGAACCAGCACATGTGATCACCAGGTTGGAAGGAAAAAATAGTCATGTGTTAAGCACTTCGAAGAAGCTTCATGACTAGCATAAATACTGAATTCAGTCTAGGCAACAGACATATAATAGCCTATTGTGACTGCAGAGTTGGGAACCCCTATTTTACCTTGGAAATCGTTACTTAAGTAGATGACTCTTGACCCATTTCTTTCATAAAAACTTCTAGAAGTTAGCCAGAAAGCACTCCTTTGTACCAGCCAGTTGTTAACATTGCCCTCTGGGAAGCCTGAGACTTTTTTATTTTTATTTAACTTACTTTTGAACATTAATCCTTCTTTTATCCCAAAGATCTTTATAATGACTGGATTTAGAGGTCTTTCACTGGCTAGGATCCTTCTCCTAAGGAGTATAAATCTGCCCCTGTGTAGCAACACTATATAAGCCACAATCCAAGTACATGGAGAAAAAAAAAAAGGCCCAGGAAAAATCTCATAACGAGGAAAGAGCTGCTACTGTACAATGTGAGTGCATGGAAATGGTGGGGACAGGGATGTGTTTTCTCTCTTTTTCCTTCCTTCATTGAACAGGCTGGGTGTTGAGTTCAGAGTGCAGCGCACTTAGAAGGAAGCTACTGCAAAGCATACTGGGAGAAGACCACTGCTGTAGGAAGGGTCAGGCAGGAGGCAAAGCTGCCTCCAGTTGGCCTGGGAAGAGCTCTAGCCATCAGTAATTCTGCTCCTAAGTGCTCACAACCACCAGTGTAAGTTTTGTCCAACCCAACTATCTTGTATCTACCAGGGCTTAGTACAGTGTCTGGCACATAGTAAGCACTTAAAAAAAAACCCACTGTAATAATAATAATTGTATCTACTCTATGAAGAACAAATAAATGATCAGATAAATACATGAGGGATGAGGAGAGGACATGACTAGTATTAATCAGGGAATGTTTCCTGAAGAAGTGACTTTTTTTTTTTTAGAGCTTTGAAAATATGACTTGGAGAAAGTGAGGGCAGGGGTTTGAGGAAAATCATTAGTAACACGCAACTTGCAAAGATGTGGTGCAAATTCAGATATGTTGCAAACTGCAATTTTTTGACAGGCTCAAGACAGCTCTTTCTAGACTGTAAGGTTATTATGGGCAAGGCACACTTCTGCTAATTCTGTTGTATTTTTATCTCCCAAGCTCTTTGTTCAGTGCTTTGCACATAGTAAGTGCTCAAAAAATCCAGTTTGCTTGATTGAGTGCCACAGGATTCAGGAAAAGCCACAGAATTCTGGGTGTAGCTGCCCTTATTGGTGTGCTAGTTGAACAGATGCTGGCCTGGGACTCTTTTGGTGGTAGAAGTTATGTATTAAGTGCTTATCATGGGCATGGCACTGTAAACTGTACTGGGAAAGAATAACTGGTGAGAGCTAAACATGGTCCCCAGCTCCTTATCTAAGAATTAGCAGGGGGAGGGGGCTGGTGATGGACTCATAAGGAGAAAATAAATCACTAAAAACACAAAATTAACATAAAAAAGAAGGACGGGCAGAAATACACACTATAATGCAAGCTATAGGGTGTTGAGGTTAGAACACCAGAGTTACAGGTTTTTTTGTGACTGAGTCTAGCAGTTTTGGCCCCAGTGACCATCACAATTAATAATAATAATAATAATAATAATAATAATAACTAGTTTTTTAAGTGCTTACTATGTGCCAGGCACTGTACTAAGCACTGGGGTGGGTACAAGCAAATTGGGTTGGACACAGTCCCTGTCCCACATGGGGTTTACAGCCTTAATCCCCATTTTACAGATGAGGTAACTGAGGCACAGAGAAGTTGTGACTTACCCAAGGTCACATGGCATGCAAGTTAGAACACAGTTGGGGTCCTTCCCATAGTTCTCTGTTTTGTGACTAAGAAGAACAGGAAATTAAGTCCATGGTTCTACTGCACCACCTGTTAAGAAAGCAGAAGCAGATGGAAAGGAATGAAGCAAGATGGCAAATGATTCTGTGTGGGTGAAGTCCACTGGAAAAAATAGGTGATAGAAAGTAATAACAATCAATCAATCATTTATTCAGGGCTTACTGTGTGCAGAGCACTGTACTAAGTGCTTGGGAGAGTACAATATAACTGAGTTGGTGGACACGTTCTCTGCCTACAACTAGCTTACAGTTTAGAGGGGAAGAGAGACATTGAATAAATTATGGATATGTATACAAGTGCTGAAGGCCAAGGGTAAGATAGACAAAGGGTAATGGTGTTGCAGAAGACAGGGGGAGTAGGGAAATGAGGGCCTAGGGAAGGCCTCTTGGAGGTGTTGTGATTTTAATTTTAAGACGAGCGAAACCAGAACAAATTAGAGTATATTTAAAGAATGAGTCCTCTGTTTTATGGGGCCTACCTTGCCTGAGATTACTGTCTCTGTGTCTTCCTGAGCGGAAAACACAATCAAGTGCCCAGTCTACAAAGTCACCAAATAGCTAATATGACCAGGGTGCATCCAGAAAGCAGTTCTTCAACCTCAGAAATCTCCTTGAAAACTGGAGGTCCTGGAGTCCCCATGGAGTGAGCCTTGAAGGTTGAGTCCCCACTGCTCCCCTCTGTCAATAACAACTGCTGCATTTAAGTGCTTATTGTATACCAGGCACTGTACTAAGTACTTGGGTAGATACAAGCTAATCAGGTTGGACAAAGTCCATGGAGCATAGGCCTGAGAGTCAAAAGACCTGGATTCTAATCCTGGCCCCTCCATTTGTCTGCTGTGTGACCTTGGGCCAGTCACTGAATTTCTCTGTGCCTCAGTTACCTCATCTGTAAAATGGGGATTAAGACTGTGAGCCCCATGTAGGACAGGCACTGTGTCCAACCTGATTAGCTGCATTTACCCCAGTGCTTAGTACAGTGCTTGGCACATAGTAAGCACTTAACAAATACCATGAAAAAGTGTTGGTAGATGTGATCCCTGCCCACAAGGAGCTTAAAGTAATAGTAATAGTATTTATTAGGGACTTACTGTATGCAGAGCACTGGACTAAGTGCTGGGAAAGACCACAGTTCCCAACCCTCTGGGGGCTCACAGTCTAAAAATAAAAAAGGGAGGGCCAACCTGTGATTTGATTTATGAGTATTTTTGGATTTTCTTCCCTTCCCCCTGCTTCCTTTAGTCCCAGCCATAATGATTGACTTTTCACCCTGTTACCTTTTTGTGGAAAAAAATAAAAGGGAGGTGGGGTGGAAAGTACTGGTCTCCTTGTATCTGGAGGATAACTCCAGTGGAGAGAATTAAGGAGAAGATGGGGTAACAGCTGTTAGATTGCTTCCTCGAAAACACTGTGTTGAAAGAGTATCAGGCTGAAAGACATCGGATAAACAGCAACGTTGACTCATGAGGTGTGAAGTGTTTGGATTCATGGTTCAAATGCCACACTGTGAAGCAGAGGGGATATTTCCACTGGCCCTGTGAGTTACTAGGGTCCACACAAGCTCATGGCTTAGTGGGAGATGTTTCCCGGAATGTCCCCCAGCATACAGAAATCCTGCTCATTCTATCCTGAAATCTCCCATCTCTCCTGGCTGATAGTGAGTTATGGTATCAGTAGCCACCATCAGAAGGTGAGGAGCAAGGGGAGAGGTATTTGGGTGAGAGGGGAGCTAGGAGTTACTTCTGATCCTCCAGGATTAGGGATGGGGAATTAAAGCTCATTTAGATTCCACCTGTTTAACAGTCACTGTGTGCAGGGCATGGGACTAACTCTGCAAAGCACCTACAGTACAACAGCACTGGTAACTACATTCCCTGCCTATGAGGAGGAGAGAGAGGTTTAATGAATCATTGGTATTTATTAAGCACTTCCTATGTGCAGAGCACACATTTACTGTGTGCAAAACACTGTATTAAACTCTCAGAAGAGTACAATATAACAAGAATCAGACACATTCCTTGCCCACAGTGGGTTTACAGTCTAGATAGGGAGATGAATGTCAGTATAAATAAATTACAATAGATGGGCAACTGCTGGAAATTTTGAGGACTAGCCTAGTCAAGTGAATTTAGATCTCTATCAATAATAGTAATACCTGTGTCCTTTGTTAAGCATTTAAACATTGTGCCAAGCACAATGTAAATACCATCAGATCAGACAAACTCCTCTTTAGGGCAGAGTAGCTTCTCCCAATGCTCTATAAAGTATTTTAACAAAAGAAGAGTTTAACTCATGTCTGAATTTCCAAAAATAAAAGAGCAGTTTTCCAAGTAAATCCCACCTGTGGCACTTCAATTCCCTATTTCCTGTTCTCTCTCTATCTCACAGTCTCAGCCTTACAATCTCCTATTTCTCTTTCCCCTGTTTCTATAGAGTGACCAGAAAGGAACACCAAACTCACTCAATTTTCATTTACCTTGCATTGAGTCAAAAAATATGTCCTTCCTGGCAAGCCTTCTCCCCATCACTCAGGAACACACATATCGTTTTACTCACAGCTGGATTGTATTTTATGTTCTCATATAAATGTTATGCCTGGATTATAGCTGAAGCAAATGGGGCCCAGTTGATTTGGAACACAAAAATCTTGGGGGAATCGAGCAATTTCACTTCTTCTCGATTCAGGTTTGTAAATTCCCCATGGGGGTCTTTACCCAGACAACATATTGAGTTGTGAAAAAGTCTTCTGTTGTTTCTTTGGAGTGATTTTCCTGTGAGTCAGAGACAGGAAAAAGGAAAGAGAGAGAGAGAGAGTCACCTGTGGAGAAGGACTGTCAGGTTGCGGTCTGGAGATTTCAGGTTTGAGAACATGCATGAGGGAATTGATTATGGGACTCGGGGCCACTTTCATTCATTCAGTTGTTTTTATTGAGCACTTACTGTGTGTAGAGAACTGTCCTAAGCTCTTGGGAGAGTACACTATAACAATAAACAGACACATACCCTTCCCACAATGAGCATACAGTCTAGAGGGGGAGACAGACATTAATATAAATGAATTACAGATATATACATAAGTGCCATGGGGCTGGGAAGAGGGATGCCCTCCTCAACCTACTTGGACACAGGCAGGGATGCAGCAATCAGTGAGTGGTATTTATTGAGTGCTTACTGTGTACAGAGTACTTACCGTATACGTGCTTGGGAGAGTGAGTGCAGTGCAACAGAATTGGTAGAGACATTCCCTGTTCACAAGGAGCAAATCCCATCTCTGTTGACGGCACTACCATCCTTCCCATCTCACAAGCCCGCAACCTTGGTGTCATCCTTGATTCCGCTCTCTCATTCACCCCTCACATCCAAGCCATCACCAAAACCCGCCGGTCTCAGCTCTGCAACATTGCCAAGATCCGCCCTTTCCTCTCCATCCATACCACTACCCTGCTCATTCAAGCTCTCATCCTATCCCATCTGGACTACTGCATCAGCCTTCTCTCTGATCTCCCATCCTCGTGTCTCTCTCCACTTCAATCCATACTTCATGCTGCTGCCCGGATTATCTTTGTCCAGAAACTCTCGGGGCATATTACTCCCCTCCTCAATAATCTCCAGTGGCTACCAATCAATCTGCGCATCAGGCAGAAACTCCTCACCCTGGGCTTCAAGGCTCTCCACCACCTCGCCCCCTCCTACCTCACCTCCCTTCTCTCCTTCTACAGCCCAGCCTGCACCCTCTGCTCCTCCAACGCTAATCTCCTTACCATACCTCGTTCTTGCCTGTCCTGCCATCGACCCCCGGCCCACATCATCCCCTGGGCCTGGAATGCCCTCCCTCTGCCCATCTGCCAAGCTAGCTCTCTTCCTCCCTTCAAGGCCCTACTGAGAGCTCACCTCCTCCAGGAGGCCTTCCCAGACTGAGCCCCTTCCTTCCTCTCCCCCTCGTCCCTCTCTCCATCCCCCCATCTTACCTCCTTCCCTTCCCCACAGCACCTGTATATATGTATATATGTTTGTACATATTTATTACTCTATTTATTTATTTATTTTACTTGTACATATCTATTCTATTTATTTTATTTTGTTAGTATGCTTGGTTTTGTTCTCTGTCTCCCCGTTTTAGACTGTGAGCCCAGTGTTGGGTAGGAACTGTCTTTATATGTTGCCAATTTGTACTTCCCAAGCACTTAGTACTGTGCTCTGCACATAGTGAGAGCTCAATAAATACGATTGATGATGATGATGATAATAATAAAGCAGATTGCTAAGTGCCCAATATTTATTTTCCAGGTGTGATTTAGGCTAGGGATGGGACCTGATCTAATAATATGGAATCTATCCCAACCCTACAGTATTTGGCACAGAGTAATTGATTAACAAATGTGACAGATATTATAGTTATTATAACCTATATTTACCATGGTGTCTTAGCATGTAACCCAGCAGGCTGTTGGTTTCGCTTTCCAGTTCACTCAGCTATTTTGCAGAATTTTGGCTGAGTCAGTCCACCTGATGTAACATCCTCAGTGGTTCTTTGTTCAGATATCTTCACCAATGATGTTCATTCATTCAAGTGTAATTGAGCATTTACTGTGTGAAGAGCACTGTGCTAAACTCTTGGGAGAGTACAAGGCAAAAGATTTGGAAGACTTGTTCCCTGTCCACAAGGAACTTACAGTCTAGAGGGGCATCAAGATGCCTCTCCTTTCTGTAATGCTGTTGCACTTGGATCTGTTCACTTTAAGTACTTGATATTCACCCCACCCTCAGCCCCCAGCACTTAGGTACATTTTTGAGGTTTAATATAATTAATATAATGTCTCTCCTCCTCTAGATTACAAGCTTCTTTTGGGCAGGGAATGTATCTACCAACTCTGTTGTACTGTTTTCTCTCAAGGACTTAGTACAGGGCTTTGCACACAGGGGGCTCAACAACTACCACTGAAGACTTTCTGGTACCTCTTGCTTGTGGGGAGAAATTGAGGACCTCATTCATTTTCACCCAGGAGTGGTGATGTGGGTCCTCAGAGGAGAGCAGTCCCTTGAACACCCAAGAGATGGGGACTACTTCCAAAGTGGTTTACCACCAAGGAGAGGAGTTTCCTCCAATGGAAGAAAACACAGGCCCAGAACTTTCAGGGTCTGTTGTGAAAAATCTGATCTCATTTTAAAGTTTCTGAAAAATTTGCAGGTTGATTTTGGCCAGAATCCTAGTGTCTTTTGTCAAACCTTTCCCCCTATTAAATCTAAGATTTTTAAAGAGAGAAACTTGATCCCTAGGTTTCCAATTAATTTACACTTCATTAGTCAATGGGTGGTGATTTTTCTCAGCAGTGAGACGGCCTCTGAGAAGACTTAAGGAGGTTTAATTTTCCCTTCTGTCACCAATGGAGAGTTCAACCCAAGCCAGAAGTTTGGAGAAGGATGTAAATTGCCGTGAACATATTCTTCTCCTCCCTGGTGAGAACTCATGGAAAAGTCCCTTCTCCGCATGTCAATATCTGAGCAGCACAGGGGAAACCTGCAACTTGATTGGTTGAGTTTTCATCCCTTCCTTTTGAAAGATTTACAACTCTATCAGTCACTCCATCAATCAATGGCATCTGAGTGCTTAAGCTGTGTAAAAAGTGCTTGGGAAAGTATAATATAATAGACTTGTTCCTGGCCCACAAGGAGTTTACAGTCTATAATCTCTTCTCCATCTCTCATCACCTATAAATCAATCATATTTATTGAGTGCTTACTGTATGCAGGTCACTGTACTATGCACTTGGGAGAGTACAACACAACAATACAACAACACATTCCCTGTGGCCAAACCCACAGCCCCAGAGGATAGAAAGAAAGACACTCCTCTAGCAGCTATTTTGTCAAGGTCCCCTGAGGAGCTTTGGAAGTAGGAGCTGCAATAAGTGGGAGGTTCTGGGGACTTCCATGTTGTATCTTTGTCCTCTTAGCTATGTTACTGCAGATTCTGTCCAGCTGGTCACAGTCAATTGGATTAAATGATCTCCCCAAGCCTCACCCAATAACCATCCGTCTATGATGAGCCAAAACCCTTCCCCAGATGAACTTCCTTAGGTCTCCTAGGCTAGATTGGCTCTGAGTCTCCTTTGCTTCCACCAGTTGCCTGCTGTGTGACCTTGGGTAGGTCACCTAACTTCCCTGTTCTTCAATCTCCTCATGTAGAAAATGGAGATTGAATAACTGCTCTCTTCCTATTAGACTGTGAGCCCCTTATGGGATATGGTCTGTGTTAGATCTGATTATCTTGCAGCCAGTCAGGTGCTTAGTACAGTGCTTGGCACACAGCGAAGGTTTAACAAATACCGCAGTTATTTTTATTATTAATATTAGCCTTCAAGTCAGATTGGACTAAGACCTGAGCCCTAGGAGAGTGACTTTCTGGAACAGGTGAATTATATAGTAAGGAGAGTCATTGGCCTTCCAGATAACTGGACATTAAGGTTTCCCCAGACTGATGAAGGAGAAACCCATGAGTACAAAATTAAATCTCCGCACCCATTTATTTATTGTAATTTCTGTTCTGTTCTATGTAGTTTCTCTTCTACATAGTTTCTATTATATGTACTTCTTTCTATGCAGTTTCTCTTCCATGGTTTCTAGTCTAAGTAGGTTATTTCCTACACTTTCTCTTCTACAGTTTCTATTTTATGTGGTTTATTTTATGCACTTTCTCTTCTCTGCAGTTTCTATTCTATGTAGTTTATTCTGTGCAATTACCATCTACATAGTTTCTATTCTATGTAGTTTATTCTATGCAGTTCCTCTTCTCTATTATTTCTGTTATATTCTGTGTAGTTTATTCCATGCAGTATCTTTCACATTTTCTAGTCTATGTAGTTTATTCCAGGCAGTTTCTCTTCTATGCAGTTTCTAGTCTATGTAGTTTATTTCATGGAGTTTCTGTTCTATGTACTTGATTCTGTGTATCTTCTCTTCTGCAGTTTTTATTCTATGTAGTTTAGGGAACTTCTCTTCTGCATAGCTTCTATGTAGCTTCTCTTCTATTTTACTAATTCTATGCAGTTTCTATTCTAGTCTGTGGAGATGCTTCTCTAAGGTTTCCAAAGAGGGGGAGCATTAGTCTGAAAATTTTCCTACTTTTGACTTGTGTATCTCTTCTTATTCTGTTTGGGTTCAATAAATGTGGCTTTTCATGATTTTTCTCCTAATTAGCTCTGGTCACCCTGTCCCTCCCAACTTCCTCACCTCCCATCTCCCAGCCGCTTAAAGTTTGTGTGTGAAGACTGTGGATATTTTGTAATAGTGCTTAGCCCTGTGCTTAGCCCTGGAATAGTTATGAAATAATCAGATGGGACACAGTTCCTGTCCACATAGGGCTCACAATCTAAGATGGATGGAGTAGCATATAGTCTCCATTTCCCAGATGAGGAAATTGAGGCATAGAGAAGTGATTTGCCCAAGGTCACACAGCAGAAAAGTGGCAGAGGCAGATCTAGCCTATAAGCTCTTTGTGGACAGGAAATATGTCTGTTTACTGTTATACTGTATTCTCCCAGTGCTTAGTATAGTGATCTGTACACAGTAAGTGCTCAGTAAATACGATTGTGACACAGATTAGAACCCAGGCCCTCTTATTCCCAGGTTCTTTCCTCTAGGCCAAGCTGACCGCAAGCAGGGAGTCTGTGGTTAGCTCAGGGAATAGGAGCCTGGAAGAGAGGCTCCAAACCATTTCCTCTTCATTTCAGGAGCAAATCTCTAGTCCACTCACTGATGAATGTCTCCTCAAGGAGCCGCTGAGCCCAATGACCTCATTCAGTAGTTCAAGGGATAATGCAGGCCTGTAAATCATTTCCATCCTCCCTTCATCCTGTGTTGACCCAAGGGAACCCACATCCCCTAAAATACCCAGAGAAAGTCTTTTGGGCTCAAGTTTGCCCTAGACTATATTTCATCACTGGCTTGCAAATTACTTTATTCAGCCCTTTTATCTAATACTGGTTGGGCGAGCATTTTAGGTGAACTTCCTAACTTTTCATCATCTTTTGATCATTATTAGGCACAAGGTTTTTCTTGACCTGCATTAGCAATCCCTCCATTCAGAGGATGGATTCTGGATCTGGATTCTGATCCCAGCTCAGCCACTTGTCTGCTGTGTGACCTTGAGCAAGTCACTCAACTTCTCTGGGCCTCAGTTACCTCATCTGTAAAATGGGGATTAAGATGGTAAATCCCAGGTGGGAAATGGACTTTGTCCAACCTGATTAGCTCACATCTTCCCTAGTGCTTAGAACCATGACTGACATATAGAAAGTGCTTAACAGCATGGCTCAGTGGAAAGAGCATGGGGTGGGGAGCCAGAGGTTGAGGGTTCTAATCCTGACTTCACCACTTGTCAGCTGTGTGACCTTGGGCAAGTCATTTAACTTCTCTGGGCCTCAGTTCCCTCATCTGTAAAATGGGGTTGAAGACTGTGAGTCCCACGTGGGATAACCTGATTACTTCGTATCTACCCCAGTGCTTAGAACAGTGCTTTGCACATACTAAGTGCTTAGCAAATACCAACATTATTATTATTATTAATAACCAATACCATAAACAAAGATAATTGTGGTACTTGCTGAGTACTTACCTATTGTTTTGTGCTGGGGAAGATAGAAGGTAATCAACTCAGACACAGTCCCTGTCCCATAATCTGGGCAAGAGGGAGGAGCAGTATTGAATCACTATTTTACAGATGAGGAAACCAGGGTAATAATAATGATGGTATTTGTTAAGTGCTTACTATGTGCGAAGCACTGTTCTAAGTTCTGGGGGGGATACAAAGTGAACAGGTTGTCCCACATGGGGCTCACAGTCTTAATCCCCATTTTACAGATGAGGTAATTGAGGCACAGAGAAGGTAAGTTACTTGCCCAAGGTCACACAGCTGAAAAGTGACAGAGCTGGGATTCGAACCCATGACCTCTGACTCCCAAGCCAGTGCTCTTTCCACTGAACCACACTGCTTCTCTAACCACACTGCTGCTCTATACAGAGGAGCAGTTAAGTGACTTGCCCAAGCTCACACAGCAGACTCTTGGTAGAGTCAGGACTATAAGCCAGGTCTGTGATTCTTTCCACTAGTCAACACTGCTTCTCCTCTGCTTTTCTTTTCCAACCTTCCCTTCCCCACTACCTGTCCTTCAAGCAGTCTTCTCACTAATAAACTCACTTGAGAGAACTACGTCTTTTCCTCCGATTTCTCCAAGTTCTCTTCTTCTCTTCTTCATTATCCTTCTTTACCAATTCTCCAACTGAACGTGCTTCTTGGGGCTCGATTGGTAGAGGGTGGAAGAAGAGTCAGCATTATTAGCAGGGTTGATAACGGTTTTCAATGGGGCTTCTAAACATCTTGGGAAAGGGAAGAGGGGTGAGAGATAAGGAAGGGAAAGGAACCAAGATGAAAAGGATCTTTGTTTTCTCCTTTGTTTTTGTCCTGGCTGAAAGTGGTAGTCTGAGCAGTACCGATCTGGGTTGGGGGACTAATTCCAGGCCAGATTTTATGGCTGAACAAAGGCACTTTACTGCTTTGTTTTATAGCCTGTGACTTTTAATGGAGCCTGAATTGACAGTCATTCTCCCCAAAGTGAACTTGTTATCCTGTAGTTTATTTTGCATTTAAATACCTTTTTGCATTTTGAAGGGGCTTTAAAATCTTTCTTTCCTGATTCCTGATTTCCTGACAACCCCGATGAGATTGGCCTCTTTGGAGTTCTCTGATCTTATAGACAGGTTTGCTGAGGCAGAGAGTGATTGTTTCTAGGGTCACCTGGCTTTCAAGGCACTACCCCCCACCCCTTCAATCAATCAGTGGTATTTACTGAGCACTTACTATGGCCGACTGGCCTTAAGAAAACGATGGCATTTGTTAAGCGCTTACTATGCGCCAAGCACTGTTCTAAGCGCTGGGATAGATACAAGGTTATCGGATTGTCTCACGTGGGGCTCACAGTCTTAATCCCCATTTTACAGATGAGGTAAATGAGGCCCAGAGAAGTTAAGTGACTTGCCTAAAGTCACATAGCTGACAAAAGGGGAAGACTGGATTAGAACCCACGTCCTCTGACTCCCAAGCCAGTGCTCTTTCCACTAAGCTATGCTGCTTAAAGGAACAAATCCAACAGCAACTGTCCATCAGCTCATTCCTCTCCCCTCCTGTGTCTGTGGAAAGGGCGAAAAGGGATGGAGACCTGCAAAAGAAGTGCCTGCACCACTTCTTGTCCTATTTTCAAGGATAAATTAATTACCCAGTCATAGGCAAGAGTGTGTGTTCTTGCATAAAGGTTTCAGCACCATCAAGCACTTTAACTATTAAACGATCAGATTTTTTTTCTGACATAAAAGTAGCTTAGGGGAAACAGTCATTCTCTAAGGAAGGGCAAAGTTAGGTCTTGAGAGATTTGCAGCCCTATTATGCTGTGAGATGATTCCGAGAGATAAAGCCAGTTCCAAGCCTGTATAAAAATGTCATGATCAAATTGGAGTCTACCACCAGGAACTATTGGTGAACCTTGAGTCTGAGACAATAATAATGGCATGGTATCTAATAATGCTATTTATTACTTACTATGTGCCAAGCACTGAATTAAACCCTGGGGTAGATATAAGATTATCAGGATGGGCAAAGTCCCTGACCCATATGGGGCTCATAGTCTAAGTAGGAGGGAGAAGTGGTGTTGAATCTGCATTTTACAGATGAGGAAACTGAGGCAGAGAGAAATTAGGTGATTTATCCAAGGTCACGCAGAAGGTTGGTGGCAGAACCGGGATGAGAACCCTGGCCGTCTGACTCTAGGCCCATGCTCTTTCCACTAGGTCACACTGCTTCTCCTGGAGGCAGTATTCAGAATTCCAAAATTCTTTGAATGGAGGAGGTGAGGACGCTGAACGAACTGGAGGAGGGGGAAATTTTCAGCAGGGTGCAGGAGGAGAGAGGGCATTGAGTTGGGAGAGGCATGATTGGAGAAGGGGATGGTGGATAGACCAGTCTAGGAGGAGTGGATGCAGGGCAAGGGCAAGCCCAAGAGAGCTGCATAGGTTGGCATGGCCTAAAAAGAAGATTTTGATCTTAATCCACAGAGACTTTATCCCACCTAGGAGGCTAGGCAAGTCCCTGCCATGTCAAACAACTGGGTGGAGTTTACAGGGGCAGGGAATTCTGGTGAATAAGAATTCTGGGGCTGTGACTTCCAGTAAGCGGTGTCATCTGCCAAGTTTGTAAGCTCCTGGAGGACCGTGTCTACCAATTCTATTGAATTGTAATCTCCCAAGCGGTTCCTACAGTGCTCAGTACATGTTAAATGCTAAGTAAATACTATCGATTGATGGATCCTACACGACCTCATCTTCAAAGGTCATTCAATTTGAGTGTGGCTTAGATGTTACTGTAAAATGCCCTTGTCCAAGTGGTCTGTCAGTAATCGAAAGAGTAGCCGGAAACTACTTCCTCTTAGTAGTCACTTAATTTGGTGTGAAGCTGCAGGTTTCAGTGATGCCTTTGGTGTCTGTCAACAAGTTAACCAATGCTATCTATTAGGGCCTTTACTAAGCACTGAACTCAGTGTGTGGGAGAGGTCACAAGAGTTGGAAGACAAGATCCCTGCCCTCAAGAAACTTATTGTCCAGCAGTCAATCTCTCCAAGGGCCTCCTGATTTTGTTGCTTGGACTCTTTACTTTGCCTTTCTTTGAATCATTCTCCTCAGTGGATTTTCTTAGGTAAAAAGAGTTCCTTTAAGGAAAGAAAGAATGTAAACCCCCTGATACTCAGAATTGCTTCCACTCATATAAACTCAAATAAAAGGGTTGAGCCGTTTCCCCGGGGAATGGCTGCAGAGGATGTGTAAGATTCGTCTGGGGTGGCATGGATTTCAAAGTGGGGTGTGTAAGGGTTTGGCCAGATGATTTCCCAAGACACTAATGGAAACTGCATGACTCAAAAGCCCCTATGGTGCTTTGAAACACTGAGTGTTTTATATTTCAATGTTCTGTTTTCACAAAGTCCTCCCTCAGAAACACCCCAAATCTGTAGTCTGGTCATGGCAGGAGCTCGGTCTCTGGGATTCAGGACTGTGCTGGGTCGGGTTTCTCTGAAAGGCTGGAAGGAGCTGGGGGGTTTAAAGTGCACAGGAATCAGATTCTCGGCCGCTGTCTGCCTACCAAACTGTTCTGGGCCCTACCCAAGGCAGTGTCAAGACAGTTTTGCTTATCACTGAACAGTGATTGGGCCCAAGAGAGCTTTCCCTGCTCCCCTAGGTCCCAGAAGAGCTAGCCTCTGGGAGCCTCGGCTTACTCCGTGTCTGTGGAGCCTGGGGCTCATAGCTGACACAGCATGCTGAAGGAGCCTTACAGGCTGTTGGTAGCAAAAGAGGCCGAGTTGCATCACTCTGTGGTCTCTTCAGAGTTACCTAGCTTTACTTGATTGCTGCATCGGCCTCCTTGCTCACCTCTTTGCCTCCTGTCTCTCCCCACTCCAGTCCATACTTTTCTCTGCCCTCCAGATCAATTTTTCTATGAAACCATTCACTTCTTGTTTCTCCAATTCTCCAGAATCTCCAGTGGTTGTCCATCCACCTCCGCAGCAAACAGAAACTCCATATCACTTTAAAGGACTAAATCACTTTTCCCCCTCCTACCTTTCGACCCTGATTTTCTACTACAACCTAGCCCACACTTGGCTTCTCTAACTCATTCCATTGTATTTATTGAGCACCTACTGTGTGCAGAACATTGTACTAAGCACTTGGGAAGTACAAACTGGCAACATATAGAGATGGTCTCTACCCAACAATGGGCACATAGTAAGCGTTCATGAACTATGATTGATTGAAGTAGCTTACAGTCTACAGGGGGAAACAGACTTAAAATAAATTACAGATAGGGAAAATACTAGAATATCCTGACGTTTACATAAGCGTTGTCAGGCTGGGGTGAGTATAAGAGTGCTTTGGGGGTACACAACAAGTGTAGAGTTGACACAGGAAGAAGAGTTTAATTGGGGAAGGCCAGTTGGTGGAGATGTGATTTTAGGATGGATAGATTGTGTAGCATTGTGTACTGCAGTCAATCAATCCTTCAGTGGTATTTACTGAGGGCTTACTGTGGGCAGAGCATCACACTAAATACTTGTGAGTGTACAATGCAACAGAGTTGGTAGACACAAATCCTGCCTTCGAGTAGCTTTCAATCTAGTGTAATCTAATTTACAGTTTTATAATCAACTTTTGGGTTTTCCTCCCAGGGCCAAAGGATGGACTTGGCATCTGCATGCCCTACTGGATAGAGCCTGGGCCTGGGAGTCTGAAGGACCTGGGTTCTAATCCCGGCTCCACCATTTGTCTGCTGTTTGACCTTGGACAAATCACTTCACTTCTTCATGCCTCAAATGGGGATTAAGACTGTGAGGCCTATTTGGAACAGGGGTGGTGTCTAATCAAATTATTTTGTAGCTACTCCAGAGTTTAGAACAGTGCCTGGCATTTAGTAAGAGCTTAACAAATACCACAGTTAACAAATTTCACAGTGAGCTGTGAAACTTGATGATGGGAACCCCAGAGGAGGTAGATTTGATGCTTTATAAAAAAAAACCCTTAAAAGTATCTAGAACCATATCAGCACAAGATTGGGACAGACCAGTTGAAATCCGGGCTGTCCAGTATAGAAGCAGATTACTGGTGACCCGACTCAGAATTTTACATCTGGTCCTCGGACCTGTGGTAACTTTAGAAAGAGGTCAGAATATGCTTGTTTTGAAGGGAATAACTTTTGGATTGCAACCATATGTGTTCATGGCAGGGGTCTTTAACCCGATGAGAAGACACAGGCTGATGACGGACCTCCCCATTTGTATCTTAAACGGATTAAAGAGTTTCCCAATTTTTGACCACAGAGTCTTCCCCTGGAAAAGTCTGATTATCATTATGAGCAGAGAGAGAACTGTAGAATGAAGGGTTTAGGTTTCCTCTCATCCGCTTAAAAGACAAATCTTTTCCTTTTCTTTATGGAGAATGTCTGAAACGTCCACCTGCTCAAACACGTTTATTTGGTGGGGAGATTATTTTGACTCCTTGGCCAAGTCTATCCATTTTCACCTCAGATGGTGCCCTGGCCGTCCCCTTGATGGAATCATTGTGTTGGTTTAAGCCAAATGTGGCAGAAACTCTGATGTCATCTGCAGCTGCTCAACTCTGTTTCAAGGGAGTAGACATTAACTCCTTCAGAGAGCTAAAGCTAATCTCCATGGCCAACAGTAATAATAATAAAAATAATAGCTGTGGTATTTGTTAAGCATTTACTATGCACAAGACACTGTTTGAAGCACTGAGGGGAGGGTATAAGCAAATTGGACTGGACACAGTCCCTGTCCCACATGATGCTCACAGTCTGGGATTGCCCCATTCTATAGATGAAGTAACTGAGGCATAGAGAAGTGAAGTAACTTGCCCAAGGCCACACAGCAGACAAGAGGTGGAGCTGGGAATGGAATCCATGACCTTCTGACTGCCAAGTCCATGTTCTATTTACTTTGCCTGCTGCTTCCAGTAGACCTGGGCCTAGCTTCTATTGCCAGAGAGCAGTAGGTTCTTTGCAGTGCCTCTTTATTATTGAGTGTCCTTTTGGTTCGGGTGGTGGGTTCAGCTCAGAGCAGAATGAATGAAGGGCAAGTCCCCACTCTGGCAAGGTCCACTGGGCCCAGGCGGTAAGAGTTTCCCCCAGTAGATAGGGAAGGAGAGAAGATCAAAGGTCAGAAGTGCCCCACCCTCTCTGTGGCAGTGTGGGGTTGATTTCAGGATGTAGATCACTTGGTGTGGAGAACAATGCTGAGAGAGAACCCATTTGTAGTGAGCTTAAAAATCTTGCCTTGCCAGCAGACATGACATCTGACCCTTCTTTGCTGTCAAACTTCAGGTGACAGCAGGAATACCTAATGCTACTTTTGCTGTTTCCATTCATTCATTCAGTCAATTGTATTGAGCGCTTACTTTGTGCAAAGCACTGTACTAAGCACTTGGAAAGTACAATTCAGCAATAAAGAGAGATCATCCTTGCCCAAACTGGGCTTACAGTCTAGAAGGGGGCAGACAGACATCAAAACAAGCAAACAGGCATCAGTAGAATTATAAATATATACACATCAAAACAAGTAAACAGGTATCAATATAAATAAATAGAATTATAGGTATGTACGTATATACACAAGTGCTGAGGGATGGGGAAAGCAGGGTAGAGCAAAAGTAGAGAGTTGGGGTGATGCAGAGGGGAGGGGAAGCTGAGTAAAAGGGGGGCTTGGTCTGGGAAGACCTCTTGGAGGAGGTGAGCCTTCAGTAGGGCTTTGAAGGGGGGAAGTGTGATTGGCAGATTTGAGGAGGTAGAGCGTCCCAGGCCAGAGGTCAGATGTAGGCCGGGGTCGATGGCGGGACAAGCAAGAATGAGGCACTTTGAGAAGGTTAGCAGCACCAGAGAAATGGAATGGGTGGGCTGGGTTGGAGGGGGAGAGAAGGGAGGTGAGGTAAGAAGGGGCAAGGTAATGAAGAGCTTTGAAGCCAGTAGTGAGGAGTTTCTGTTTGATATGGAGGTTGATAGGCAACCACTGGAGATTTTTGAGGAGGGGGGCGACATGCCCAGAATGTTTTTGTAGAAAGATAAGCCGGGCAGCAGAGTGAAGTATGGACTGAAGTGGGAGAGACAGGAGGTAGGGAGGTCAGAAAGGAGGCTGATGCAGTAATCCAGTCATGATAGGATGAGTGATTCTACTAATGTGGTAATAGTTTGGATGGAGAGGAAAGGGCAGATCTTGGTGATGCTGTGAAGGTGAGACCAGCAGACTTTGGTGACTGATTGGATATGTGGAATGAATAAGGGAGCGAAGTCAAGGAAGACACCAAGGTTGTGGGCTTGTGAGGCAGGAAGGATGGTATTGCTGTTCACAGAGACAGGAAAGTCAGGGAGAGGACAGGGTTTGGGAGGGAAGATAAGGAGTTCTGTCTTGGACATGTTGAGTTTTAGGTGGTGGGAGGACATCCAAGTAATGATGTCCTGAAAGCAGGAGGAGATACGAGCTTGGAGGGAGGGAGAGAGAACAGGGGAGGAGATATAGGTTTGGGTGTCATTGCATGAGGATGATAATTGAAAGCAGTGGGAGGGAATGAGTTCTCCAAGGGAATGAGTGTAGATGAAGAATAGAAGGGGACCAAGAACAGACCTTTGAGGGACCCCTATAGTTAGGGATTTCCAGTCTGGAAGGGTTCCTGGGGATCCAAACACAACTCCTTCCCTGCACCCTCCCCCTACCCCTCTTAACCAGGCTCCAAATATGGGACATTACTCTGGGGGCCGCCCCTGGGCCCCCCATTTTTCAATAATGGCTGTTCCTTCCTTGCCCCATCTTCTTTGTTAACCAAAGTCTGGAGCTCCATGGACTGTTTCCTAAACTCTTCCAAACCTGAAGGGATCCCAGCTGGGGACACAGACGTTGAGGATGGGAATATAGTGATATTGTCCCCTTTGAAGATACAAGGGAAACAGCGTGGCCTAGTGGATAGACCATGGGCCTTGGAGTCAGAAGGACCTGGGTTATAATTCCAGCTCTGCCACTTGTCTGTTGTGTGACCCTGGGCAAGTCACTTCACTGTGCTTCGGTTACCTCATCTGTAAAATGGGGATTAAGACTGTAAACCCCATGTGGGACAGGGACTGTGTCTAACCTGATAAGCTTGTATCTACCCCAGTGCTTAGTACAGTGTCTGGCACATAGTGATCACTTAAATACCATTGAAAGAGTATTTGAATATATATGCTCTTGATAGATATATCAATAATAATAATTTTGGTATTTGTTAAGCACTTACTATGTGCCAAGCTCTGTTCTAAGCACTGAGGGAGATACAAGGTAATCAGGTTGTCCCACATGGGGCTCACAATCTTAATCCCCATTTTACAGATGAGGGAACTGAGGCACATGTAACTGGTTAAGTTAAATGACTTGCCCAAGGTCACACAGCTGATAAGTGACGGAGCCAGGATTAGAACACATAACCTCTGACTCCGAAGCCCGTGCTCTTTCAATGGCATTGATTGAATGCTGACTATCAAGTAGGTATTGGAAAAGGTACAAATATATAAGATTAATAATATAATAATAATTGTGGAGTTTATTAAGTGCTTACTATGTCCCAGGAACTGTGCTACACGCTTGGGTGGATACAAGCAAATCAGGTTGGACACAGTGCCTGTCCCATGCGGGGCTCACAGTCTCAATCCCCATTTTACAGATGAGGTAACTGAGTCACAGAGAAGTTGTGACGCCTAAGGTCACACAGCAAAGAAGTGGCAGAGTTGGGATTAGAACCCATGACCACCTAACTCTCAGGCCCATGCTCTATCCATTAGGCGATGAGCCCCTTCTCCCATGGGGAATCCCAATCTATCCTTCTAAGACAGGACAAAGAGTGTATTGAGGCTCAGGCTTGACTCACTATCTCAGCTCTCTGTGCCTCTCTCAGACCCTCTCCTTTGCACATTCGCTTTTAAAGGTGCCTGAATTAATTAAGGGTCACTAGGCTGACTTGGGAGTTGTACATGGGTGGGATGGGAGGGGAAGATAGAGGCTTCGCTCCTCGGCTCTTGTCTCCAGAATGTCGCCTGCTGAAATGCCTTCACTGGACCCTGGTTAAATAGGAAATGCTGCTGCCTCTTCCTATCGTCGGGAACCAGAGCTGCAGCCAAAGACCAAGAAACCTGTTATGGAAGTGCTCCAGAGACTGAAGTTTAAAGAGTGCTGTGGCCACAGACCCTGTACATTAGATTCCCATGTTATAGGAAACTACACAGCATCATTACATGCCTAATTACACAAGTAAGCAATGTATTTACATGCTAAAATGATGTATTTCCCCCGTATTCAAGTTATTTTTAAATGGCCATAACTACTATCAACATGTGACAATGCCTCATTAGAATGTGTAATTACGTCTGTCAGGACTGATATCATTACACGTCTTTTGACTGGAAGTGGCATTAATCCCAGGTCTCCCTCGCTCTTCTTGGTCGGTTCTCTAGGTAGAGTCAGAAATCCAAGGGGTGGAAGGGGATGAGAGAGATTTGTCCTGTCTCCCTCTCTCACTTTCTCTTCCCTCCCCACCCACCCACATATCAGCACCTGTCCTTTCTTCATTTAAAGATCTTGCTAGAAGGCTACTCCTCATCCTTCCTCAACAATACCTCCCAGGACCTCCCATCTTTCCCGGTCAAGTGAACTCTCTCCTGTGTTAATCTGAGCTCCTTCCCTACCCTCATGCCCCAAGTGGAAATAAAGCATCTTCCCTTACCATCTGGAAAAGGGAATCTCTGGCTTTTCCAAGGCCACGGACATTCCGGATATCAGACACCCGAGAAGCAGTGTAACCTAGTGGATATAGCTCAGAGCTGGGAGTCAGAGGATCTGGGTTCTAATTCTGCTCTGATGCCTGCCTGCTGTGTGACCATGGGCAAGTCATTTAACTTCTGTCCGCACCTCATTTTCTTCATCTGTATATCATGATTCAATACTCATTCTCCTACCTTCTTAGATTGCTAGTCCAGGATGGGACTGGGACTATGCCCAACTTGATTATTTTATTTCACCTACAATTCTTTGCAAATAAGTGCTTAACAAATATCACAATTATTATTTGTTATTGTGGTGTAAAGTGCCAAGATGATAATTGGGAGCATATGACCTGGAGAGAAGAGAGATAATTGTTCATCTGTTTCCCACTCCAGATTGTAAGCTCCTTGTGGGGCAGGGAATGTCCATCAACTTTCTTATATTGTACTCTCCCAACCCCTTATTATAGTGCTCTGCCACAAGGGCTCAGTAAATACAACTGATGGATTGATGTGGAGAGCTGTGGTTTATCTGATTTGAAAGAAGAGGGAGTTTCAGGCATGTAGAAGGGAGTGAGCAAAGGTTTGGAAAGGAGAGAGTGTTTGGTTTCTACAAAAGGAATTTTCTGATCTTTTGGGAGACAGAAAGGAAGCCAGTGGGATGGAGGGAGATGGATTTCCTCAGTTCTCATTTTCCATTCTTGAGGTTTATCTCAGTTATATCTTCTATAACTTGACCTCTGAGGCAGACTCCCCAGCATTTGTTCTTTTTCAGCAAAAACACATGAGAAACTCTCCCTTAGTATTCTGCTCAAATAAATGAGTTTGGTCCACTGTCTTTCAGATGTTATTGGAATGTAAATGCAAGAGCCAACACCTACCCAGAGAAGAAAGACCATTCTTTGTGTATTTAAACATGGATGCACTTCAGGTGCTATTATTATTATTATTATCATTATTATTACTATTGCTGTTATTGTATTCAGTTACCCTGGTAGGTTGTTTTGGGCCGTGGTTTAGATTGCCAAGATGGGTATAGAATAGCTCCCAGTAGTCTGGGGATGGAGGGTGATTTGGAGGGGAATACCTGACTTGTAGCAGAGATTTGTAATTTGTGGTGCCATTTTCCTTTTCCCTTTTTTGTTGCTTTGTCATCTCTTCTCACAGTTCTGGGTTGGTGTGAATAGTAATAATAATAATAAGAATAATAATGATAATAATGGTGTTTGTTAAGCGTTACTTTTTCCCAAGCACTATGCTAAACTGGAGTAGATACAATGCACTCAGAACAGGCACACTTCTGTCCCGTCTGGGGCTCCTGGTCTAAGGTGGAGGAAGGACAGGGATCTTATGCCCATTTTACAGATGAGAAAAGTGAGATGCAGGAACTTTAAGTAACTTGCCCAGGGTCACACAGCAGTCACTGGAAGAGCTAGGATTAGAAACCAAGCTGCCTAATTCCCTGTCATACGTTCTTTCCAATACACCACAGTACCTCTCCTTGAAAGCCAGCTGTATCAATTGATCTTCTTGTCTCTAGAGTCGAAAGGCTTCCCTTTGTCCCCTCAGCATTTTTTCTGAATCTCTTCAAGTTATCCGGGTGGAGTAAGAAGGGGGGAGAGGTGGAAAGGAAGAGCTATGTGAGGGACCATCAGCTTTTCCCACTAGTCTTCCCTGTCTTTTGATCTCATTGTCATCCATCTACAGATCAAAGTGAGTAGGCCACCCACTCTTGGAGGATTTCTGAGCTGGTTCATGGGGAGGAAAGTGTCCAGTTCTAATTCTCTTAGAGTGGGAAAGCTGTGTGGCTTAGTGGATAGAGCAGGGGCCTGGGAATCAGAAAGATCTGTGTTCTAATCCCAGCTCCTCACTTGTCTGTTGTGTGACCTTGAGCAAGTCAGTTAACTTCCCTGTACCTCAGATACCTCATCTGTAAAACGGGGATTAAGAATGTGAGCCCCATGTGGGACATGCACCTGATCTGCTTGTATCTACCCCAGAAGTTAGTGCCTGGCATGTAGAAAGCGCTTAACAAATATCATTTTTTTAAAAAGTGAGACCAGGCTGGAAATGCAAGGTTTGCTAGACCCCTTAAATTCAGTCAGTCTGGTGGGGAAGATAAAGGAGAGTGGGTCCCAAATCAGTTTGCTTCTAGGATATCTCCCCCTTCCTATTCAGTTGTCTGAAATCACCTGCTCAAAGCCCCTGCTAAAAGGGGGCGGGATTGAATGAGATGCTAGATTATGCTTAAGAGAGAAGAAGCCCATTCAGCCGTGAAAACCAGAAGTAATCAAAGGCTTTCCTGAAGCGGCCTGGTTTGGGTCTACAGCTTTCTCCGTCATTAATTAACCGCATCTCCCTGAAGTGGAGTCAGTCACTGGGATTTATACAGGACAGTCTGGTTTCAGCTGGTTTCTCCCCTGTCCAGTTCAGAAACAGCACCGGACGCTTTGATGTCTGGTATTTTAATTTTGAACTCCTGGCTTCCTTCTGCCTCAGCCCCTGACATCAAGTTCTGTGGTTCAGAAGTGGCACCTGTGTTCCCAGAGACCGGGGCAGCTGGAGCTGGTGGACAAGAGGGCCAGGGGTCCCCACAAAGAAACACACTAGGGTCAGCGTACTTCCACCCAGTGATATACAGCAGCGAGAAGCAGCGTGGCCCAAGTGGAAAGACCATAGGACTGAGTAACAGGAAAACTGCGTTCTTATTTGGCCACTCCAACTTGCCTGCTGTGTAACCTGGGGCAAGTCACTTAATCTCTCTGTGCCTCCCTTTTCTCATCTGCACAATGGTGATTAAATGCCTCTTCCCTCTCCCCCTTAGACTGGGAGCCCCATGTGGGACAGGGACCATGTCCAATCTGGTTATTTTGTAACTACCCAGCACTGAGCTCAGTCCTTGGCACAGAGTAAGTGCTTTAACAATTACCACAGTTATTATGATCATGTGTCTGACATCATACACGTGTAGGTGTAGGAGAAGTAGCGTGGTTCAGTGGAAAGAACATGGGCTTGGGAGTCAGAGGTTCCACAGTCTGGGCCAGGGGTGGAGAAGAGTGAAAGGAGAGGGGATGTTGGAAGAGATACCAGAACAGGGGACCCGGGCATTTCAGAATGATAATAATAATGATCATGATGGTACTTAAGCTGCTTACTATGTGCCAAGTCCTGTAAAAGTTCTGGGATGGAGACAGGATAATCAAACTGGACCCAGTCTCTGAACCAGATTTATTCAGCTGTTTTTACTGAGCACTTGATGTGTGCAAAGCACTGTACTTATAGCAGTAAGCAGACACATTCCTACAATAACCTTACAGTCTAGAGGGATGGGGGCTCATGGCCTAGGGGGAGGGAGAATAGGTATTTTATCTCCATTTTGATCAATAAATCAGTGATTCCTACTGTATGTACAGCACTGAAGTGAGCGATTGAAAAAGTATAATATAATAATAATAATGATGATGGTATTTAAGTGCTTACTATGTGCCAAGCACTGTACTAAGTGCTGGGGTAGATACAAGCTAATCAGGTTGCCCCACATGGGGCTCACAGTCTTAATCCCTATTTTCTAGATGAGGTAACTTAGGTACAAAGAATTTAAGTGACTTGCTCAAAGTCACACAGCTGACAAGTGGTGGAGCCGGGATTATAACCCATGACCTCTGACTCCCAAGCCTGTGCTCTTTCCACTAAGCCATGCTGCTTCTCATAATAGATATGGCTTATGAGATCCCTGCCCCCAAGAAACTTACAGTCTACATTTTATAGTTGAGGAAACTGAGGCTCAGTGATTTGCCCAAGGCCACGCTGCAGGCGTGACTTTCAAAACCAGGATTAGAACTGAGATCTCCTGTCCCCCAGCCCTGTGCTCTTCCCACTAGACCATCCTGTTTCCCCATTCTAGGGGACCATCAACCCCCACCTTAGCTGAGAGAAAGAAAGATGCCAGCCTCCGAGTAGGCAAAACTGGGGCTCCTTTCGTGTAGCCCCCGTGACTGCAGGGATCAGCTCAAGGCCTGTTCATTCAGTCGTATTTATTGAGCTTCTCTGAGCCTGTGGCTTAGAGAAGGCTGTGGGCAGAGGGTGGGGGCAATGTTGGAGCAGGCCTCAGCGGCCCAGCTGGCTGCACTGGTGCAGTCGGTGGAGGGGAGTGGTTGGGAGTTTGTTGGAGGGAGGAAGGCCGTGGGGATTTTTTGGGTAGGGCGGGGGTCGAGGAAGGGAATGACTCACCCCTCTACCCAGTCCATAGGAGAGCCAGGACCCTCCCACGGCCTCCTAGGAGCTGCAGATTCTGCAGAGGAGGGCGGGGCCCGGGGTCAGCCCCCTGCTCCTCCAAGCATCAAGTGGAAAGTACCTCACCATTCACATGAGCTGTGACTTATCTGGGTGACAGAACTTCCCATTTTCATGTGGTGATGGGGGGAAGGGACAGGAGGGGAGGAGGCTGCTGTGTTTATGTGTTTATTTGTGTTAAGTCCAGGGGTGAACCAGAGCTGACAAAGAAGACTGATTGGGCTCTAGGCCTCCCCTCGCCCCACTTACATCCCTGTAGCCACATCTAGCTGAGGAGGGGTGGCGTGGCGGTTGAAGGCCCAGTGAGCCTACACCTCCCTCTCTGGATCCAGTGGGCATTCCAGATCTCTCTCAGCCTTCCCTCCTTCTCCTGTCTGCAGCTGCTTTCTAGGTGGTCCCGAGGGCAAAGATAGCCTGAGGGGTGCTCCTAATGGCCAGGGCAGCCTGACCCTTCCCCCACCACTTCCCACCCCTGCCCACACTCATGGGCAAAATGTTCAATTGCCAGGGTTGCCCATGACTAAAGTAGCCAGAAACAATTGCCCCCTTCCTCCCATGGACAGTGGTAATGTAATGATAAATGTCACAATTATTGTTTAATCTTTACTAAAGCAATTCCAAGCCGAACATCATAATATCAGATTAGTTGGGAGTTCCAGAGGACCAGCATGATCTAAGTGGAAAAAGCACAGTCAGGAGGTCTGGGTTCAAATTCCACCTCTGCCACTTACCCGCTGGGTGACCTTGGGAAAGTCACTTAAGATTTCTGGCTTCATTTTTCTCATCTTTAAGTGGGGATTCAATACCCAGTCTCCCTCCCCCTTAGACTATGGGCTCCATGAGGGACAGGAACTGTGCCTGACATGATTGGATTGTATCTACCCCGGCATTTAGCCTGGTGGTTGGCAAATAGTAAGTGCTTATCAAATAGAGAAGCGGCATGGCTCAGCGGAAAGAGCACAGGCTTGGGTGTCAGTCGTCGTGGGTTTGAATCCTGGCTCTGCCACTTGTCAGCTGTGTGACCTTGGGCAAGCCACTTAACTTCTCTGTGCCTGTTACCTCATCTGTAAAAAGGGGATTAAGACTGTGAGCCCCAAGTGGGACAACCTGATCACCTTGTATCCCCCCAGTGCTTAGAACAGTGCTTCACACATAGTAAGCACTTAAGTACCATCATCATTATTATTATTATTATTAAATGCAATTATGTCGCTTGCTGGTTGGGCTGCAGATGCATCAGTGGGGAAGAGCTTGGGAGAGAGGAAGTGTGCATTCTGGGAACTGAGACAGGGGATGGGGAAGTCCTGGCAACTGAGATATGGGCCCCCACATAGAGTGAGATGGGGAAAGAAATGGAAAAAGTCAAGCCACATATGGGAAGCAAGCCAGGGGAGAATCAGAGAATATGGAGGAAATGACAATGATGGGGAAGGTGAGAGAGAACGAGAGAGAATGAGAATGAGCATGCAGGAGAAGGAAGAGAGTGAAGCAACCCGGCCTAGCGGAAAGGACACAGGCCTGGGAGTGAGAGGACTTTGCTTCTAATCCCAGTTCTGCCAATTGCTTGCTACGTGATCTTGGGCAACTCACTTCACTTCTCTGTGCTTCAGTTTCCTTATCTGTAAAATGGGGATTAAATACCTGCTCTCCCTCCTACTTTGACTAAAAGCCCCATGTGCCCGACCTAAGTAAGTTATACCTACCACAGGATTTAGAATGATTATTTGGCACATAGTAAGAGCTTAGCAAATGCCATAAAAAAGAGAGTTTATGCAGAAGGGACGGAGGAGGAGAGAAGGGAAATGGGAGAGGAGATCAGATGCCATGACTTCTTCTCCAGGAGGGGAATGAGGTGGGTGAGGGTGGGAACTAGATGCTGAATAATGGCAGACCACCACTGCCCCCAATCAAATCCAGTACAATCCCAGCCTGCCCAGTAATCTCAGACTGGTCAGTAACAACATGGCAGGAAGGATGGTCAACCATGATTTCCAGGCTTCGCTTGTCAGATTCAGCTCTAGAGAGTATTGTTCGAAGGACTATCTCAGTCCTACATGGATGATTGAACATCTCTGCCCATCTTAAGTACTCAATAAATAGCATTGATTGATTGATGGATGACAACAGGTTATGAAAGCAAAACCCAACTCCACCTGTTGATTCTCAGTGCTCTTCCTCAGCCCCAATATTGGCAAGGAATGTTGGAGGGAAAATTTATGGAGCTCGGTCTTGTGGAGGATCAAAGATGAATGTAAGCAGGATAATGATTGCAGTGTCCTTTTAAGCATCCTTTGGGGTCTGGGCTGGATGGATCACCGGTCTGATGTGTTGCTCATGTTCAAAACAATCTCCCTCTGCCATCTTAACCTAGTCAGGAAGAAAGAGTTACCTCCCTTTCCTCTGAAACTCACCTTCATGCTTGCTCGGCTATCCAGAGGTGAATCAATTGATCAGTCAGTGGTATTTATCGAGTGCTCACTGTGTGCAGAGCCTTGTATTAAGTGCTTTGGTGACCCGATCCTTTTCCACAAGGAGCTTACAGACTAGAGGACAGAAATTTGATTGAAACTGTGTCAATCATGTTGCTAAGTGCCGGGCAGATCCAAGATACAATATTCGGTTGGGACACAGTCTCTGACCTGCACTGGGCTTACAGTCTAAGAGGTATGGAAAGCAGGTAACTTACCCCTAATTTTCTAGAGGAGAGAGCTGAGGCATAGAGAGGCAAATGGCTTTCCTGAAGTCATGCAGCAGGTCAGTGGCAGAACTGGGACTAGAACCCAGGTTTCCTAATTATCGGATCTGTGCAATTTCCACTAGGATGCACTGACTCGGTTCTCAATTTATTCACCTTCTGAGCAAGAGCTGTCAGGTTCCTCCTCTTTGATACCTCAATATACTCTGGCCTTCACACCCTGACTTTCTTTCCCATGACACATTGTTAGTGGAAAAGCACACCGTAGTATGCTTACTGTTTATTAAAGCACTTACTGTGTGCAAAGCACTGTTCTAAGGGCTGGGAATAGAGTACCTGGGTGAAATGTAGACTCAGTCCCTGGTCCCCATGGGGCTTAGCTGTTTCAGCCCAAGAACCTCTAGTGGTTTCCCATTTACCTCTGCGTCCAAAAGAAACTCCTTTTTTTTCAGCTTTAAAGCACCCAATCAACTTGCCCCCTTCTCTCACCTCACTGATTCCCTACTTTAGCACGGCCTGCACACTTTACATCTCCATGCCAGCTTACTCTACCCTGCAGCCAACCCCTTTCCCATGATTTTTTTTTATGGTATTTAAAAGCTTACTATGTGCCAGGCACTGTACTAAGCGCTGGGATAGATACAAGCTAATCAGGTTGGACCCAATACACATCCCACATGGGGCACACAGAGGCACAGAAAAATTTAGTGATTTGCCCAAGGTCACAAAGGAGACAATTAAAACCTAGATCCCCCTGACTCCCAAACCCCTGCTCTATCCACTAGGACATACTGCTTCTTAAGTCCTCTCTCCGACTTGGAACTCCTTCCCTCTTCATATGACAGACCACCACAATCCCTACATTCAAAGCCTCGTTAAAGTCACATCTCTTCCAGGATGTCTTTCCTGATTTAGCTCTCTGTCACTATGCACTTGATTCTTTACCCTTTTACCTCTTACTCTTCACCTCAGCCTCAGCCCCACAGCACCTATGTACATATCCATAATTTATTTTAATGTCTGTCCACCCCTCATAGACGGTAAACTCCTTGTGGGCATGAAAATGACTCTCAACTCTGTTGGAGTGTTCTCTCTCAAGAGCTTAGCGCATGCCTTACCCACAGTAAGCATTCAGTAAGTTCCATTGATTGATTGAAAATGAGACAATTAATGAGAAAGCACATGATACATTCCAGGAGTTCTTAGTAAAGGTATGATTAACCCCTCTTTAACCATACCTATGTGCAGCTGTCTTCTAATTAGGCTCTGGGGTTGACCTCCTCTCAAACCTCTCCTGTGGGGAAAATTTCACTGCCAAAGTGAAGACTTCAGAAAGCATTAGATTTTCAAGTTCTCAGCTCAGTTTTCCCACCAGATTCTAGCCACCTATGAAATCCATTTGGCTGGAATTAAACCCCCAATGTCCAGCAGAGCAATAAGGATTCTAAAAAATTCCCCTGTGGTAATGAAAGGGTTGTGGTATATTTTACTCTTCCTGCCCCTATCTGCTGGGCATCACCATACCTTCTGATAGCTCCTGCCCTCCTCTGAGCTCTGGCAGCAGGCCAGTGCTCGGGGGCAGTGGATTCAGAAGCCCAAGATGCTATGTTCCTCAATCTCCCCACCTGGGATGACTTGGCAGAGGGCCCTAGCATGCTTTAACCCTCTTAAGCCAGTCAGCAAGCTTGCCTAAAGCCTCTCCATCTTTCATTGCCTTGTGGGGGCAATGACCAAGGGTAGAGGTTTGAGACAAGTCTCATCTTGCAGTTCCAGGAAAGGTTGGCCAATCAATAAATCAATCATATTTATTGAGCCCTTACTGTGTGCAGAGCACTGTGGGAAGAACTTGGGAGAGTAAACTATAACAGAATTGGTACATGTTCCCTGCCCACAATAACTTTACGGTCTAGAGGGGGAGACTGACATTAATATAAAAACTAAATTACAGATATTTTTGTAAGTGCTTTGGAGTTGAGAGGGTAGTGAAGAAATGGAGTAAATCCAAGTGCCAGGGTGATGAAGAAGGGAGTGGGAGAAGAGGAAATGAGGGCTTAGTCAAGGACGGACTCTTGGAGGAGGTATATCTTTTCTGAGCCTGGATGCGAGGGCAAGCAGGAGAGATTGAAATTGGCTTCGTGTGCTCACAGGGCTAGGAGTCTGGAGACCAGGGTTCTAATCCTACTTCCACCATTTGCCTGCTGTACTTCAGTCTCCTCATCTATAAATGGGGATTAAATCCCTGTTCTCCCTCCCACTTAGGGAGACCCCCATGTAGGAGAGAGACGATGCTCTTTCTGGTTATCTAGTATCTACCTCAGGACTTGGCATGTAGTAAGTGTTTAACAAAATATCTCAATTATTATTATCAATCAGTAGTATTTATTGAGCATTTACTCTGTGCAGAGCACTTTACTAACACTTGGGAAAGCATAATTGAGTTGGTAGACATAATCCCTGTCTTCAAGGAGTTAATAATTTAGAGGAGAGAGGGCACCTGTGGTGGTGTAGGGGGAACAGGGAGAGAGAACGAGAGAGAGAGAGAGAGAGAGAGAGAGAGAGAGAGAGAGAGAGACAGATCTTTTAATGGTGTGCAACTGCAGTCATTTACACAATTTGCCCCAAACAGAACAGAATGACAGTTGGGGTAGTTTAGTTTTTAACAATGGCAAGGCTCTGCTGTGTTTGGGGAGGGTGGGGGGAGGAGAGGGAGAAAGAGAGATATCTTTTAATGGGGTGCAACTACAGTCATTTACACAATTTGCCCCAAACAGAACAGAATGACAGTTGGGGTAGTTTAGTTTTTAACAATGGCAAGGCTCTCCTGTTTGTAGATTTAGGTTGGCCAATGATCTTGGGGTAGTTTAAAATTCAAGAAAGCCACAAAAACACAAGAAATGAGGGAAGAAATCTCTACCCATTCTTCTAGGTAGAATCTGTGAATCTCCAAGAAGCTTCATCATTCTCTTTCTCCCACTTTCTCCTTTTCTGTTGATGGTGGCGGTTGTTCCGGATGGCCACCAAGTCGCTGGGTGACTAAAGAATTAGTCAGACAGCACGTGACTGCCAAAAGTTTTAATTAAGTTTTTATTGGTAAGGCTGAAGACCAAATAGGGGGTAATGCACCCGGCGGGTTCATTTCCTTAAGGGAAAAGGCCCCGAGTGCCCAATACAATGGGCTTATATACCGCTGTTCCTGATCACAGTGATTGGTAGATTTGAAAACAGTGGGGACTGGTTTAGTGCAGATTTGGTACAGAGCTGGGCAGAGTCTGCCTCCTCATTTGGTTTTGTTCCTGGACCCAGCCAGTGGGCTGCAGGGGCTAAGGCCCATACCAGATATGGCAACAGAACCGTGTACATTCAAACAATATCTGCAACTTTTTCATAGTGCATGGGGGGCCCCCATCACCATGCTACCCACAACAAACAAACTGTAGTATCCAGATCCTTGTTCTCTTCCTCTCTCTGGCCTGAGCTGAGTCAGTAGATGCTCTTGTTAAAGCTGCTTCCACAAGAAAGGAAAACTTTTGTTACCGGGGAGGTTCAGTGGGAGTGCTATTTACCACAGGTTAATAATTTCCATCACCCACTCAAGGCTCTTGAATATCTGCTCCACTCCACAGAGCTCCATTCTGGGTTCTGCTTTAATAGTTTGAAGGAGATAGCCTTCATACATACCCAGTTCGTTTAAACTGAGAATTGTTCTCAGTTTTTATATTGGACAGCCTTAACAGTAATATTTATTGAGTACATACAGGGTACAATGCACTTCACTAAGCCTTTAGAAACTACAGAACAAACAAGTGACTCATTCTCTGCTCACTTCAGTCTTGCACTCTAATGGGGGAGATAGATATAAAGAATTTGCAGTCATTTTTTAAAAGAATGGTATTTGTTAATAATAATTATGTTAAGTATTTACTATGTTCCAGGCACTGGAATAAGTTCTGGGGGCGATACAAACTCCTGAGGTTGGACACAGTTCATGCCCCACATGGAGTTCCCAGTCTTAATCCCCATTTTATGTTTAGAGAAGCAGCATGGCTCAGTGGAAAGAGCCCGGACTTTGGAGTCAGAGGTCATGGGTTAAAACCCCGGCTCCGCCAATTGTCAGCTGTGTAACTTTGGGTAAGTCACTTCACTTCTCTGGACCTCAGTGACCGCACTCCCTTGGTGACCTCATTCACTCCCACAGCTTCAACTATCATCTCTACGCTGATGACACCCAGATCTACATCTCTGCCCCCGCTCTCTCCCCCTCTCTCCATGCTCGTATCTCCTCCTGCCTTCAGGACACCTCCATCTGGATGTCTGCCCTCCACCTAAAACTCAACATGTCCAAGACTGAACTCCTTGTCTTCCCTCCCAAACCCTGCCCTCTCCCTGACTTTCCCATCTCTGTTGACAGCACTACCATCCTTCCTGTCTCACAAGCCCACAAACTTGGTGTCATCCTCGACTCCACTCTCTTGTTCACCCCTCACATCCAAGCCGTCACCAAAACCTGCCGGTCTCAGGTCCGCAACATTACCAAGATCCGCCCTTTCCTCTCCATCCACACCGTTACCCTTCTCATTCAAGCTCTCATCCTATCCCGTCTGGACTACTGCATCAACCTTCTCTCTGATCTCCCATCCTCGTGTCTCTCCCCACTTCAATCCATACTTCATGCTGCTGCGCGGATTGTCTTTGTCCAGAAACAGTCTGGGCATGTTACTCTCCTCCTCAAAAATCTCCAATGGCTACCAATCAATCTGCGCATCAGGCAGAAACTCCTCACCCTGGGCTTCAAGGCTCTCAATCATCTCACCCCCTCCTACCTCACCTCCCTTCTCTCCTTCTACATCCCAGCCCACACCCTCCGCTCCTCTGCCGCTAATTTCCTCACCATACCTTGTTCTCGCCTGTCCCGCCATTGACCCCCAGCCCACGTCATCCCCCGGGCCTGGAATGCCCTCCCTCTGCCCATCCGCCAAGCTAGCTCTCTTCCTCCCTTCAAGGCCCTACTGAGAGCTCACCTCCTCCTGGAGGCCTTCCCAGACTCAGACCCTTCCTTCCTCTCCCCCTCGTCCCCCTCTCCACCCCCATATCTTACCTCCTTCCCTTCCCCACAGCACCTGTATATATGTATATATGTTTGTACATATTTGTTACTCTATTTATTTATTTATTTTACTTGTATATATCTATTCTATTTATTTTATTTTGTTAGTATGTTTGGTTTTGTTCTCTGTCTCCCCCTTTTAGACTGTGAGCCCACTGTTGGGTAGGGACTGTATCTATATGTTGCCAACTTGTACTTCCCAAGTGCTTAGTGCAGTGCTCTGCACACAGTAAGTGCTCAATAAATATGATTGATGATGATGATGATGATGATAAAATGGGGATTAAGACTGTGAGCCCCCCGTGTGACAACCTGATCACCTTGTAACCTCCCCAGCACTTAGAACAGTGCTTTGCACATATTAAGCACTTAATAAATGCCATTATTATTATTATTATTATGATGTTGCCGACTTGTACTTCCCAAGCACTTAGTACAGTGCTCTGCACACAGTGCTCAATAAATATGACTGACTGAATGAATGAATACAGATGAGGGAACTGAGCCACCAAGTAGTTAAATGCCTTGCCCCAGGCCACACAGCAGACAAGTGATGGAGCTGAGATTAAAACCCAGGTCCTCTACTTGGGCTGTGTTCTATCTACTTGGCCACACTACTTCTCGAAATAAATACTAAGATACAAATAATCAAAATAAAGACTTAGGCATTTAACTGAATGACTGTCATTGTTGCTTGTCTTTTGGTGAACTCTTTACAGGGCTAGCTGCATTTAGAAGGTAAGCAATATTGTGATTTTGAAGAAAATCCCTGCCCACAATGAGCTTACAATCTAGGAGAGGAGACAGACATTAAAATAAAATAATTACAGAGATTCATTCATTCATTCAATCATTTTTATTGAGCACTTACTGTGTGTAGAGCACTGGACTAAGCGCTTGGGAAGTACAAGTTGGCAACATACAGAGACGGTCCCTACCCAACAGTGGGTTCACAGTCTAGAAGGGGAAAACAGACAACAAAACAAACATATTAACAAAATAAAATAAATAGAATAGTAAATATGTACAAGTAAAACAAATAAATAAATAGAGTAATAAATATGTACAAACATATATACATATATACAGGTGCCGTGGGGAGGGGACGGAGGTAAGGCTTGGGTGATGGGGAGAGATGTACCTACCACAGGTGTTGTGGGGCTGGGAGGCTGGGGGATGAAGAAAGAGAGCAAGTCAGTGTGATGCAGAAAGGAGTGGGAGAAGAGGAAAGGGGGGGCTTAGTCAGGGAAGGCCTCTTGGAGGAGATGGGCCTTCAGCAAGCCTTTGAAGGTGGGGAGAGTAGTTGTCGGATTTGTGAAGGGAGGGCATTCCAGGCCAGAGATGGGTGGCAAGATTGATGAGTTGGGGGTACAGTGAAGAGCAAAGTGTGCAGGATGGGTTGTAGGAGGAGGGTAGTGAGATCAGATGGGGGGGCCAAGGTGGTGGACCGTTTTAAAGCACTCCATTTTACCTCCTTTATCTGCCTGAGGGCTTTTGGCAAACTAGTTCTATGAAGCAGCTTGGCCTAGTGGAAAGGCCAGAAAATCAGATAACAGAATTAGAGGTGTGGTTGTTTTTGTTTTTTTATTTTTGTCTGATGAATGGAGTCAACATTGACTGCGTTTAGGTGGTGGAATAAGCTGGAGATGCTTGCTGGGCATTTGGCTAGAAGACCAATTTCTTCCTTTTCTTGGAGGAAGCAACACTATTGGCTTCTTGGTCAGTCTCTCTGCTGAGGAATGGATGGTACAGAAAAGGAGTGTTAAAAATGGGTGAAGAATGAAGAAGAAGCAGAAATCCACATTCACAGTGTTATTGAAAAGTAGGGTGCAAAATAACTTAACCGGTGTAAATCAGCCTCAGGGTTGGAGAACCCAAGGTGGTGATGCAGATGGGAAAAATGATTTGGAGACATGAGTTCAGATAGAGCAAGAAAGGTAGGAAGGTTGACTACCTTCCCGTTAACCTCCCGAGGGAGGTATGAGTGGCAACCAGCCCGGATCCCAGCCGTTTCTTCCTCTTTTATTTGGTTCCCGATCCAAGCTACACAAAGGATTCCCATGTATGTGCTGCACATGAAACCTTGACATTTCTAGATCCTAAGTTAAGTTACAACCCTTTGTTTGTCATGGTTTGGTTACTGTCAAAATCCCTGTTAACAGGATGCTATCAGGAGATAACAGTCAGCACAGGATGGGGACATCCCAGACAGAGAGAAGCCACTTCAGTTAATGTAGCTTTGCACACTGGAGTACTTTCAGTCTGCACAAAATTGGAGGGTTACTGTTGGTATGCACAAGATGGAGTCAAACATGCCAAATTCACACAGTACCTTTAAATCAACTTTGCTTCCCACCCCATTTCTCTCAAAACCATCCACCAAATAATTGTGGTATTTGTTCAACACTCTCTAAGTGCCAAGCCCTGTGCTAAGCAGAGGGGAAGCTGCAAGATCATCACAGAGCTCACAATTTGCCCCGACTTGGTATCTTTGTTGGTGTCTCTCTGTTTCCGTGTTTCTGTCCGTGTGTCTGTCTCGGCCTGTAATTACCTCTGGACCCTGACAAAAATCCTCTGGCATCTGCCAGAGTCCATGGTAGCCTTATTTGCAAAATATTATGCTCATTTAAAAACATTACCCCCATCTTGGGCCAGGGAAGCACAGCTTGTTTCAGATTTTTCTGAAACTCAGAGGACTCAGTGATAAGCAGTATTTATTGAGCACCCCATTGGTGAAGACCAGTGAACTAATTATAATTTGTGGTATTTGTTAAGAATTTACTATGTGCCAGGCACTCTTCTAAGCACAGTGGTGGATACAAGCAAATCAGGTTGGATGCGGTCCTTGTCCCACATGAGGTTCACAATCTTATTCCCCATATTCCAGATGAGTTAACTGAGGTCCAGAGAAGTGAAGTGACTTGCCCAAAGTCATAGGGCAGACACACAGTACTTCTAGACTGTGAGCCCGTTGTTGGGTATGGACTGTCTCTATATGGTGCCAACTTGTACTTCCCAAGCGCTTAGTACAGTGCTCTGCACACAATAAGTGCTCAATAAATATGATTGAATGAATGAACATGGTGGAGTTGGAATTATAACCCAGATCCTTCTGACTCCCAGGCCCTAGCTCTATCCACTATGCCATGCCGCTTCTCGACATTAAGACACTCCAGGAAATACCATGCAGGCTTAATAATTGTTGGCTAGGTTTTAACATCACACTTTTCTTGAGGCCCCTAGGGTCTGCGCTCAATTGGCCCTGCAACCTATCATTCAATCAATGAATTAATCAATCATCCCTAGGCAAGGCTGTGGTGCTCAGTTCTGCCTTCTGAGAAGCACCTCGGGGTTCACTATAGCAAACCTCCATCCTGCTCATGAATAGAGACTGCCGAGGTGCCCTTCTCTGAATCCAGTCTGTTCCCTTTAAACCACTCAAAACCAGAATACCTGTGTGAGTCACACTCAAAAGCGGGCCTCCTCAAGCAGGTGAAATAAGCTCTCCCATTCAAATCGGCCACTTCTATCTTCCCGGTCATTTCTGTTGCTGTTGAACTTTCGATCTCTTACCTGAGAAGCCTTATTAATATCGATGGAACTCAAGTGACTGCGTCATGTTGTCTCTTCTGCTAGATTAAGTGGTTGGCAGTGAATTGTTTGTGTAGTAAGAAGTGGGCTGAAGTGGCAGTATACAATGACAAAAACTTAGGACTTTTACAAAGGGCAGTGGGCCCTTTTCAGAAGGCTCTTCTTCCCAAGAAAAAAACCACCAAGAGATGATACATTAGCCCAGGCCTTATTTCTTTTCCTGGAACTTTCCAGTAGGTCACAAGAAGCAGCTCTTAAAATAAGGAAAAATCTCTCATTGTAATTAAATGAATCTGTTTCCACCCCTTCCCCAGCATAGAGGGCAAACCTGCTGGCAACTCCATGGTTAACGTTAGTACAGTGCTCTGCACACAGTAAGCGATCAATAAATACGACCGAATGAATGAATAATGTCCAACTGCAGTCTCCCTCACGAGTCCAGAATCCATGACCTGAGTCATCCCAGGTGTGCCCTTTGGTATAGAGGCTTTTTATTTTTGATTTTATTTTTTAAACACAGGCTTAAGCCTTAAATTGCTTGACTTGATTTCTTTCTTTTCATGGGGCTCATTTTGAAGGCTTTATGTGCGCGAAGCAGAAATACAGCTCAGTGGAGTTTGTCTTTCATTTCAGATGACAAAAGCATATGTTTTTCCTCAGGCATTCTGTTAAAAATATGTAGTGGGGGAGCGGGGAGAGTGGAGCAGTTTATTATCCAGGCAGAGGTCTCAGATTTAAAATAATAAATGTGGTGTTTGTTAAGGGCTTACTGTGTGTCAAGCACTGTGGTAGATACAATCAGATGCAGTTCCTATCCCACAAGGGTCTCCGACTCTAAAGGGGGGAGAGAGAACAAGGGAACAAGTGTTTAATCCCCATTTTACAGATGAGGAAACTGAAAAGTTAGGTGATTTGGCCAAGGTCACACAACAGAGAAGTGGTGGAGCCAGGATTAGAGCACAGGTCTCCTGAATTCTGTTCTTGTGCTGTTTCCACTAGGCCATGCTGCTTCTCAGGGTCAATACGGTGAGCAGCGATATCATCATGGTTAGTGTTAAACTCCTCTAACTCCCCCTACCCCTAACCCTGCCGGCCCCCTTTGAAAAATACCTTTCCTAAGAAGCTGGAGCTGGAAGATTGGGGTTAGTGGCTATGCCAACTTTCCAGCTGTTCTTTTTTTTGTAAAGTAGTGCCACAGAAATGGTCTTAACACTGATTTCGTTTTCTTTCAACCCCCTGCAGTAGTCGAATGGAAGGCCACAGGTTGGGAGTCAGGACACCTGGGTTGTAACCCCCACTCCACCACTTAATAGTAATTGTGGTATTTAGGTGGTTACTGTGTGACAAGCTCTGTACTAAATGCTGGAGTAGATAAAAGATAATCTGGTCCCATATGGGGCTCACAGTCTAAGTAGGAAGGAGAACAGGTATTGAATCCCCATTTTGCAGATGAGGTAACAGTGAAGTTAAGTGACTTGGCCAAGGTCACCCAGCAGGTAAGTGGCAGAGCAGGGATTAGAACCCAGGTCTTCTGGCTCCCAAGCCTGTGCCCTTTCCACGCTGACAGCTAAGCATCACTTACTGCTTTGTCTTCTCGCTAGTAAAGATTCCGGCTTCAACTAGGCCTTGAAGATGATCCTTTTCTTCCATAAATCAGGGAAATGTTTTCCTGTCCCATAGGTAAGCTGACTCTTCTGCTCACACTTTGCATAGTGTCTGGCAGTGTCTCTTTGCCATCAGTTAAATGATCAATCCATCAATGGAGTTTAGTGAGCGCTTACTATATGGAGAACACTGAGCTATGTGCTTGGGTGGGTATACCACATAAAAAATAAGGTGCTATCAAGGCAGAATCTCTAAAATTACTGACCCTGTTTGGATCCCTGATGCTCCCAACTTGCTGTCAGACAGTCATATTTATTGAGCACCTACTGTGTGCAGAGCACTGTACTAAGCACTTGGGAGAGTACAGTATAATATATTCCTTGCCACCAGTGAACTTACAGAACCCACAACTTGCTCTAAAGACCCTGCACGGCTCTCCCAGATACCTGAAATCACCAAAGTCAGGGACCTTAGTGCCAGAAGATGAGACAGAGGGGTATATAATAGCGCCTTATCGATTCTCAGAAAGGGGACAGACCAGATAAAACAGGACTGTCCAATCTAAAACTGGATCACCTGCTGGCCAAGGGCTTAGTACAGTGCTCTGCACACAGTAAGTGCTCAATAAATACGACTGAATGATCTGTGAACCACCTGCTGACACAGTTACGGGGTCTCCGGGAAGCACTGGCAGGCTGGGAGGAGGCTGATGGGGAAATCGGATCCCCAGGAACACTGAGGCTAAATCCAGGGTAAACTTGGGTTTTCTCCTCAGCTATCTCCTCCTTTGAAGCCTGCTCAGACACTCACACCCTCAGGAATCATCCCCCATTAAGCATGTTTAAATTTAGGTTTAACTCACTTTAAAAGGGCTCTTCTTCACATGACGGTATATCACTGGGAATGGAGGTACAGCCGCTGAAATTGAATGGGATTACCCCCTGTCGTGACCCCAGCTGAGTAAACAGACCAGGAAGAAGCCTTTTTATCAACTGACAGGGAGGCTAGAATTGTTCTGCACTCTTGTCAGCTGAAAAGGTTTTATATCATAGTATAGGTTTTGTGTTGAATTAGTGTTCTGGAAATTAGTAATTCAGGGGGAAGAAGGTATCTGACTTTCTTAGCCAAGTAGCCTGTTCCTCCCATCTTGCTTCCTTTACTCTCCTCACTTTGCTTTGAGCCATAGAATTTTCTGAATAGATTTAATTGTCCACCATTTTGGACCAGGAGACTATGGTGGAGCGTAGAGCTCAATTTGACTCTCGGGTGGTATTTGTTAAGCACTTACTATGTGCTAGGTATTGTGCTAAGCACTGAGGGAGGTGGATACAAGCAAATTGGGTTGGACCCAGTCCCTGTCCCACATCAGGCTCTCAGCCTTAATCCCCATTTTAGAGATCAGGTAACTGAGGCACAGAGAAGTGAAGTAACTTGCTCAACATCATACAGAACACAAAAGGCAGAGCTGGGATTAGAACCCATGACCTTCTAACACCCAGGCCTACCCACCAGGCCATGCTGCTTCTCCCTTAACCTTCTCTTTGGACAGTAAACTCCCATGGTTTGAGTAAACTTCCTCTAGATTATAAACTCCTTGTGGGCAGGGATTGTGTGTCAATACTGTAGGGTACAAGGAATGCCCAAGAAGAGTTCAGAGGTCACAGTTCAGCAGTAGCCCAGGTAAAACAGGAGGGAGCTTGACAGGGGAGCATGGCATCTCTTTAAAATGGTTGATAGTGTGCCCTAGTGGAAAGAACGAGGATGCAGAGTCAGGAGACCTGGATTCTAATCTTAGCTCCTCCACTGGCCCTTCAGAGTGACACTGAGCAAGTGCCTTAACCCCTCTGAGCCTCAGTTTCCTCATCTGCAAAATGGGGATCAAATACCTCCGCTTGCTGACTCTTGGTTTATGGGTCTGATTATTTTGTAGCAACCTCAGCTCTTAGCAAAGTACTTGAAAGGTAATAAGCCCCTTATAAATACCACTGGTGTGTTTGCTCTTTCAAGAGTAAATCAGTGAGTCTTACTGGAAAATGAAATGAACTCTGAGTCTCAAAAACTTCCTGACTTCAAAAGAAGCTTACTAAGTCAGAGACAAGCCAGCAAGATCCTTGACATGAGTGATTCTTTCTCTTCTTCCTCACCCAGTTATTTGATTGAATCCTCCCTTTTTAAAATTATTATTATTTGCAGGTGGTTGTGGGGAGCTTTCTGGGGACACTGGGAAAGGTTTCCCAGTTGTTAGCACGCTGAACTGAATGGCTGAAGTCATCACATCAAGCGTCCTTTGTAGAAAATATCAAGCGCCATAGTCATGCTCCATCATCCCTAGTCATCTCAGAGGGATCATTAATCAAGCACTCATGCCCTTGACGGAAGGTGCCAGGCTCTGAATGCCTTTGACTCATCTGTTGGTGTTCTACAAGTAAGCAAATCAGCATTAGCAATTTGCGGAGGTAATTCTCTCTGAATAGGATGGCTTACCTCATGTATTCGTTCCTCAGAATTGCCCTGGCTATTCCTTGGTCTCCTCCCCAGGCAGGAATAGCCATGTCTACATTTGGCTGAGAGAAGAGAAGATGTAAGAGCCCAGCATATCCCCAAAGGCAACTGGAGCGTCACTAAGCACCATAGCTGGAAGTGTCTGTTTCTTTGTTCACTATCTCTTTAAGAAGAATTTTGTCAACAACAACAGTGTTGCTAGAGGTGGGCTGGAAGCAGAGGATTTCTTCATGAAACGGCCCTGGTGATCATTAGACTGTACTCCCTGGGATTCTTTAGTCACTTACCAAGTTGATTATTACATGTTTGCTTCAGAACGGGGATCCCAGGCCCTGCCAGCGGGGCTTGTTTATGGTAAAGACTTCACATAATCAATCCATCAGCCATATTTATTGAGCGCTGACTATGTACAGAACACTATACTAAATGCTTGGGGGAGTACGTTCTAATGGAGTTGTTAGACATGTTCCCTGCCCACAAGGAGCTTATAGTCTAGAAGGGAAGACAGACTGCACTGAGTGCTTGGGAGAGGACAAGAGATGATGTGATGCCTGCCCACAAGGCACTTACCATCTAGCTGGAGGAGGAGAAAGTCTTGTTTTGGCTTTGGTGAGCAGATGGAATCCTGGAATACGGGTTTTTACTTTCTGCTTACCTTTGCTCTGGCTCTGAGACCAATCTACTCCACAATTGATTGCTTGGTATCTCAGATGCCTGAGCTGCAGTGGCTGAGGTTGTTTTCTGAAAGTTTCTTCCTAGCCCTGGAGTGGAAGGTATTTCTTTGGGGATATATGGGCTCAGATTGCATCAGCCAGGTGATGTGAGCATCAGGGCCAAGCTGGGTCTCTCAAGGAGGTGGTGAAATCGGGCTCCGGCTCTGCCCACCCACCTGCTTGAGATAATTAAAAGCAAATTGTTTCCCTGTTCAGAAGGGAGGAAGGCCAAGGAAAGTTATTGAATGGTCATGATCTGGGTTCTAACAGCAGAATCTCCCAGGTTGCTCTTGGAGTGAACAGTGGTGATCCAGAACATTTTTTTGGAGTGGAATTCACTGTTGCTGTGTTCCCGGAGTGGAAATGTTAGGAGGTGTAGAGAGGTAGAGAAGGAGGAGGCTTGCAGGAAAAAAAGACCCCAACAACTGTGGTTTCTCACCAACGCTGCCTCTCTTCTAAGGACGGGTCTCTCAGTGTTGTCTCAATATCATTGCCTGGTAGATTGTAGAGCTCTTCGAGGGCAGGGATTGTGTCTACTAATGCTTCAAAATACTTAGTGCAGTGCTTTGCACAGATTAAGTGCTAAAAAAATCAAATGATGCGCAACAACACTGTACTTAACTTGTACTTCCCAAGCACTTAGTACAGTGCTCTACACTCAGTAGGCGCTCAATAAATACAATTGATGATGATGAACAGAACTGAGAGCAAGGGCTAATTAGGTGGAAAGAATATTCTAGGGGTCTCTAGGAGCTAATATTTTAAAGAGAGGAGACAAGGAAAATGAACAGATTTTAGCATTTACTCAACGATCTGGTATTTGTAGATCACTTTGTGCAGAACACTGTACTGCTTATAATTTACACACACACACACACACAGAAACACACAGACACACACACACACAACACCACCCCCCTCCCGCCCCAACACCAGCCATTGGATCAGAGGGGCTGCTTTTTTAAACAAGGGGCTTTAGGATCCTAAACTGAAAGAAGCCCCGCCTTGGGGATAGTTGGTGAGGAGGGTGTCTTAAACAAATGTCTCCTTTCTGTATGAGTGTCTCGAATTTGCACACCACCACCGTCAAATGACTCAGAGGGCCGGCAGGAGGAATTTTGCTTACTTTCTCTCTTTCAAAAACAGAGTGAAATCAACCCATAATATTTATGTTGTGCCTAAATATGATTGGCACTCAGCATATTTCTGATAATATGATGAGAAATAAATGTCTTGGACTTGTCCGTCCTCTCAATTCTGTGACACTGGAAGTGTCACACTGGAGGTGTGCATTTAGCTTTAATTCTATTTTTTCTGATGACTTGACACCTGTCCACCAGTGTAAGTGATTAATAAATACCAAAATTGAATTTTTAACATTGAATTTAAATTGAATTTGTCTCCCTGTTCTAGACTGTGAGCCCATTGTTGGGTAGGGACCGTCTCTATATGTTGCTGACTTGTACTTCCCAAGCGCTTAGTACAGTGCTCCGCACACAGTAAGCGCTCAATAAATACAACTGAATGAATGAATGAGGGGAAGCTTCCTCAATGGCCCTGGTCCCAAATACTGGAGCTGGGGGTTATGAAGATGTGGGTGGTACTCTTGGCGAAGGGGTAACTCTATTAAGAATGCCCCGTGACTTCAGAGGAAGGAGTTAAATCAGCTGAAGGAGGATGAGAGGAAAGGTTGATGGCAAAGTGGTGAAGAAGCCTCTAGTGTCAATATCTGTTCTCCTTCCTACTTAGGGACTGAATCTGACCTGATTATCTTGTATTTAGCCCAGCGCCTATGACAGTATTTGACACATAGTAAGTGATTAATCAATACCAAAATTGAATTTTTAACAAGTTTCTCTAATAATAATAATTATGGTATTTGTTAAGTGCTTACTATGTGCCAAGCACTGTTCTAAGCTCTGGGGTAGATACAAGGTAATCAGGTTGTCCCACTTGGGGCTCACCATCTTAATCCCCATTTTACAGATGAGGTAACCGAGGCACATCCTCTGACTCCCAAGACTGTGCTCTTTCCACTAAGCCGCACTGCTTCTCTATAGTCTCCTCTAGACTGTAAGCTTGCTGTGGGCAGGGAATGTGTCCTCTAACTCTATCTTATTGTACTGTCCCAAATGCTTAGTATAGTGCTCTGCACATAGTAAATGTTCAAATATAATTGATTGACAGACTGATTACCAAGTCCTTTCTGGCTGCCAACTGGAATTGTGGGTGAGGATTTCCAAGTGGCTTATCCAGAGCGAATCACCATTTTCTATACCCAGTCCTTGACAACCCCAGCTTCCTGGAATACAGAAATTTCCTGGAATCCAAGTCAGCATGGCTCACGAGAGGTCAAGGAAGGCCAATTTTTTTGCCAGTCTGTAAACTCAACCACTAGAGGCTGGTTGGTTTTATGGCCACTAATTGTTGAGGCTGTTGGCAGTAAAACAAAAAAGTCTTTTGTCTTGAAAGAAGTGGTGGCAGCAACCGTGGTTAATGTAAGGAGGAATTGGAGGCACTGACCTCCCAGAAGAAGCTTGGGGGGAGGGGTGGGGGGCGGAGGGAGAGAGAGAAATGGAGGAGGGTGAGAGAAGGAGGGAAAACACTGGAGAGGGAAAGGAGGGAAAGCATGGGTGGGAGGAAGGGAGAAATGGAGAAGGAGGGAAAAAGAATGAAGGGCATGGGAAGGACTGGGGAAGAGCAGGATGGGGGAGTGATTTGATGTGGGGCAACTCAATCAGAGTGAAGAATGGCCCTCCCACTTCCACCCCCCTTCACGAAGGATGTTTTTTGATGGGGACCTCTTGTCCTCTTCTCTTTCTTCCCCTCCCTCCCCAAATACCTTGTGAGGACTTCTGTGACAGGCAAAGTTTGAGGACTACTGATTTATGATGGTCAGGTGGAGAAAAATGCTGATGACAATGATTTTACTGATGACCTTCTGAGGATAAAAAGACTGGATAAAAAAAGAATTAAAACTGGACTTGTTGCCGGTTTGACCTTAAGTGAACAGGATGCTAGGTAATGGGGGTGGGGAGGACCATGGATGGAAAGATTCAGCCATTTCCTCCAGCAGCTAGTAAGCTGTTTGTTGTAAAACACCTTTGTAAAACAGTTTATTTTTATCTCTCCCTGCCTCTAACCCCTATCACTGTGGTATCTAGGCACTGCGACAGACAATTCTAGGCTAAAAACACAATGATTGACAGCATACATAAATCATGTAGCCAAACAATATGATTAAATCTAGTACTTAAATCTAAGGAGTCAAAAGGGGTTGGTAATCATTTTAAATATAGGGTTGCGGTTTTGGTGTCAAAACTGTTTGGATCTACACAATCTGAGGAATGTGTGAATGATACAGTAGAACCATATTAACAGTCCAAGCAGTGCGGTTTAGTGGAAAGAGCACAGGCTTGGGAGTCAGAGGACGTGGGTTCTAATCCCAGCTCCATCAGTTGTCTGCTGTGTGACCTTGGGCAAGCTGCTTAACTTCTCTGTGTCTCAGTTACCTCTTCTGTAAAATGGGGATTGACTGTGAGCTCCACGTGGGACAATATGATTACCTTGTATCTATCCCAGTGCTTAGAACAGCGCTTGGCACATGAGAACTTAACAAATACCATTATCATCATCATCAAATGGTGTATACTTATCCTATGGCCCTGTAGCAAAATGGACCAGGATGAAGGGTTTTCTTGAGGTGATGTCTTTCCATGGAGAGTTTGGGGGCAGTAATCCCCTAGACTATAAGCTTGTTGTGGGCAGGGAATGTGCCCATTATATTGTTGTGTTGTACTCTCCCAAGGACTTAGTACAGTGCACTGCACATAATAAGTGCTATACACCATTGATTGATTGAATAAGGTAGCAGGGATTGTAGGGAACAGGGGGACTGGGAGAGAATAGAAAACAAATAGGCCAGAAAACTTAATTTTGAGTCTTTTCATTCAATCATTCAATCATATTAATTGAGCGCTTCCTGTGCACAGAGCACTGTACTAAGTGCTTGGAAAGAACAATTCAGCAACAGAGAGAATCCCTGCACACAATGGGCTCACAGTCTAGATTTGGGGAGACAGGCTTCAAAACAATAAACAGGCCTTGTCAGGCCTCTCAGGTTTTGTCAGAAACCTGGGCTGAGCAAGTGTGGGAGTGAAGTATGAACTGCTGAGGGAGTGAGTGACTCTTCTATTGTCCTCCCCCAAGAGCTCAGCACAGTGTTCTGCAAACCATAAGTCATCAGTAAGTGCTAGTGATTGATTGACATCTGTCTCCCCCACTAGATTAAATGTTCTCAGAGGGCAGATTTGGACCGTGTCTCCCAGTAAACTAAACTGCATTGTCCTCTCCCAAGCGCTTAATACAATGTTCTGTAAACAATAAGCCTGCAGTAAATACCATTCTCCACTAGGTGGTTTTTTGAGGACAGGGAAGGTTTCCACCAACTCTACTGCATTAACCCCTCTCAAGTGCCTAGTCAGTGGTCCACACACAGTAAATGTTCAATAAATACCACCGATTGACTGCTTGCTTGTGGAGAGGATGCCTAAGATGCTTGCCAGATCCAGGTTGGGGTGTTGCTTCACACAGGGAAGTTTTTCTCCTTCCCTTCCACCCACCTCCCACATCCCTTCCAGTTTTCAGCCATGTGGATGAAGTCAGCATTACGTTTGAACCCTAAATTCATCATTAGATCTGTTACTTCAAAAACGATGACATTTACTCAGCGTTAGTATTTGTTCCTAAAGAGGAGCTGACATCCTGAAACACCATTAATTAACATTTCAGCTGGTTGCTTTTCCCCCCTCCATTCTTTTATTTTTTTCTCCCCTCTGCATTGCAGTCATTAGTTTTATGATGCTGAGACACTGCTGCTACTAATTTTTGCCTGCATCAATTATAGACCTTAAGGTTCCACAGTGCAGAAAGAGACCTACATGGTCAGGAGTCCATCTGTCTGCTGTTGACATGCTCTGAATTTTACAGTTTGGGTTCTCATTTTTGTTCTTTATAACAGTATTAGAGATAAAAATTGTAATAATAATAATAATAATGATGGCATTTATTAAGTGCTTACTATGTGCAAAGCACTGTTATAAGCACTGGGGAGGTTACAAGATCATCAGGTTGTCCCACAGGGGGCTCACAGTCTTAATCCCCATTTTACAGATGAGGTAACTGAGGCCCAAAGAAGTTAAGGGACTTGCCCAAAGTCACATAGCTGACAATTGGTGGAGCTAGGATTTGAACCCATGACCTCTGACTCCAAAGCCTGTGCTCTTTCCACTGAACCATGCTGCTTCTCCAATCATAATAATCATAATAATATCATAATAATTATGACATTTAAGGACTTATGAGGTGCCCAGCACTGTTTTAAGCACCAGGGTAAGTACAAGATAATCAGGTTGTACATAGCCTTTATGCACATATCCATAATTTTATTTACTTATGCTAATGTCCATCTCCCCTTCTAGAATATAAAATCCTTGTGGGCTGAGAATGTGTTTGTTATGTTGTATTGTACTCTCCCAAGCACTTAGTACAGTGTTCTACACTCAGTAAGTGCTCAATAAATACAATTGACTGACATGGCCCCTATCCTTTACTGGGCTTGTGGACTAAGTGTGAGTCAATTTATCCCTGGAACAGCTACCTGGAATCTGATCCTAGAATCTCAATCCTGCTCCAGAAGGACAAGCTCAATTTCTGTTTCTTGCCTCTGGCTCTTTTCAGTGCCAACTGTTGGGTAGCAGCAATGGTGAAAGTCTCCACATCTGATAGTATAAAGCTGGACACTGATGAAGACAGCATGGCTCAGTGGAAACAGCATGCGCTTTGGAGTCAGAGGTCATGGGTTCAAATCCCAGCTCTGCCAATGAAGCAGTGTGATTTTGGGCAAGTCACAATTTCTCTGGGCCTCAGTTACCTCATCTGTAAAATGAGGATTAAGACTGTAAGCCCCACATGGGACAACCTGATCACCTTGTAACCTCTCCAGTGCTTAGAACAGTGCTTTGCACATTGTAAGCATTTAATAAATGCTATCATCATTATTATTATGATACCGGGCCTATTTTAGACAAATAGTTCCTATCAAATCTACCACAGACTCTTCACGCTTCTGAACTACATAGCCAAATAGAACTTCCATAAGCAACAATAATGATAATATACTAGTGGTATTTGGTCAGCACTTACCATTTTTCAAGCACTGTTCTAAGCATTATAACAGATATAAATTAATCAGGGCAGACTTGGTCCCTGTTCCTCATGGAGTTCACAGTCTGAGGGAGAAAGCAGGTATTGAATCTCCATTTTATAGATGAGGATACTGAGGCACAGAGAAATTCTCAGACTCCCAGACCTGGGCACTTTCCACTAGGCTATGCTAATCTTCAAGAACCAGAGTGGTTTTTATTATACCAGTTCAGCTTGCCAGTGTAGGGAAAGTGTAATTCTGACCTATCAGAGACCAAGATGATTTGAGGAGATTTGGGGGCAATTTTTTTGTCAGCTAAAAAAGTCCATTTGGGTGTAGCAGGAAGTGGATTTACCATTAGTCCCAAAGAGTTCTTACTCAGCAGCGTTGCAAGGCACAAACTGACTCAGGAGCTTAAAAAGACAAAACTACTTTGTGTTTGACCCAGCGAGAGCATACATTTTTGGCAAGTGAAATCTAGCTAAACAATGCGCTGCTGTTCCCACTTGCTGTCAGCTTTTCTAAGCATCCTTTTCTTCAGGATCAGTTGGCATATATTCAGGAGCCCAGCGTCTGTCCCTGAGCACTTGTCTCAGGACCAAAGGGAAAAAAGAATCAGGTATAGGATTTACAAAGCCCTCCAGCTGTTTCTGGTGAGGGTCAACACTGTCCCAGGAGTCAGTGGGCAACTTGAGATAGATCAGAGGTTAAAAATTAAGATCCAGTGGTCACAAAGTTCAAAGACATGATCTACGAACTAATAGGAAGCTTTCCCTGGGGTCTCTTTTGATCAATTAATGTATGTTCAGGTAAGAAATCAGGTGTCAATCCTGCCAATTCACCTGCAATCTCAAATTGATTTTGCATTTTGGAGTTCGAAACACAAGAGTGATCTCCTTCTGTCTTAGACTGTGAGCCCCATGTGGACCAGGGACTGTGTCTGATCTGACTATCTTGAAGCATTTAATAATAGTAATAATTTTGGTATTTGTTAAATGCTTACTATGTGCCAAGCACTGTTCTCAGTGCTGGGTAGATACAAGGTAATCAGGTTGTCCCACATGGGGCTCACAGTCTTAATTCCCATTTTCCAGATGAGATAACTGAGGCACAGAGAAGTTAAGTGACTTGCCCAAAGTCACACAGCTGATAAGTGGCAGAGCCAGGATTAGAACCCTTGATCTCTGACTCCCAAGCCCATGCTCTTTCCAGTGCTGCTTAGCCCATTGCTTAGCTCATATATAACAGATACCACGATGATGATTAGCATCCCATTTTCATTTCATCTCTCTTGTGCAATTCCTATTTGCAAGTGGAAGATTTTGCTACCAGTGGATTTGGTGCAGGACAGTTCGGAAGAAGACTATGTGTGGAAGTTTTCAGTCTTTAAACCCAACTTTGTCTTTGGAAGACATCAGTTGTGATGTAGTTTGGCCTTTTGGTGTTTTAATGGAATGTGAATCATCAGTCATGACATGCTTCTTTGCATTTTTGAAGTGTTTCTTACAGTGCGTGACCTTGAGAAAGTGCTCAATAAAATCCATTACTAGTATTACTTTTCTCTTTTCCCCTTCTCCCCTTTAAAAGTTTTGTTAAGTAGTTCCACACAGGGTATTTTAGAATCTCCTCCTTTCAAACAAGAGGAGTTTCCTGGGCTTGGAAACGTTGGATTGAATTTACTTAGAATTTTGGGGCAACTGGTTTGTCACACACAGAGATGATTTATATTTGGAGAAAGTTCATCTATCTGGGGATTTTTTAAAATTGTATTTAAGTGCTTACTCTGAGTCAAGCACTGTCCTAAGTCCTGGGGTAGATACAAGCTTATCACATTGGAAGCAGTCCACGTCCTTCACAGGGTGCTCAGTCTTAATCTCAATTTTACAGATGAGGTAACTGAGGCACAGAGAAATTAAGTGGCTTTCCCAAAGTCACACAGCAGTTAAGTGGAGGAGCCTGGATTTGAACCCAGGTCATTCTAACTCCCAGGCCTGTGCTCTATCCACTAGGCAAAGCTGCTTCTCTGGGGATTATTTGAAAAACTCAGTAGTTTCCTCCAATTGACCTCCGATGTGAGCAATTTGGACAACATAGGCATATTTGCTTTTCTTGTTTCATGGGCCACAGGCAATTCTTCGGGCTCCGCACACCACTACTGGGCTTGGTTCCTGTGCTGTCCTTGTAGAAATAGCTTTCCAATCAATCATCAATCAATCAATCATCAATCAATCAATCATATTTATTGAGTGCTTACTGTGTGCAGAGCACTGTACTAAGCACTTGGGAAGTACAAGTTGGCAACATATAGAGACGGTCCCTACCCAACAGTGGGCTCACAGTCTAGAAGGGGGAGACAGAGAACAAAACCAAATATATTAACAAAATAAAATGAATAGAATAGATATGTACAAGTAAAATAAATAAATAGAGTAATAAATATGTACAAACATATATACACATGTACAGGTGCTGTGGTGAAGGGAAGGAGGTAAGATGGGGGGGATGGAGAGGGGGACAAGGGGGAAACATCCCTGGAACCAGAACCCAGACCAGTCCACAGAGCAGCTGAACTTTCATTTGGCCCTCAGTCTCTTCTCTTATAGAGTACTTACTTCTCCTTCAATTGCATGGTCACTGTGATTAAATCTTTCGTCTAAAGCTCTCCATCCACTTAATCTCTCAATGCTTATAATACGCTGCCCAAAGGAGAAAGCTATTTCTACCTTCAAGTTGCTCTCAATAGCTTTCTATTCATTCATTCAATCAATCATATTTACTGAGTACCAAACGCTTGGGAAAGTACAGCACAACAATAAACAGTGACATTCCCTGCCCACAGTGATCTTACAGTCCAGGGGGTGGGGTGATGGGGAGTAGGATGGGGGAGAGACAGACATCAATACAAATGAATAAAATTACAGATATGTAGATAAGCGTTGGGGCTGGGAGTAGGAAAGTCCAAAGGGAGCAAGTCAGGGTGACGCAGAAGGGAGTGGGAGATGAGGAAAAGTGGAGCTTAGTCTGGGAAGGCGTCTGGGAAATGTGCCCAAAATGTAAGAAGGAAAAAGCCAGTCCCTAAAAGTTGAACTAATGCCATTCGTCTCTCTGAAAGACCTTAATGGTACTGGCAAAAAGGACATTTCTTACTTTGGAGCCTGCATTTTAACTGGATTATTGACTTGGCACCGTTCCAGTCATCGCTGCCCTCTTCTGAGAGCTGGAATGGCCCCAGAGAGGTTCTACTGGCTTCAGTGAGTTCTTTGGTTTACCTCTGTGGAAGAGCCCATCTGTCTTTCTCTCTTTGACCTCTCTCCCTCTAGTGTGACCATTCATCCAGTTTTCAGGCTGTTTATCCCTGCCCCATACATGGATGGCTCCTTTGTGTCTGGCGATTTCCAGCCTCCCTCCATCTCTTTCCCAGTGCCCAAATTCGGTGGCTTGAAGATGGTGCCCATGTTGGCCAAGACCCGAGAGGTGAACGCCAGGGCTCGGGACCAACCCCCAGGCTGCATCTTTGGCTCTGCAGAGTTTTCTGCAGAAGTTTCCTTATGATGTCATTGCCTTACATTACACAACTACGTATGCCCCAGGACGTAATAATAATAATAATAATAATGGCATTTATTAAGCGCTTACTATGTGCAAAGCACTGTTCTAAGCGCTGGTAGTAATAATGACACTTGTTAAGCACTTACTATGTGCAAAGCACTGTTCTAAGTGCTGGGGGGATACAAGGTAATCAGGTTGTCCCACGTGGGGCTCACAGTCATAATCCCCATTTTACAGATGAGGTAACTGAGGCTCAGAGAAGTTAAGTGACTTGCCCAAGGTCACACAGCAGACAGGTGGCAGTAGGGATTCGAACCCATGACCTCTGACTCCAAAGCCCATGCTCTTCCCACTGAGCCACGCTGCTTCTGACGTAATGTGGTCAGAGAGGCCTCTGGGAGCAGCGCTGTTGCCACTGGCTACAGGGACTTTGCTGTTTTTTTTTAGCTGGCATCTTCAGAGCCAGCTGGCGCCTTGGTTGGCTCCAGTGCTTATTCCTCTCACCCCTTCCACTTTCTTCCTGCATGTCATTAAGTCAATTGTATTTATTGAGAGCTTACTGTGTGCACAGCATTGTACTAAGTCCTTGGGAGAGTATGAGAAACATTCCCTTTCTACAATGAGCTTACAGTCTAAAGGGGGAGAGAGACATTAATAAAAGTGAATAAATTGGTGAGCTATGTGCATAAGTGCTGTGGGGCACTTTCTGTGTCTGGGTTCATTTCCTTTTTGGTCTCCCTCTCCACCCTTTCCAGACCAAATCTATCTATCCAGTCTAGCACATAATTGAGAGCTCCCTGTCTTAGCTACTGCATGCCCCTGGTTATCTGTCTGGATGCACCTCCCACTTTGGGGCAGTTGATGCTCACCCTCATTATCAATCAATCAATCAATCAATTGTATTTATTGAGCACTTACTGTGTGCAGAGCACTGTACTAAGCACTTGGGAAGTACAAGTTGGCAACATATAGAGACGGTCCCTACCCAACAGTGGGCTCACAGTCTAGAAGGGGGAGACAGTGAACAAAACAAAACATATTAACAAAATAAAATAAATAGAATAGATATGTACAAGTAAAATAAATAAATAGAGTAATAAATTATGAATTTCAGGGATGGCTGCTCTCTTCGGGAGAAGAAGCTGCAGTGTGGCCAACGGGAAAGAGCACAGGGCGAGGAGTCAGAGCATAAAATCATGGTAATTTTTAAGCGCTTACTATAGGCCAAATACTGTGCTAAACACTGGAGTAGGTATGAGATAATCAAGCCGGATGCAGTCCCTGTCCCACATGGGACATGCAGTCTAAAGGGGAGGGAGAACAAGTATTGAATCCCCATTTAACAGATGAGGCCCAGAAAAGTGAAGTGACTTGCTCAAGGTCACGCAGCCGACAAGTGGCAGGCCCATTAAGACATGTGGATATGGGAGGGCTTATGAGAGACATACAGATAGCCAAGAAAGTGTTTAGCAGAGGTAAACAAGTAGGTTAGGAGTCATAAACTAGTGAGAAAAGTGTCTGAGGATTCTGGGCAGCCAGTGGTAACATCACATAGTCAAGGGTGAAGATGCAAGAGATGCCAGAGTCTACCACTACTCCTCTCCTGATCCACTTCCAGCCCATGCCTCTTCAGAAGGCTCAACCGATGGGACTACATCAGCACTGGATTCTTCATCCCTACACTGTTCAGCCTATGTATCGTTATTTAGCTAATAGCGAATGATTTGATAGAAAAGCCCCATATGTGTCTGTGGGTAAGATCCATATCCTGATTTAACAATCAAACCCATGCTCAGTTCCAACTCTAAGTGATGTATGGAGACTTCCTGTTCCCTTCTTTTCATGGTAATTGTTAAGCACTTGCTTTATGATAATAATGATAATAATGACATTTATTAAGCACTTGCTATGTACAAAGCACTGTTCTAAGCACTGGGAAGGTTACAAGGTGATCAAGTTGTCCCACAGGGGGCTCACAGTCTTAATCCCCATTTTACAGATGAGGTAACTGAGGCACAGAGAAATTAAGTCACTTGCCCAGTATATGCCAGGCTCTGTACTAAGTGCTGAGGTAGACACAAGCTAATTAGGTTGGACACAGTCCATGTCTTACCTGGGGCTCAGAGGCTTAATCCCCATGTTACCGATGAAGAAAATAAGGCAGAGATAAGTAAAGTGACTTGCCCAAGGTCAACCAGCAGACAAGTGATGGAGCTGGGATCAGAACCTAGTTCCTTCTGATTCCCAGGCCCATCCACTGTGCACTTCCTGCAGCCCATTTTTTTCCAATTTATTCACCACATACAGGTTGCAAGGCAGCCTCCACAGATTCATCACCGGTGAAGCTGGCCTGGGGAGTTAGAAGGACGAGCCACTGATCAATCCACTGCAGAGTGCTTTGTTATTGCAAACTGTTCTCCAAGTTCACCCTGCCTGCCTGTCTGCAGGGGGCTAAGGCTGTTGGATGGGTGTGTCTTGGGCTATCATTCTGCATCTGAGAAGTAAGAAGGTCCTTAATCTGCAAAAAGTCATCCCTTCACCTGCCCTTCCTCCTTCCCTTCATTTCAACAGATAGCACAAAGAACAAGATACCTTGCTATCTCTGCCATGTGGGTTCTTGTTCCTATGACCCTTTTTTGTCCCATTTTTTAGTTTATGTGTAATTTACCCCATCCCACCAGGGAGGAGGGAGTGACTTTTGAATGTCAGAGTCTCATCAGGGAACAGCATGGCTTATTGGATAGAACCCAGGCCTGGGAGTCAAAAAAACCTGAATTCTAATCCCAGCCCCACCACAAAATTGCGGTGTGACCTTGGGTGAGTCACTTCACTTCTTTGAGCCTTAGTTCTCTCATCTGGAAAATGGGGATGAAAACTGTGAGCCCCATGTGGGACATGGACTGTGTCCAACCTGATTCGCTTTTAGCTTATCCTTTTGGACATAGTCCATGTTCTACATGGGGCTCACACTCTTAAACCCACTTTACAGGTATAGTAACTAAGGCAAAGAGAACTTAAGTGACTTGCTCAAAGTCACACAGCAGACAAGTGGCAGAGCTAGAATTAGAAGCCAGATCCTCTGACTCCCAGGCATATGTTCTATCCCCTAGGCCATGCTGCTGCTCTGGTATAGAGGCTAACTGTAATTGCTTTATCTCCTTCAGGGCAAGAAGGGAGGATCTTGTTGGTGACTACTTTTCAGATGGAAACAGATGACATTACAAGCTGCAGGTGAGTTCCATTTAGGGTAATTCCTCCTCTTTCAGGACTTCCCATTGGCTCCCCTTTCCTTGTATATAGCATTTGACTGTTATCTGGAACTACACTTGAAACAGATATATAGAATATCATTAAGCTCTGAGACCTTCCAGCCAAGAGGAGCTATTATGCAGTAAAGAGATCCGCAGAGACCCGAGAATTTTTTAAACACCATAAAGTGCCTTCAGTCTTTTTTTCCATTGCAAAAGGCCATTGGTCAATGGGAACATATTTGGCTAATTTGGGACAGTTAGAGATGATTGGAACCTGTTCCTTTATGAGAATGTTGTACACCTATCAAGGATTTAGCAAATCGTACCAGAGAGATCAAAGAAAAAAAATCAATGGGAAGTCTGTCCTTCATAATATGTCCTTCATAATGTCAATTGAGCAGAAAACTCTCCAACTATTTTAGAGTTAGGGCCATTGTAAGCAAAATTTTCAGTATTTTCCATCGCTAAGAGTTTTCTTGAGCTAAAGGAGGTGGTATGGAGTTCTGCAGAGGTATTCAGAGTAACATATGAGGAAAATGCCCAAGGCTCTTAGTAATGTACATTGATTACATATGTGACACATGTTGCATTTCTACCCTGTCTCTGTCAGGGGCATTTGTCTCCTTTCCTTCCCCAAAGGTGGGGTTCAGAGCTGGTGTTCAAGAAGTTCTTTTTATTGTGGGGATGTGTCGGGGAAGTGAAGTAGCAAAAAACAAACCTTATGGATTATTATGTAGAGCTACTTCTTTTTATCCTGCAATCTTCTCCTCAGTGGATTTTTACTATAAATGTGATTAAAAATTACTTCAGTGGACTGAAAACTCATGATTCAGTAAACACCTGAAAGGAGAGAAAATTATGTCAACAGGACATTGCAGCTCAAAAAATGGAGGAGTTTGGCTGCCAGAATCAAGATGTGTGAATAATACCACTTTAAAATCAATCAATCGATCAATCAATCGTATTTATTGAGCGCTTACTGTGTGCAGGGCACTGTACTAAGTGCTTGGGAAGTACAAGATGGCAACATATAGAGACAGTTCCTACCCAACAGTGGGCTCACAGTCTAAAAGGGGGAGACAGAGAACAAAACCAAACATACTAACAAAATAAAATAAATAGAATAGATATGTACAAGTAAAATAAATAAATAAATAAATAGAGTAATAAATATGTACAAACATATATACATATATACAGGTGCTGTGGGGAAGGGAAGGAGGTAAGATGGGGGGATGAAGGGGGGGGAGAGGAAGGAAGGGGCTCAGTCTGGGAAGGCCTCCTGGAGGAGGTGAGCTCTCATCAGGGCCTTGAATGGAGGAAGAGAGCTAGCTTGGCGGATGGGCAGAGGGAGGGCATTCCAGGCCAGGGGGATGACGTGGGCCGGGGGTTGATGGTGGGACAGGTGAGAACAAGGCACGGTGAGGAGATTAGCGGTGGAGGAGCGGAGGGTGTGGGCTGGGATGTAGAAGGAGAGAAGGGAGGGGAGGTAGGAGGGGGCGAGGTGATGGAGAGCCTTGAAGCCCAGGATGAGGAGTGTCTGCCTGATGTGCAGATTGATTGGTAGCCACTGGAGATTTCTGAGGAGGGGAGTAACATGCCCAGAGAGTTTCTGGACAAAGATAATCCAGGCAGCAGCATGAAGTATGGATTGAAGTGGGGAGAGACATGGGGATGGGAGATCAGAGAGAAGGCTGATACAGTAGTCCAGACAGGATAGGATGAGAGCTTGAATGAGCAGGGTAGCGGTTTGGATGGAGAGGAAAGGGTGGATCATGGCAATGTTGCAGAGCTGAGACCAGCAGGTTTTGGTGACGGCTTGGATGTGAGGGGTGAATGAGAGAGCGGAGTCGGGGATAACACCAAGTTTGCGGGCTTGTGAGACGGGAAGGATGGTAGTGCCATCAACAGAGATGGGAAAGTCAGGGAGAGGGCAGGGTTTGGGAGGGAAGACAAGGAGTTCAGTCTTGGACATGTTGAGTTTTAGGTGGTGGGCAGATGGCCAGATGGAGATGTCCTGAAGGCAGGAGGAGATGAGAGCCTGAAGAGAGGGGAAGAGAGCAGGGGCAGAGATGTAGATCTGGGTGTCATCAGCGTAGAGATGATAGTTGAAGCCATGGGAGCGAATGAGGTCACCAAGGGAGTGAGTGTAGATCGAGAACAGAAGGGGACCAAGCACTGACCCTTGGGGAATCCCCACAGTAAGGGGATGGGAGGGGGAGGAGGAGCCTGCAAAAGAGACTGAGAATGAACGACCAGAGAGATAAGAGGAGAACCAGGAGAGGACGGAGTCGGTGAAGCCAAGGTCGGATAGCGTGTTGAGGACAGGGGGTGGTCCACAGTGTCGAAGGCAGCTGAGAGGTCGAGGAGGATTAGGATAGAGTATGAGCCATTGGATTTGGCAAGCAGGAGGTCATTGGTGACCTTTGAGAGGGCAGTTTCTGTGGAATGTAAGGGACGGAAGCCAGACTGGAGGGGGTCGAGGAGAGAGTTGGTGTTGAGGAATTCGAGGCAGCGCGTATAGACAACTCGTTCAAGTAGTTTGGAAAGGAATGGTAGGAGGGATATGGGGCTATAACTAGAAGGTGAGGTCAAAATCATACTTTTGACTGGTTGCGTTATGTGAGCTTATAATTTTTCTTGGTAAAATAGCTTTTTAAATATGTCCTGTGCAGAATAATTGCTTCAGAGGAATTTGGGGGCTGGGGAAGGAGAGGTGAGAGAGAGAGGTTGGGACTGTGTTCCTTGGCATGACTCAATTCATGACTGTTTTATATTATTCTAGCCCTACTCACAGCTCATTTTACCTTGATGGCATTTTTCACATTTGATATCAGAACCTGATATTTGGAAAATAAGGAAGGGCAATTGAAGCAAGCTAATTTTCTTTCAATAATCTATCAATCAGTGAAACATTCATTACAAGGTGACTGAATTGTCTTTTCCATCTATGACTATAATTTTTATGATGAAACAGGAAAATGGATATGGCATTTTTGTCTTGAAAGAGTTCTGTGAGCAGTAGGCATGGCTAACAGGTAGCTGGGAACTTGGTTAAAAATTAATAGTAATTGCGGTATTGGCTAAGTGCTTTCTATGTGCCAGGCACTGTGCTAAGTGCCAGGGTGGATACAAGCAAATTGGGTTGGACACAGTCCCTGTCCCTCATGGGTCTCATAGTCTTAATCCCCATTTTTCAGATGAGGTAACTGAGGCCCAGGGAAGTGACTTGCTAAAGGTCACACAGCAGACAAGACTGTTAGCTAGAGAATCAATCAATCAATCAATCAATCAATCAATCAATCATATTTATTGAGTGCTTACTGCGTGCAGAGCACTGTACTAAGTGCTTAGGAAGTACAAGTTGGCAACATATAGAAACAGTCCTCAGTGGAAAGAGCATGAGCTTCGGAGTCAGAGGTCAGGAGTTCAAACCCCGGCTCTGCCAATTGTCAGCTGTGTGACTTTGGGCAAGTCACTTAACTTCTCTGTACCTCAGTTCCCTCATCTGTAAAATGGGGATTAAGACTGTGAGCCCCAAGTGGGCCAACCTGATCACCTTGTATCCCCCAGTGCTTAGAACAGTGCTTTCCATATAGTAAGCGCTTAACAAATACCATCATTGTTATTATTATTATCTCACTGTGGGCAGGGAATATGTCTGTTCATTGTACTCTCCGAAGCACTTTGTATAGTGCTTTGCAAATGGTAAATGCTCAATAGATACTATTGAATGAAGAATGAAACCGGAGGGAGCCAGTTCCAGAACCCAGGTCCTTCTGACTCCCAGGAGATAGGGTCTATAATAATTATGGCATTTGTTAAGCACTTACTATGTGCCAAGCACTGTTCTAAGTGCTGAGGTTGATACAAGGTAATCAGGTTGTCCCACGTGGGGCTCACAGTCCACATCCCCATTTTACAGATGAGGTAACTGAGGCCCAGAGAAGTTAAATGGCTTGCCTAAGGTCACACAGCAGACAAGTGGCAGAGCCAGGATTAGAAACCACATCCTCTGACTCCCAAGCCAGGACTCTTTCCACTAAGCTACGCTGCTTCTCTATCTATCTCCGATCTGATTAGCTTGTGTCACCCAAGTGCTTAGTACAATGCCTGGTACATAAGTAAGTGTTAAACAAATACCATTTAGAAAAAAATTAGTCAGGAGGCAATTTATTTGGCAAGCAATGAGGAGAACATGGGATGGGGTTGGAATAGCAGCCCCACAAGGATCAGAGGAATCTGCTTAGGGAGGCCAGAGGATAGCTCAAGGCTGTTCTTGAGCCAGTGGGGTTTAGACAGTCACCCTGGAAATGTGTGTCTCGATCAATGCCTTCAGGATATCTCCCCATTGACCCCTACTGTCCTCTTCTTTCTCTTCTTCTCCCCAGGGCTCTCTTTCAATGCAAAATCCATCAGGCCTCTATCATAGTGTGTCAAAGACAGATTTCAGGGTTTTTTTGTTTTGTTTTGTTTTTTTAAGAGCCCACGTGGAGAATAAGACCATTTTCCCTGGGTTCAGAGAAGTCAGAGCTCCTTGAAAAATGAGGTCGGTAAAATAATATTGGCATTATGAAATAAATATGAGGCTTGGTGAGCCGTTTCATTTTAACTAGCTCCATCATGTAGAATAATGTCAAGGGAAATAGTGTGCTTATGTGGGAGAGGAGAGAAGGGGGAGTGGAGAGACGGTGAGAAGAATCTTAAGGCGTTTTAGGACACAGGGTTGAAGGTTTGGCCGGCAGTTTCTTGGGGAAGCCCTTTATCTCCTCCAGATAAATTTACACACCATTTCCTCATTCCCACTGCTTCCTTCTCGTCTCTGTGTCCTCAGCCAAGCTGCACCCTGTTCCTGACGTGATTGCCTCCTGCTTGCATTCCCTCCAGTTAGTTCCCTACCACATCCAGACAGCTCCTGCAACCCCACCTCCTCCATAAAGCCAATTGGAAGAGAGGAGGTGATTGTCTATCCCATCCTCCCTTAATCCCCTTCTGTCCCATCTAGTCTAAATTATGCAGCTCCCAGTTCTCACCACAACAGGAAATACCCACAATCCATTGCAGGTAGTGGAGCTGTACAGCATTTTCTCCTATATCCTTAATGTGCCTAGTCTGGTTTATTAGATTGGGAGCTCTTATGAGCAGGGATAGCATCTGTTTATCGGCAGGTTTTTCAGAGGTTACTCTCCTCCAAATAGAGATGTCTGGATTTAAGTCGCTTTTTCTCTGTATGTTTTTATGTGTTCGTTTCTTTGTTTGTTTGATTATTTATTCAACAACTTCATCCTGGTACTTTGCTAATCAACTGATAATAATAATAATAGTAATAATAATGATGACATTTATTAAGCGCTATGTGCAAAGCACTGTTCTAAGCGCCGGGGAGGTTACAAGGTGATCAGGTTGTCCCATGGCGGGGCTTCCAGTCTTAATCCCCATTTTCCAGATAAGAGAACTGAGGCTCAGAAAAGTTAAGGGACTTGCCCAAAGTCACACAGCTGACAATTGGTGGGGTTGGGATTTGATCCCACGACCTCTGACTCCAAAGCCCGTGCTCTTTCCACTGAGCCACGCTGCTTCTCTAAGAATGATCAAAGACATTCATTGAGTGCCCACCTTGTATACTGTACTAAGGTCTTGGGAGAGTACAATGCAATGAAGTTGGTAGACAATTGGCTGCCCACGAGGAGCTTTCAGTTTAGAGAAGGAAACAGATGTTAAATTTTGTATATGTAAATAAATGCTGCAGGAGTGAAGGTGGAGTGAATATCAAGTGCTTAAAGGGAACAGAGCCAAGGGCATAGGCAATGTAGAAGAGAGAGAGAGTAGAGGAAATGAGGGCTTAGGGAAAGCCTGTTGGAGGAGACATGGTTTTAATACGACTTTGAAGGTTAGGGAGAGTGATAGTCTGTTGGGTATGAAGATGGAGAGAGTTCCAGACCAGAGGAAGGAAATGGGCATGGGGTTGGCAGTGAGATAGCTAGGATCAAGATTCAGTGAGTAGGTTGGCTTTAAAGAAGCCAAGTGTGTGGGCTGGTTTGTAGTCAGAAATCAGTGAGGTAAGGAGGAGAGGAACAGCTGATTGAGTGCTTTAAAGTCAAGGGAAAGGTGTTTCTGTGAGATGCAGTGGTGGATGGCAACAACTTGAGATTCCTAAATAGTGGAGAGCTGTAGAGTGAACAACTTATCAGAAAAATGATCCGAGCAGAAGAGTGAAGTAGGTACTAGAGTGGGGAGAGACAGGAGGTAGAAGATCAGTGAGAAATCTTTTGTAGTAGTCTAGGTGGAATAGGATTAGTGCTTGGAACAGTGTAGTAGCTTTTTGGATGGAAAGGAAAGGGTGGATTTTAGTGATTTTATGAAGGTAAAATAAACAGGACATTCTATATGTGGGTTGAATGAGGAAGATGAGTTGAGGATAAAGTTAAGTTTACGAGCTTCTGAGACAGGGGGGATAATGATGGGAAAGAAGGCGGGGGGAGGTGGCAGGGTTTGGGTGTGAAGAGGGGGACTCCTGTTTTGGGTACGTTAAGTTTGAGGTGAAGGCAAGACATTCAGGTAGCAAAGCCCTGAGGCCAGTTGGAAATGAGAGGTTGCAGAGGAGAGAGTTTGGGGCTGGAGACGTAGATTTGGGAATCACCACATAGATTAGCAGCAAATGAGTACTACAAGGGAGTTGCTGTCCGTGGAGAATAGAAGAGAACCAGAATGGAGTCTTGAAGAGATCCCACAGCTCGAGGTTGGGAAGCAGAGGAGGAGCCCATGAACTCGACTGAGAATGAGCAACCAGAAAGTTAGGAAGAGAACCGAGAGGACAGTGTCAATAGTCAAGGTTAGGTAATGTTTCCAGAAGAAGGGGGGTGGTCCGCAGTGTCAAAGGCAGCTGAAAGGTCGAGGAGGATTAGGATGGAATAGAAGCCATTGGATTTGTCAAGAAGAAGGTCTTTAATGATCTCAGGGCAGTTTTCATGGAGTGGAGAAGGTCGAGGAGAGGAAGTGGAGGCAGTGGGTGTTGGCACCTTCCCTATTCCCGCCATCTGTAAAGAATTTTTGTTTGTCTCTACCATCTGAATCTAAGTTCCCTGAGGTGAAGGAATGTGTCTTTTGATTGTGGTATCCCACGTGCTTAGTACTTAAAAAGATGAGGCATTTGGGCCACCCCTTATCTGTTATTTTCATATACAATTTTTGCTTTCTTGTATTTCCCACCCTTTAGCAACAACATATGCTGGATGTGATGAGGGAAAGTTCCCAAACAGGCCTGATTTGTAAGGAAAGAGGGGACAGGACTTGGTGGCTTGAGAAGTGTTGACTCCGATGTATGGTCGAGCAGTGAACTATTTCTCCTCCCTTATTGACACCCATGCCCATCACCCCCGCCAGCTCTTCCGTACATTCAACTCCCTTCTCAGGTCCCCGGTTCCTCCCCCTCCTCCTTCCCTCACCCCCAACGATCTGGCCTCCTACTTCATTAACAAAATTAAATCCATCAGGTCCGACCTCCCCAAAGTCTCTTCCCCCCTTTCTCCATCCCCCCAGCTCTCAACACTCTCTGCTACTCTCCCATCCCATCCCAGCGGTATCCTCAGAGGAACTCTCCTCCCTCCTCTCAAGTGCTACTCCGGCCACCTGTGCTTCTGACCCCATTCCCTCTCATCTTATGAAATCTCTTGCTCTAACCCTTCTCCCCTCCTTAACTTCCATCTTCAACTGCTCACTCTCCACTGGTTCCTTCCCCTCTGCCTTCAAACATGCCCATGTCTCTCCCATCCTAAAAAAACCCTCTCTTGACCCCACCTCACCTTCTAGTTATCATCCCATATCCCTCCTACCATTCCTTTCCAAACTCCTTGAACGAGTTGTCTACACGCGCTGCCTAGAATTCCTCAACAACAACTCTCTCCTCGACCCCCTCCAGTCTGGCTTCCGTCCCCTTCATTCCACGGAAACTGCCCTCTCAAAGGTTACCAATGACCTCCTGCTTGCCAAATCCAACGGCTCATATTCTGTCCTAATCCTCCTCGACCTCTCAGCTGCCTTTGACACTGTGGACCACCCCCTTCTCCTCAACACGCTATCTGACCTTGGCTTCACAGACTCCGTCCTCTCCTGGTTCTCCTCTTATCTCTCCGGTCGTTCTTTCTCAGTCTCTTTTGCAGGCTCCTCCTCCCCCTCCCATCCTCTTACTATGGGGGTTCCCCAAGGTTCAGTGCTTGGTCCCCTTCTGTTCTCAATCTACACTCACTCCCTTGGTGACCTCATTCGCTCCCACGGCTTCAACTATCATCTCGACGCTGATGACACCCAGATCTACATCTCTGCCCCTGCTCTCTCCCCCTCCCTCCAGGCTCGCATCTCCTCCTGCCTTCAGGACATCTCCATCTGGATGTCTGCCCGCCACCTAAAGCTCAACATGTCGAAGACTGAGCTCCTAGTCTTCCCTCCCAAACCTTGTCCTCTCCCTGACTTTCCCATCTCTGATGACGGCACTACCATCCTTCCCATCTCACAAGCCCGCAACCTTGGTGTCATCCTCGACTCCGCTCTCTCATTCACCCCTCATATCCAAGCCGTCACCAAAACCTGCCGGTCTCAGCTCCGCAACATTGCCAAGATCCGCCCTTTCCTCTCCATCCAAACTGCTACCCTGCTCATTCAAGCTCTCGTCCTATCCTGTCTGGACTACTGCACCAGCCTTCTCTCTGATCTCCCATCCTCGTGTCTCTCTCCACTTCAATCCATACTTCATGCTGCTGCCCGGATTATCTTTGTCCAGAAATGCTCTGGGCATATTACTCCCCTCCTCAAAAATCTCCAGTGGCTACCAATCAATCTGCGCATCAGGCAGAAACTCCTCACCCTGGGCTTCAAGGCTCTCCATCACCTCACCCCCTCCTACCTCACCTCCCTTCTCTCCTTCTACTGCCCAGCCCGCAACCTCCGCTCCTCCACCGCTAATCTCCTCACTGTACCTCGTTCTCGCCTGTCCCGCCATCGACCCCCGGCCCACGTCATCCCCCGGGCCTGGAATGCTCTCCCTCTGCCCCTCCGCCAAGCTAGCTCTCTTCCTCCCTTCAAGGCCCTGCTGAGAGCTCACCTCCTCCAGGAGGCCTTCCCAGACTGAACCCCTTCCTTCCTCTCAATCAATCAATCAATCAATCAATCGTATTTATTGAGCGCTTACTATGTGCAGAGCACTGTACTAAGCGCTTGGGAAGTACAAATTGGCATCACATAGAGACAGTCCCTACCCAACAGTGGGCTCACAGTCTAAAAGACTAAAAGAAAGTCTAAAAGAAAGTCTAAAAGCTCACAGTCTCTCCCTCTCGTCCCCCTGTCCATCCCCCCATCTTACCTCCTTCCCTTCCCCACAGCACCTGTATATATGTATATATGGTTGTACATATTTATTACTCTATTTATTTATTTATTTATTTATCTTACTTGTACATTTCTATCCTATTTATTTTATTTTGTTGGTATGTTTGGTTCTGTTCTCTGTCTCCCCCTTTTAGACTGTGAGCCCACTGTTGGGTAGGGACTGTTCTCTATGTGTTGCCAATTTGTACTTCCCAAGCGCTTAGTACAGTGCTCTGCACATAGTAAGCGCTCAATAAATACGATTGATTGATTTATTGATCGATTGAACTGCCAATTCCTGAAGTGTCTCCCAATCAGTCAATCGATCAATCAATCGTATTTATTGAGTGCTTACTGTGTGCAGAGCACTGTACTGAGCCCTTGGGGGAGTACAGTTTAACAGAGTTGGTTGACAAGTCCCCTGTCCACAGCGAGTTTACAGTCTTGAGAGGGAGGAAGACATTAGCATAAATAAATAATTTATTATATTAATTACAGATAAGCACATAAGTGCTGAGGGACTGAGGGAGCGGCAAATACCAAATGCCCAAAGGTCACAGATCAAAGTGCGTCTATCTATATCTACCCCAGAACTTGGCATATAGGAAGCACTAAATCCACAACGACAATTAGCTCAGAGACAGTTCAGTATGATTGTACGCAAACACCCACTGTGTGGAATGCAAGGGATTAAAGACTTCCAAAGGTTAAGGAAGAGTTAATGTTCCTCCCAGTGGGCCTGGTTTATTACCATGGAGTTATAGGACTTTTGTCCCTGGGGACTCGAGATCCCAGTGATAATCCATCTGGCCCTTCCCCTTCCTGCCTCACCTTAGAACTGAAGCAGGTTGGCCTAGTGGAAAGAGGATGGGCTTGGGAATCGGTGGACCTGGGTTCTAATCCCAGCTGTGCGATCTTGGGCAGGTCACAATTTTTCTGGGCCTTAGTCTTCTCATCTGTAAAATAGGAATTCAATCCCTCTTTGCTCACTCTTCTACTTGGCCTTTGAGACCCACAGAGGGCAGGGGTCTGCCTTTGTCCTTGATTTTATTTCGACCATAGTGTGTGGCACCTAGTAAGTGCTTAACAAATACCACTATCATTATTACTGTTAGGGAAAGGAACTATGCCTAAGCCCTGCCCAGCTGGTTGGCACAAGCTCTGGGTCACCCGATCGATCGATGGACAGAGCACTGTACTAATCGCTTGGGAGAGTACAACAGCCGGATTGTTGCTGAATCAGGCTGGGATCCCCTTCACTCGGGAATCTGCCCAGGCCAACCTGGGGGGCTTCCCTCTTGCTCTCTGCCCCCAACCCCGGCCCTTCAGTCCCCCAGGCCCTGCCCCTCTCCTCTAATCAAAGGAGGCTGATCAGGGGAGAGTTACCGAGGCACTGACCCTTCCTCCCTCTATTCTGGTCCCAGCGGCTTCTGATCTCAGTATGAAGGATGATCTATAAAACCCACCCCACACCTTGTTAATTTTAAATGAGTCACCCCGTGTAACCACTCATCTCTGACGGCCCCGTCTCCTCACTCCTTTATTTTTGCATTTCCCTCACTGTTTCCTCACCCTTTGCCTCCCCTTGATGATGTGCTGGAATGCAGCAGAGTTTCCAATCAAATTTACTACCAACTAGGTCCTTTCCTGGCCTTCCTGCCCATCTCGACGGCCCCTCTGGACCCCTCCCCCAGAAACCTTTTTCCTATCCTCACACCCTGTGATCTTCCCCATATGTCCCAGCTCGGCCTGATCGGCAACTAGGATTTCTGCCCCGTGTCTGCTGTGTGACCTTGGGCAAGTCACTTCACTTCTCTGTGCCTTGGTTACCTCATCTGGAAAATGGGGATTATGACTGTGAGCCCTATGTGGGACAGGGACTGTATCCAACCCAATTATACTGTATCTACCCCAGGGCTTTAGAGCAGTGCCTGGCACATAGTAAGTGCTTAACAAGTACCACAGTGATGATGATGATGATGATGATGATGATGATGATGATGATGATGATGATCCATTTCACTTGGTCTAGCCCAATTCATCTGCTGATTAGCTTTACCCCAATCCTGCCCCTGACTCTTCAGCTCGCTGGGCTTTGGGCTGTTGGTGTTAGGCTTGGTCCCCTTAGGTTTGACCTTGGGTTTCTCCCAGCAGGTGAAAGGGGAATACAGGAAGTGAGGCATTTCTTAGCATCTAATGAGTAGTAATAAATAATAATTTTGGTATTCATTGAGCGCTTACTGTGTGCCAAGCACTGTTCTAAATGCTGGGTAGATATAAGGTGATCAGGTTGTCTCACATGGGGCTCACAGTCTTAATCCCCATTTTCCAGGTGAGGTAACTGAGGCACAGAGAAGTTAGGTGACTTGCCCAAAGTCACAAAGCTGATAGTGGCACAGCCAGGATTAGAACCCATGACCTCTGTCTCCCAAGCCTGGGCTCTTTCCACTGAGCCATGCTGCTTCTCTATGGATAATTGTCCATAGCACTGGGGACCCACAGGCCTCTCTGCCTGAGCTGATCACTGGGGTTGGGCCCCTTCTTTCTTTCCTGGGCAAAATACATGTTCTGACATCACAACATTTTCAAATGGAGGGGGAGGGCTCTTGAAGTCTTAGGAAGTGGGGCTCACAGACTTAGGGAGAGGGAGAACAGGTACTTAACCTCCATTTTCAAATGAGAAACTTGATGCAGAGGTCACCCAGCGGGTAAGTGGCTGGAAATGGGATTAGAACCCAGGTCCTCTCACTCCCAGGTCTGTGCACTATCCACTAGGCCACCTGACTCAAAAAGAACTATCCTTTGACTTACTGATGTGTATGTTTGTGTGTTAGTGGCCATTCATCCAGTTCTATTCATTACATTCTGTCTCAGGCAGTCTGGTTTTCTGCTGGTCTTTCCCCAGCCCAGCTTTGTTTGGGTAGGGGGTGTCTAGTGTTGTGGAGTGCCATCAGTGGCCCCTTTGTGCATGATGGGAGTGGTGAGGCAAGCAACAAGGGAAGTGGTGCTCTGGAGAGAATGGAATCTCAAAGGACCATTAGTAGGTTTGATTTACTTATCTCAGATAGGAAGAGGCAGCAAGAACCCCAGGAGGGGAGGGTTTTGTCCTTTGGGGGGAGACAGAGAAGGAATGATTATGGTAAACAGGAGAAGGGGCTTGGAAAAAGGCAACTGGATCCTGTCAGCAAAGGAAGCTCGGCTACCTAGGCCATCTGGTGTCAGGCCCCCACTGATTGGTCCTACGGGCATTGGGAAAGTGAGGCAACAGTGATGAAACCTGGGCCCACGACTCACAGACGCCTGGTAAGATCCGTTCCGCAACTCTTGGCAGAAAATGGGTTGTATGATAGCTTGTAAACACCACTGAAATATCCTCCACTGTGGGATTATGAAAGAGCAGAGAGGGCTTAGGTCATCATTTTGAAAATCGCTGAGTAGCCTTTTTAAAGCTGTCTCTTGGGAGAGTGAGAGTGCTCTGGTGTTTGATGTTTTTGGGGGTCCAGGAGCGGGGAAAGGAGGAAAACGAGGGAGGACAAACACCTCCCCCCCGCAAAATGGGGTGCCTGTCAGTGGCGGTTGAGAGATCATATTGTCTCTCTGACTCTATCACTTTGAAAATATTCAGTCAGCTTGTATGGTTGCTTCAAAGCTGACTTTATTTGTCACATGTGGCTTTGGGGAAGCTCAGCTTCTAGAGGTGATGGGGTCAGGCCAACACAAAGCCAAACCCAGACAGATCTGTGTGGGCCTCTCCCCTTACTCCGTGGGATGTGGCAGATTTGTTTTCTCAGTGGAGATTCTTCAAGAGAAAATGGGAGATGGGACTTCATTAAATAGAGGTCATAATAATAACCGTGGTATTTGACTGGGAATCAAAAGGACTTGAGTTCTTATCCTGGCTCTGCCACATGTCTGCTGTGTGACCTTGGGCAAGTCGCTTCACTTCTCTAGGCCTCAGTTACCTCATCTGGAAAATGGAGATTAAGACTGTGAGCCCTATGTGGGACAGGGGGCTGTGTCCAGTCTGATTACCTTGCACCTAGCCTTGCGTTTAGTACAGTGCCTGTCACTTAGTAAGCACTGAACAAATACCACAACTATTATTATTGCTATTATTATTATTATTATTATTATTATTATTACCTATTTGGAGGGATTATGCAGTTGACAGCTTATTTTTATGCCTTCCTTGAGTCCCATTGGGTCCTCCTGACTCTAATGGCTGTTTGGCAAGGAGGCTTCAGTTGTAGGGTGATGCTGGTCAGCCTTTCCACACTTCAGGGGTTCCCATGGACTTCCCTGAGCCCAGAATGCAGAATAAGAAAGCCAGGTCTTTGAACTGTCAGCATAAAGCTCCATGGCCGACTTCTTGCTCAAGGAAAACCAGACATGGAAATGCTCTCCAAGAAGAAAGCAAACTGAAGAAAGTGACTGATTCAGAGAGTTAAGGTTCCACAGAGACAGAAATAAAAATGAAACTTTAACAAGTGAAGGGTCAAGAAGTGAAACAGTTTCTTCATTCCAAAAGCAGTTGATCTTAGCCAGGAGAATAGTCAGGAGTAGCTGCATTCTCTCTGTCTCAAACCCTTCAGCCTCAAATAAATCTGAGCCGAACACCGCTGGAACATCCTTCTGGCAGCTTTCTGTACTTTCCCAAGCCCTATATACGGTGCTCTGCACGCAGTAAGGCTGTAAGCTACTTGAGGGCAGGTATGATGTCTACTAACTCTCCAGTTTTATCCCAAGAGTTTGGTACAGTGCTCTGTTCAAGAAGCACTATCAGTTGATGGATAACTCTGGTAGCTTTAATAAGAATCACAGATGTAGATTATTTTCCTCCTGTTTGCTTTTTCCTTAAACCCTCAGAGTGTTCACAGAACTAACAGATCTGCAAGTTTCAGACTTCGGAGGAGGACAAAAAGGAGGAAGGATTATAAAAAAAAATCCAGTGTCTCTGCTTTATCCTTGTTTATCTTTAGGTTTGGTGTTTATCTACTATATACTTAACCTGCTGTGTCCTTGAGTCTGTCTCTCCCTCTCCCTATACATATAAGCATTCTCCTGTTTATCTGGTTTTTATACTTGTCACCTTCTATAACCGGGCTCATTTTTGATCCTGAAAACTGTTGAGGTCAAATATGTGTTCTGCTTGCTTTTTTGTTTTATGGTATTAGTCAAGCACTTACTATGGTATTAAATAGTATTGAATTCCAGATAACTAACAAATGTCACAATTAATATTATTATTAATAGAATTATTATTGTTACAATGCTGGCAAGAAGACATCAGAAAGGCTGCCATCCCTTTCTCTTAAAAATCTTCCTTAAGCTTTCTGTAGTGGCAGTGAAGGGAAGAAAGGGTCATTAGCTGGCTGCTAAGCATGCTGATTGGTGGGTCATTATTCCAGGCAGGGAGGGTGTTTATCAGATATCAGAACCAGCCTCCTGGTTTGTTCATGAAAGGTGTAGGGGCTTGGGAAAACCATTTGTGCCACCTCAGCGAGGAGGCTGGTGCCAACTGTTGGTGAGAAGCAGCGTGGTTCAGTAGAAAGAGCCCGGGCTTTGGAGTCAGAGGTCATGGGTTCAAATCATGGCTCTGCCAATTGTCGGCTGTGTGACTTTGGGCAAGTCATTTAACTTCTCTGGGCCTCAGTGACCTCATCTGTCAAATTGGGATTAAGACTGTGAGTCCCCCGTGGGACAACCTGATCACCTTGTATCCCCCCAGCACTTAGAAGAGTGCTTGGCACGTAGTGAGTGCTTAACAAGTACCATTATTATTATCAGCACTTAGAACAGTGCTTTGCACATAGTAAGTGCTTCATACATGCCTTCAAAAAAAAACTGTTCTGGTACTAGAATATTGCCCTACTGCTGGGGCTGTGAGGGACAGGGAGCCTATTTTACAGAGTCACATAATGAGGACTTTGACTGGGATGAATATGCTGGAAGACAGGCCCAGAGGTGAGGTTAGGGCAGGGGAAGTGAGATGTTGCCTGGAATCACCTGGTTGAAGGCCTGGCCCCTATGTCTGGGAGGGCCTTACTTCTGTGCTTAGTCCTAAGTCTTTTGAGGTGACTCATCCCCCAGCACCAACCCCATAGCACTAATGTACATACACACTTTCCCCTACCTCTAACTTATTTTAACCTCCATTAGACTGTTAGCTCTGTGAGGGAAAGGATTGCATTTCCTTACCCTTTTGTACTCTTCTGCCAAACATTTGGAAGGGTGCTCTGCACACATTAAGCACTCAATCAATATCACTGATTGTGGTAAGGGGCTTGGTGGCCCTGGACTACCCTCAGAGGAGTTTTGCCTCTTAAACCACCGTCTGCTTGGAACATGTCTAAGGCGGCGTTGGACCCAGGAACCAAAGTCTCCAGGCTCAGGATGGAAGTGGGGCAGCTGAAGAAGAACTGTTGGAGCAGGAAAGTGGCCTTCTGGAAGCAAGTGTGTCTGCTATCTTGTTACATTGTACTCTCGCAGGCGATTAGAACAGAGCTCTGCACACAGTAAGCGCTCATTAGATACAATTGACTGACTGAAAAGTAGGGTTTTGAAGATGGTGAGAATAGTGGCCTGACAAACATGTAGGAGGAGGAAGTTCCAGGAAGGAAGGAGGAAGAGAGCAGTAGGTTGGTGCTGAGAGACAGGAGAAAAGCAGAGTGAGTAGGTTGGCTTGAGATTAGTGAAGAGTGTGACCTGGGGTGCAGTGGAAGAGGAGCAAGGATATGAAGTCAATGCTCAGGAATTTCACTTGATATCATCAAAAGTGCAATGAACAACTCTCCCTAGTGACTTGACTGGGGGATGGGAAAACTCTCTTCTTCCTTCCCGGACCCCCAAACTCTCCTCCTCTGCCCCTCCATTTTTCTTTAAACGTTTTTCCCCTTTAAAAATGGTTTCCCTACTTCCCAACAACACCTGTGCCCTCCCTCCTTCCCCCCTAAAAAGCCAACAACAACTGGGCCATTCAGGAGGGGATCATTGTCCCAATGAAACTAATGTAAATTGGAAGCTGGGTGCTGATTGTGAAACATCGGGTGTTCGCTCATCAGAACTCAAAACATCTTAAATCAAGGCCTATAGAGACAAACAAGGTTAAGTGAATGGGTGGGGTTGTCTACAGGGAGAAAATCGACCCGGTAATTGCTCCATCCTCTCCTTACTTCCCTTGGGCTGCATGGAGGGTGCCAATATGCTTGTGCCTCTTTCTGGCTGGAAGTGTCTTTCCTACTTAGTGGTGAGTGACTAGGCCTTGGGTCCCACTTACCTGAGGGCTTTTCTCTCTCCTTCTTGGTGATGATTAGGAGGGGGCCTCAAGGCCATCCTGTTGCTGATCTGACTGTCAATAACAGGAGGTTGTGTAACTTTCACTGCTTTGATTCCTGCCCGTGTAACATCAGAGGTAGCAGGTTCTCCTGCAAGCTGCCTGGTTCCCTCTTGGCGTGGACGTGGCTCTGATTGCTGCAGGGGAAGGATAATGTGGATGGCACTGGGAAAGGGCAGGAGCAGAACCCGGGTGGGGGAGGGGGAAGGAGAATGGAGGCACTGCTTCCTAATTCAGGCTACTATCCCATCAGTCTCTGGGTCCTACCGGGGCAGAGGTGAAGTGCAAAGGGCTTGTGGAAGCCAGGACCTGATCCCACCTGACAAGCTGAGCTGCCTCTGTGATGGTCCTGACTGAATAATAATAATAATAATTACTATGGTAAACACTGGGGTAGATACTGAAAAATCAGATTGAACAGTTAGGGAGACAGGTGTTGAATCCCCATTTTACAGATGATGAAACAGAGGCACAGTGAAGATTAAGAATAGTAATAATGATGATAATAATAGTATTATTGATGGTTTTTGTGAAGCACTTACTATGTGCCAAGTATATATTAAGCACTGAGGTAGACACAGCTAATCAGGCCTGACACAGGTTCTGTCCCATACGAGGCTCACAGTCTACGTTGGAAGGAGGGGGATTTAATAATCCTTATTTTACAGATGAGGTAACTGGGACACAGAGAATTTGGGTGACCTGCCCAAGATCATGCAGCGGTCAAGTGGTGGAACCAGGGATTAGAAGCCAGGTACCTTGACTTTCAGGCCTGGGCTCTTTCTACTAAAGAGGATCATGTCTACCAACTCTATTGTACTCTCCCATGCAACCTGATAAGTGTTCAGCACACAGTAAAGTGCTCCATAAATACCACTGATTGATTTGATACTTTGTTCTGGAAACAGGAACCCTCAGTGCTGATTCAGGCTGCCCCAGTCACTTGCTGTGCAACCTTAAATATGTGATTATGCCTCTCTGTTCCTTAGTTTCTCCAGCTGCAGAGAGGTTCACATCTATTGTCAAGTGAAGTAGAAAATCCGAGCACCTCCTGTCATCTCATTACACTTGTCTTTTTTTGTTCTACCCACTGGCTGCAAGGTGGGGCATTTGGAACTATGCTGATTCTGACAAAATGCCAAAATATCATTCCAAAAGCCCAAAATTTGCCAAGAACAGACAGTTGACAAGGTTAAAAACAGAAGTTCAGTTGCTGGCAAAATTGGCAGCAAGAAAAGGCCAGACCAGGGCTCTGAGTTAGTCAGGGAGAAGGCTTTGTCCCTGAAACTTTACGGTCTCACACTGGACTCCTGTCTTAAGCTCTGATTTCAACTCATCCTGCTGTGTTCACCTCAGGGAAACTGAGACCATGAGGGAAAGATTTAGCAGGGAGGAGATGCCAAAACATCCATGAACAGGTTATTGGTTTAGCTCTCCTTTCCCAAGCCTCATAATAATTATAATATTGGAATTTAGATGCTGACTATGTACCAAACACTATGCTAAATGCTGGGATAGATATGAGATAATCAGGAAAAACCCTGTCTCAGACCTAGTTTCTAACCCCAGTTCTGCCACTTGCCTGCTGTATGACTTTGGGCAAAACTATAAATTTCTCTGGATCTCTGTTTCCTTGAGCCCCTTTTGGAACAGGGTCTGTGTCTGACCTGATTATCTTGTATCTTCCTCGGCACTTGGAGGAATGCTTGGTACATAATATGCTTAACAGATATTATAATTGCTATTATTATTAGACTGTGAGTTTGCTGTGGGCAAGGAATGTCACTGTTGTTGTATTGTTCTTTCCCAAGTGCTTAGTACAGTGCTCTGCACACAATAAGTGTTTAATAAATACAACTGAATGAATATTACTATTTGTATCACTAATGATTAAAAACTTGGGAAACAGGCTCTTTTTGCAGTTCTGAAATCAGCCCCAGCAATGCAGTGGGATTCTCCCCGCATTCTGGGTGTAAAATGTTTTTCTTTTTCCAAACTTAGGACTTGGGTTTCCCCATGAGATGATACAGAAACTATGGCCACACAAAAACTCAAGGGCTTTAAGTAATTTAAGAACAGTTTGGTTAACCCTAGGTTGAAGCCTTAGGCTCTGGTCTTGCTCTCACCCTTTGAAGGTCCGCTCAATGCTGATGAGTCAATTCCCTGCCCCGTTGACCCACTCTGGGTCATCAAGGCGGCTGTGGATCTAGAGAGAGTAAGATGCAGTAATGAAAGGACTTGCACCCTGTGCCTGAGACCCCTTCCTTAATAATAATAATAGTAATGATTATAGCATTTGCTAAGTACTTAATATGTGCCAGGCACTGTTCTAAGTGCTGGGGTGGATACAAGCAAATTGGGTTGGATACATGGGGTTCACAGTCTCAACCCCCATTTTCCAGATGAGGGAGCTGAGACACAGAGAAATGAAGTAACATAATAATAATAATAATAATGATAGTAATAATAATAATAATAGCATTTATTAAGCACTTACTATGTGCAAAGCACGGTTCTAAGTGATGGTGAGGTTACAAGGTGATCAGGTTGTCCCACAGGGGGTTCACAGTCTTCATCCCCATTTTACAGATGAGATAACTGAGGTACAGAGAAGTGAAGTGATTTGCCCAAAGTCACACAGCTGACAATTGGCAGAGTCGGAATTTGAACCCATGACCTCTGACTCCCAAGTCCGGGCTCTTTCCACTGAGCCACGCCCAAGGTCACACAACAGGCACATGATGGAGTCAGGATTAGAACCCAGATCCTTCCGACTCCCAGGCCCGTGCTCCGTCCGCTGTTCTGCTTCCTTCTGAAGCAAGTCAAGAAAAGAGAGAATCTCCTCAGATGCCAAGTTCTAGGATGTGTGGATTCTGAAATCGCCAATTATCTCCTCCTGAACACCAAAGCGGTAATTGAGCTTGACTCAGTGAAGCCCTGGTGGATGGGTTTTTGAGGAAAAATAAGCAAGATGGCATTTAGCACAACATTTGGCACATAGTGAGAGATTAGCACAGGGGGTTAAACAAGACAATCAGATCAGACACCATCCCTGGCTCATATGGCACTCACAGCCTCAGGGGGAGAATGTTTATTTTAACCCATTTCACAGATGAGGAAACTGAGGTTAAGAAAGTTGCCCAGTCACACAACAGGCAGGTGGCCATGCTGGGACTAGAGCCCAGGCTTTCTGAAGTCCAATTATGTGCTCTCTCCACTAGGCCACGCTGCATCGCCAGTGGTTTAATGGAGAAATGGTCTTGTCTCTGACCCTTTCTAGCTTCTAGATGACCAGAAACTTTCTAGTTTCTAATGTGTCCATTACATTGTTTTACTGTATTCTCCCAAGCACTTATTACAGTGCTGAGCACACAGTAAGCACTCAATAAATACAATTGACTGAAGGAGGAGGGACCTACATTCAGGATCCTCTGGGCCTAGTGGCATATGGTGAGCTTGTTGTGGGCAGGGGTTATCACTTTTTATTGCTGTATTGTACTTCCCCAAGCATTTATTACAGTGCTGTGCACACGGTGTGCACTCAATAAATACGACTGAATGAATGAATTCTGTCCTTCATTCATTCATTCAATCGTATTTATTGAGCACTTACTGTGTGCAGAGCACTGTACTAAGTGCTTGGGAAGTACAAGTTGGCAACATATAGAGACGGTCCCTACCATACAACGGGCTCACAGTTTAGAAGGGGGAGACGGACAATGAAACAAAATATATTAACAGAATAAAATAAATAGAATAGTAAATATGTACAAGTAAAATAAATAGTGTAATAAATCTGTACAAACATACATACAGGGGCTGTGGGGAGGGGAAGGAGGTAGGGCGGGGGGGATGGGGATGGGAAAAGGAAGGAGGGGGGTGGTCCGAGGGTGTATAACTAGGCCAGCGAGACCCCAGGTCAGCTCCCGCTGTGATTTTAGTCACCATTCCCATTTACTGAATGCCTACAGTCAGCAGATAGAGCACTGTACTTGGTACTTGGGAGCATTCAGGAGGATTAAGAAACATAGTCCCTGCCCTCTAAGCATTTACAAGCCAATGGAACCATGTTCTCTTGGTTGTCTATGAATGCAAATCACATGTGTGACACAGCATGGCCTAGGGGACAGAGCAATGAGCCTGGGACTCAGAAGAACCAGGGTTCTAATCCTGGCTCTGCCAGTTGTCTGCTGTGAGAACCTTTGGCAAATCACTTCTCTGGGCCTCAGTTAGCTCATCTATAAAATGGGGATTAAGACCGTGAGCCCCATGTGGGACAGGGATTGTGTCCAACCCTATCTGCTCATATCCACTCCATAGCTTATTATAGTGTCTGGCCCATAATAAGTGCTTAACAAATACCATGATTATTATTTTTAATTTTTTTATTATTTGTGAGAGAAGAGTCTTCTTGCTGGAGAAGACCCTACTGAAAGCTGGGGAAGGAAACCTAACAGATCTGTCACAACCCCAAAAGTGAAGACATAAAAGTCTTGCAAAGCAGGGAAGTTGAACATGTTAAAACAATAAATCATTCAATTCAATAGTACTTATTGAATACCTACTCTGTACAGAACTGTACTAAGCGCTGAGATAGTAGACAGGATCCTGGCCTTCGGGGAGCTTATAGACCAGCTTCAATTTGTTCACATCAACTCCGCTGAAGTTGGCAACATATAGAGACAGTCCCTACCCAACAATAGGCTCACGGTCTAAAAGGGGGAGACAGAGAACAAAACCAAACATACTAACAAAATAAAATTAATAGAATAGATATGTACAAGTAAAATAAATAAATAAATAAATAGAGTAATAAATATGTACAAACATATATACATATATACAGGTGCTGTGGGGAAGGGAAGGAGGTAAGATGGGGGGATGGAGAGGGGGATGAGGGGGAAAGGAAGGAAGGGGCTCAGTCTGGGAAGGCCTCCTGGAGGAGGTGAGCTCTCAGTAGGGCCTTGAAGGGACGAAGAGAGGTAGCTTGGCGGATGGGCAGAGGGAGGGCATTCCAGGCCCGGGGGATGACGTGGGCCGGGGGTCGATGGCGGGACAGGCGAGAAAGAGGTACGGTGAGGAGATTAGCAGCAGAGGAGCGGAGGGTGCGGGGTGGGCTGTAGACAGAGAGAACGGAGGTGAGGTAGGAGGGAGTGAGGTGATGGAGAGCCTTGAAGCCCAGGGTGAGGAGTTTCTGCCTGATGCGCAGATTGATTGGTAGCCACTGGAGATTTTTGAGGAGTACAGTAAGCACTCAATAAATACGATTGATGATGATGATGGTGATTGGCTCCCAGCTGGACATATGGAGTGAGCAGAAATGGGAAGCATGATCTCAAAGCAGGTGACAGGTGGGGTGAGGTAGGGGGAGATGGAAGCAGCTCTGAATACTATCATGTGGACAGGCTGTCACGTTGGGGAGGAGGGAGGAGAAAATAAGAAGCAGAGCCTGCCTGAGGATCCCATGGATATTGGCCAGAAAACAAGCGGATTGTGGAGTCGAGGGACCTGGTTTTCTGGGGAGGACCCACGGACTCACTTGTGGAAGTGTTCGACCAAGCCCGGGATGGAATCTGAGGCTGAGCAGTCTGTGATGGGTTGGCGGATGAGAAAGGAATGCTGTGGATTCCTGGGAAAGCTGGAAGACATCGAATGTTTTCTTGGGAGGTTTCAGCTCAAACTGTCCTGGCTCTGGAGAAGCAGAATATAGAAACCTGGTTGATGTTAGACACACTGGGGAGTGAGTGAGTTCTTTCCATCTTTCTTTCTTTCTTTCATGCTCCCATATGCTCATGTTTAAAGTTGAGGGGGCCGGGGTGGGGGGGGGTGTCCTGTTATACGGAGCGAGGTCTGATGAAAGGATGAGCAAGAAGGCTCTTGACCAAAGATTTCCTTAGCTTTATTGGTTGCAAAAGCCACTCCCATGAATTCCCTTCACTTCTAAACCAATCTAGGACAGTTTAGTGCCCCAAGGGATTATCTGATAAGGGATAACTTCCCTTTGTCACAATCAATCAGTGGCAAATATTGAGCACTTTGTGCGGAGCACTGTACTAAGCACTTGGGAGAGTAAAATAGAGATTGCTTCATTCGGAAGCTTTAAAACTGATGGAAATTCTGCTAGAACAGCCTTGAAATAAAGCAGAAGAGCTAAAACCTCTGCAACACACCCAGCATAATTCCCATCCCATGAGAAGTTTATACTGAAATGAGAGACAAGCATAAAACATATTTTCACCTAGAAATTGTCTGAGGTCATGTGGAAGAGTCAGACTGTCATTGACCAGACAGCAGAACTTGGTTTGACTCAACTGGACAGCTCAGCCCTTAAAGAAAGCAAGCAGAGGAAGCAAGAATTTTATTAATTCTTGCTCCTTCCCCCACATTGTCCTTCAAGCACAAGCTCTCTTTTTAACCACAGTGCCCTGAAATAAGCCTTCTTATTTTATTTGTATCTTTCCCCAATCTCCCTTCAATTAGCTTTGGGTCTGGCACTCGGAATTTGTGGCTGTGATGATCTCTCTAATAATAATAATGGCATTAAGTGCTTACTATGTGCAAAGCACTGTTCTAAGTGCTGGGGGGGGGATACAAGGTCATCAAGTTGTCCCACGGGGGGCTCACAGTCTTCATTCCCATTTTACAGATGAGGTAACTGAGGCCCAGAGAAGTTAAGTCACTTGCCCAAAGTCACACAGCTGACAATTGGCGGAGCCAGGATTTGAACCCATGACCTCTGACTCCAAAGCCCGGGCTCTTTCCACTGAGCCATGCTGCTTCTCTAGACTCTAGGGACTCTAGACTGTAAGCTCGTAGTGGGCGGGGAACGTATTGATCAACTCTGTTGTTCTGTACTCCCCCATAACTCTGCACACAGTAAGTGCTCGACCTCTCTTTTTTTCACTCTCTCTCTCTCTCTGGCTCTCAATCTCTCTCTCATATTTCTTTTTTTGGCTTTGCTTCTCAGCTGAAGCTGATGATGAGAGTGATTGGCACCACTCTCGGGGTACCTTGGTGTGTGGCTGTGGGTGACCCCTGAGGATATTTGGTTGGTTTGGTTGGAGGAGACGTGTAGAAAACTATGGCCCAATCAACCAATCAATGGTATTTTTTGAGAACTTACTATATGCAGAGCACTGTACTAAGCCAATGGGAAAGTACAGTACAATAGAGTTTGCAGACTTCATTCCCATCCTTAAGCACCTTACAGCTTACAGTCTACTACAATAAAGTTGTTGTAGTAGTAGTAGAAGTAGTACAGTAGTAGCCGCAGTAATAATAATAATAATAATAATAATAATAATAATAATAATGACATTTGTTAAGTGCTTACTATGTGCAAAGCACTGTTCTAAGTGCTGTGGGGGATACAAGGTGATCAGGTTGTCCCATGGGGGGCTCACAGTCTTAATTCCCATTTTACAGATGAGGTCACTGAAGCACAGAGAAGTTAAGTGACTTGCCCAACGTCACACAGCAGGTGTGTGGCGGAGCTGGGATTTGAACCCATGACCTCTGACTCCAAAGCCTCTGCTCTTTCCACTGAGCCATGCTGCTTCTGTAGGTGTATGCTTCAGTAGCATACACCTAGCCGCGTTGGGTATGGGGCACTCTACCAGGAACTTGGAATGTACAGAAAAATGAACTGATGTCTTTTCCCACAGGGAGGCACAATTAAAAACATTTACAGCTAGAGAGGTCAAAAACAAATGAATAGAAAGGACATGAGTCCTAAGGAGGGTGTAAGTCAGTTGGTGACCGCTAATGTTGGCTGAAAGGATGATCTGATCCAGGTGAGCTTGTTGGTGGAGGTGGGGTTTTAGGAGGAATTTGAATGTAAGGGGGGTTGGGGTCTGTCTCATCAATTAATCAGCGGTATTTATTGTGCACTTCCTGTGTTCAGAGTGATGACGGAGGGAGGGGGTTCCAAGCTCTGGAGATGGGAGGTCAGCTTGGAAGAAAGAAGACAAGCTGGGGAATAGCCAGAGAAGAGAGTGAATGAGTAACGTAAGGCCAGAAGCCTTGAACATCCACCATTTTCACCGCCGTTTCGGCTCCGGCAGCTTTCTGCACACCTTTGCCATCTTAGAAAGTCCTTTCTGGTGGATCGCCTTTCCAATGTGGAAGAAAGCTCCGCCCATTCATTCAATCATCTTGAGCATTTACTGTGTGCAGAACACTGTATTAAGGGCTTGGGAGAGTGCGATACAACAGAGAAGCTGGAGAAATCTAATTTTCAGCCCGGTAGTAAGGTTACCCAAAGCCCAAGTAGGTGGATTCTCCTGCTTTGGAAAGTTAGAAAAAATACACTTTCCACTATTTCCCAGCCCTGGCCCCGAATCACATCTGCACCACAAAATGTGCACTTGAGAACCTGTATGAAATTAACTTTTATAGCTGCCTGTACAAGCAGGATCTTTTAGTGTCTACAACTTGGCTGGGTTTCTGGAAGTTCCCAGAATGATTTATTGTCACACCTGCCTATTCTCTACGTCAGTTGAAGATCTTGATGTGTATTATTGAACACATGCAGTCATTCTGGCCTAGAGAAATGATAATGGAGGCCTTTGTTCCAAAATAAATTGAAGTATCCACACTGTCTGCTCCCCCCTGCTGCCTCCAAATGCTTTTTCTTTTTAAGTAAAATAATTACTTGCAGGAACCAGTGCATTTGCAGCCAACCCTAAAGTTCTACTTTATTTTGTACCCCAATAAAAACTTCTGAAGTTTGTCCTTTAAGTCCTTTAAAAGTGAATTTTAAGTAACCCTTTTAACTCCATAAATATTTGAATGCATTAGGATGGGGCAAACAGTGCTCTAAATATAGCTTGAATGGGCCCATGTCTTACACTCCATAAAAATTCCAATTTTGTGGACTATCTCGGGTTTCAGATCACACCACATAGAACTAGGACTCCACTGCACAAATAGTGATTTCAACTGGAAATGAATTTCCACAATTCCAGGGGTTTCTGGTGCATTTAAGGAACCAGAGCCCAACAATACTCAGTCATTAAGGTTTGTCTAGACAACCTCAGTGGCAGTTTCCTTGGAATTGCTTTATGCTTTGTGACCTTGGGCAAGTCCTTATTTTTTAACTGGTATTCATTAAGTGCTTACTATGTGTCAAGCACTGTTCTAAAGAGGAAATACAAGATAATCAAGTTGGATGCAGTCCCTGTCCCAACTGGGGCTCTACAGTCTAAGTAAGGGAAAGCAGGTATCGAATCCCCATTTCACAGAGGAGGAACTGAGACCCAGAGAAGTTAAGTGATTGGACCAAACACACACAGCAGGGAACATGTCTACCAACTCTAGACCGTAAGTTTGTTGTGGGCAGGGACTGTGTCTACTTACTATTATAATATACTCTCCCAAGTGCTTAGTGCAGTGCTTTGCACACAGTAAGCACTCAATAAATATGTACGGATGAATGAATGTTACGCTGTACTCTCTCAAGAGTTTAGTACAGGGCTAGGCACACAGTAAGTGCTCGATAAGTATGACTGGTTGATTAATTGACTGAAAAGAGCAGATTGGTAAGGTGTAGACTAGCCCACCAGCTGAAAATCTCCAAGGGCCTTGACAAAAATAATGAACTCATGAGTCTTCCCAGTTTCCCCACAAAGAAGTCAGGTGGTCAGTTGCCCCATTTGCATTGAACAAATGGCAAAACGGAGGCACAGCCCAAGCAAAGGGAGGAGGATCGACCAATTATCCGGTTGATTGGTTCCATGTAGACAGTCCAAATTTAGCATGAGTTATCCAGTTGGCCTGTGTACATAGAGCAAATCAACTGGATAATTGCTCAGTCCTTGATTCCATTTGGACAGGGCACACCAAGCCAGGGAGAGGTGAACCCCCTTGCCCAAGGTCAAAGAGCTAGTCACTGACAAGCCCCAGCTTAAAACTCTGGTGAGGGAGTGGGCTGAGCATGGTTCTCATTGTCAGACAGATTGCTGACTCCTGTAAAGGGGTTTGAAAATGTTGACTTTGGTTATTATTAATTTGGTGTAAAACCTCAAGTAGCATATTCTGAATGCCACACAGCGAATGTGGATTTTGTAACTAACTACTTACAGCAGTGTCACTTTTGTGCGAACAAGTGCGAACAAGCATCATGTTTTTTAGAGTGGATCCTTGTTTACATCCTTTGTGTTCTTGCTACAAGTGGAATAATGAGGAGAGAGTCTATTACTAAAGACAGAGAGTTATGGATTGCTTTTCAAAACAGTGTTCTGTACACATGCTCGGAGGCCTCAGGACTGAAGGAGGGTCTTTAGAATAAATCAAATAATTCACTTTAACTTACAGATATTGAGGCGAAAGGAAAAAAATAAGTTGTGCACAGCCTTCTGGAAAGTGCCTGCTAGGACATGATAATCATTGCCGTTATTAAGCACTTACTTTCTCCTAAGTGCTAGGAAAGAGGCAAATTAGGAGACTGGACACAGTGCCTGTCCCATGTGGGACATAATATCTATCTTATCCCTCGTGTGCAGATGAGAAAACTGACACCCTGGGAGTTTAAATGGTCAGTGAATGGATCAATGGTGGAGCCAGAATCAGAACCTACTGTCCTGTGCTGTTTCCACTAGGCTACGTTGCTTCATTAGAAGGCTTATTGTTAAAGTATTTTGAATGAGAAGACTTAGGATCCTTTTGGCAATCTAGTCATTCAAAAGGAAGAAAAGCAATAATAATTATTCTGGTATTTGTTAAGCCCTTTCTCGGTGTCAAGCACTGTCCTAAGTGCAGTGGAAGGTACCAGTTAGTCTTCTAGACTGTGAGCCCGTTGTTGGGTAGGGATGTCTCTGTTGCCAAACTGTACTTTCCAAGTTCTTAATACAGTGTTCCGCACACAGTAAACTCTCAATAAATATGTTGGAATGAATGAAAGAAATACAGTCTCTGCCTCACATGGGCTCAAGTCCAGTAGGCAAGAGAACAGGTATTGAATCCCTATTTTACAGTTGAGGAAACTGAAGCACAGAAGTGAAGTGACTTGCCCAAGGTCACACAGCAATCCAACAGAGGACCTGGAATTAGAATCCAGGTCTTCTGACCCCCAAGCCAGTGCTCTATCTATTAGGTCACATTGCTTCTCTGAAATATGCGCAGAATCCCAAAAGGAACTCTGCCCAAGTACTTTGAAGGACTAGAAAGCTCAGGTTCATTGATTCATTCAATTGCTTACTGTGTGCAGAGCACTGTACGAAGCGCTTGAGGTTCCACATGTCTGCTGATGAAAACTACTATAATCTGCGATACAATTGAAAAAAATGTAAGAGAGTATATTCAAAGACAGATTTAAAACCACTTGCTACAATTTGCACTAGACAACTTCGAAACAGATCAACAACCCACGCTTCCCTGGCACCTTCCCTTCATCTTCATTAGTGTATGGGGACTTATTAACCAGGTACCACCACTTCTCTCCACCAGCACAGGAGAGAAAGAAGAAAAACCTTTGTGTTTGCCTCTCCTAGAGAACTCTGGGTGTGAGGGCCCACCCCTGGTGACCTCCTACTGGGGTGCAAAGAGGTACTGTCAGCCCTATTTTTCTCTGGGAAGTGTAGTGTCTATCCTTTTCTCAAATTCCCTTCACCGCCTCTGACTGGACTTTGGATGGGCTGAACACAACTCTCTGTGTCCATAACACAAGCGTGTTTTATCAGTGCCAAGGCTCAGGAATTGAACCACCTCAACTATTCTCACTGAGCCGGACTTCCGAAGCCAACTCTGAAAACCAGTCTGGGAAAGCACAGGAGGAGGATGGAATTTTTATTAAGCACTCACTCGGTGCATTGCACTGGATGAAGTGCTTGGGAAGATATTACATAAGAAGAGTCACATTCCCAGTCCCCAAGGAGCTCAGATGGGGAAGACCTACATAAAAACATTTACAGTTAAAATAATTAAAGATAAAGAATTGTAGGTATGATTGAATAAGCATGTGGACAAGTGCTGAGAAAAGCAGATTCACATTGGGGTGCTAGAGATGGTTGGTGGGTTTGTCCATCTGGGATTGTTGGATATTAAACAGGAAGGAGAGGCTTAGGGTTAGGGAATTCAAAACCCAGGGAGACTTCAAGGATTGGAAAGACTTAAGATGCAATCAGATCGAGACTTTACCATTTCTCCTTTAAAATACCAGCAGCCGCAGAGGCGAGATTTGATAGAGAGGAGCCAACGATTCATGTGGATTGTTAGAATTGCCCTTTATTTCTGTTTATACCACCCCTAGGCACCTATCACAGTGCATGTCACACAATAGCTGCTCAATAGATACCACTGATTGATTGATCGATCTGGGAATGAGGTCCAAACAGCCATGAGAGCCCCAGGAACCCACTCCACTAAATTTTGTACATCCTAGATTGTGGACAAAGGAACGAAATTGATTTCCATTGAGATGAGACTCCTAATAAATGTGAAAGGCTTTTGTCTGTGTCTCTGGCCCCAGGACAGCATAAAGGATACTGAAATAGAAAGGATTTTTATTTCCCCTTTTTGGAATATGATAGAATATATCTGCATGGTTACATTTTAATTAACACTCCCATTTCCTATGTATCCATGCAGGTATATTAAACAAGCCAAGCGGATAGAAAGACGTGGCAAAGGTGTTTGTACCTTGTGAGCTATTGAACAGCTCTGTGGGACCAACTCCAGACCACATAAAAATGTAGTAGTGCCAGCTGCTTTTGGAATAGCCGGTTGGTAATTATAAAAATGGTGGTAGCATTTATTAAGCACTAATTATATGCGAAGCCCTGTGCTAAGTTCAGGGTAGATACAAGATAATCAGGTAAGATACAGTTCCTGTCTCACATGGGGCTCAAAGTCTAAGTGGGAGAGGGAACGGGTAGTTTATCTCCATTTTGCAGATGGTAAAACTGAGGCAGTTAATGGACTTGCTCATAGTCACACAGCAGGCCCATTTCAAAGTTGGGATTAGACATAGCATTTCCTGATTTCTAGTTCCAGAATCTTTCCATTAGGCCACACTGCCAGGGTAGATGCATGGATAAAGGGATGAAAGAGTGTCTGGAGAGCAGCGTGGTGTAGTGGAAAGTGAATGCCACTGGAGTGAAGAGGCCTGGATTCTAGTTCCTTCTCTGCCCGGCCAGCTGTGCAACCTTGGGCAAGTCACTTAATCTATATGGGCCTATTCTCTCATCTGGTAAATGGGGAAAAGTTCCTATGACTTGGGCTGTGAGCCCTCTGGGGGTCAGGGACTGTGTCCATTCTGATCGTATTGTATCTACTCCAGTGCTTAACACAGTGTTTTGCTGCAGGATAGAAGGGTTGACAGTCATAATTGTCAGTAGTGTCTGCTAGTGTGACATGAGGAAGGCAGCTGCCTGCCACCCGGGTGACCGGTAGCTATGGATGGTGGATTATTTATGGATCTGTCTATAATCTCTTAGCTATGGATGGTGGATTATTTATGGATCTGTCTATATGGATTATTTATGGATCTGTCTATAATCTCTGGGCTTAAGTTTGGACTTTTTCATGACATTTGTTAAGCGCTTACTATGTGCAGGGCACTGTTCTAAGCACTGGGATAGATACAGGATAATCACGTTGGATGCAGACTGTAATTTTGTTGTGGGCAGGGAATGTGTCTGTTTATCGTAATATTGTCCTCTCCCAAGTGCTTAGTACAGTGCTCTGCACACAGCAAGTGCTTAATAAATATGACTGACTAAATGAATGAATCCCCATTTTACAGATGAGGTAACTGAGACCCGGAGAAGCAAGTGAAGTAACTTCCCCAAGGTCACACAGCAGACAAGTGGCAGAGTTGGGACTAGAACCCAGGTCCTTCTGACTCCCAAACCTGTGGTCTATCCACTAGAACACACGGCAGGACTTCCACCTGCCCTCCTCTGGGTCTCCCTAAGAGGACCCAAGAGACGAGCAACCCACAAGCCGATAGTGCCCCAGCTCTCTGGAGAGGAACAACTCTAGGTATTTGTTTTACCAAGCTCTCATCCTATCCCGTCTGGACTACTGCACTAGCCTTCTCTCTGATCTCCCATCCTCGTGTCTCTCTCCACTTCAATCCATACTTCATGCTGCTGCCCGGATTATCTTTGTCCAGAAACGCTCTGGACATATTACTCCCCTCCTCAAAAACCTCCAATGGCTACCGATCAATCTGCGCATCAGGCAGAAACTCCTCACCCTGGGCTTCAAGGCTCTCCATCACCTCGCCCCCTCCTACCTCACCTCCCTTCTCTCCTTCTACTGCCCAGCCCGCACCCTCCGCTCCTCCACCACTAATCTCCTCACTGTACCTCGCTCTCGCCTGTCCCGCCATCGACCCCCGGCCCACGTCATCCCCCGGGCCTGGAATGCCCTCCCTCTGCCCATCCGCCAAGCTAGCTCTCTTCCTCCCTTCAAGGCCCTGCTGAGAGCTCACCTCCTCCAGGAGGCCTTCCCAGACTGAGCCCCTTCTTTCCTCTCCCCCTCGTCCCCCTCTCCATCCCCCCGTCTTACCTCCTTCCCTTCCCCACAGCACCTGTATATATGTATATATGGTTGTACATATTTATTACTCTATTTATTTATTTATTTATTTATTTATTTTACTTGTACATTTCTATCCTACTTATTTTATTTTGTTGGTATGTTTGGTTCTGTTCTCTGTCTCCCCCTTTTAGACTGTGAGCCCACTGTTGGGTAGGGACTGTCTCTATGTGATGCCAATTTGTACTTCCCAAGCGCTTAGTACAGTGCTCTGCACATAGTAAGCGCTCAATAAATACGATTGATTGATTGATTGATTGTTTTAGCATCTAAGTGGAAGCTAAAACCACAAACACTTGGACTTGGGTCTCAGTGGGTGAAGCGTCATTCTGTTCTGTGCTCAGCCTGCTTCTTTAGTAGAATGGGAAAGATTTCCCATTCCCATTAAATGGCAACTGTGAGGGTTTAAACTCCTCTCTTCTCAGGCTCTGAGAAACCTCTACCAAGGATGAATGCACTTACTTGGGAGGGAAAGTAGGTATTTTTTCTTTGCCAAGACCGGAGGTCACTGTTTGATTAGATGGCCTCATTAACGCATTTAATTGCGGCACTGACTTGCTTGTTAAAGCAACCACTCATTATTATTTCATCTGCAAATGTGTTTTGAAACATTTTCACATGGGTATGCTGAGATGTGTGGAAGTATAAACTTGCAGATAACCTGCGCTCGGAGTCAACTGGCTCTACTTACCATTTTTTTCCCCTTATTTTACAGTCTGTGGGTTTGCCATCCAGTGGATGTGGATCATCTTCCAGTGTGTATTAGATGCCCCCTCAAGCAGTGAATGGCTATTTACAGAGAACAGTATCCTATTTAGATATAGCCACAAGAAAGGCCTCCTGCCTAGTGTGTTTGCCTGGGTATACATAATAATAATAATAATAATAATGGCATTTGTTAAGTGCTTACTATGTGCAGAGCATGTTCTAAGCACTGGGAAGGATACAAGGTGATCAGGTTGTCCCACGTGGGGCTCACAGTTTTAATCTCCATTTTACAGATGAGGTAACTGAGGCCTAGAGAAGTTAAGTGACTTGCCCAAAGTCACACAGCTGACAATTGGCAGAGCTGGGATTTGAACACATGACCTCTGACTCCCAAGCCCGTGCTCTTTCCACTGAGCCACGCTGCTTCTCTGTACATACACATATATTTACACATATGTTCATTATTCGTATAACATGAACACAACTACATATGTATACAGAGATATATACAAATATATTTGCACACAGACGTGAGCATCAATCAATCAAGCAATCAGTGGTATTTATTGGCCACTCACTACATGCAGAGCACTAAAATAAGTGCTGAAGAGAGAGTACAAAACAACAGAACTAGTACACACATTCCCTGCCCATAATGAGCTTATAGTCTGGAGGGAGACACAGACATTAATTTAACTAAATAGGTAATTTATGATATATAATATAAAGATATGTACATATACTGCTGTGGGGTAAGGGGTGGAGTGAATATCAAATACATATATGATATATTTGTGCATATATGTACGTGATTCACAGTTCCCAACAGACTTTACAGGCTGTTAGAACAGCAACTTTTCAGGGAAAAAGGAAAAATGTTAATATTCCTTAGATTGTTATCCTCATGTGGAAGAGGGACTTAGTATCCAACCTGATTATCTTGTATCTAACCCAATGTTTAGTACAGTACTTGGCACATAGTAAGTGCTTACTACAGACAAATACCACAATGATTGTTATTTTTCTTATTATTAATGACACCAGGCACTGGAACATAAGGTATTTGTTTCCAAAGATGATTGCTCCCCACAAACTGAATGAGAAAATGAAACCATGGACTGGACTTGTGGGTCTGGGTGAATGTGTGTCTGTATTTAATAATTAATAATAATAATTATGGTACTTGTTAAGTGCTTTACTATGTGCCAAGCACTGTTCTAAATGCTGGAGTAGATACAAGCTGATCAAGGTGGGCACAGTCACTGTCCCCTGTATGTGCCTGAGTTTGTGTGGGTAGCAGCAGTCTCAGTAATAGTAGTAATAGCAGAAATAATACTAAGCACTTGGGAAAGTACAATATTGATCACTGTATTGCTCAAGTACTTGGGTAGGGATTGTCTCTATCTGTTGCCAAATTGTACTTTCCAAGTGCTTAGTACAGTGTTTTGCATACAGAAGGTGCTCAATAAATACAATTGAATGAATGAATGAAAGTATTTACTATGTGTCAAGCGTTTTGCTAAACACTGGGGTAGATTACAAGATAATCAGGTTAAATACAGTTCCTGTCCTAAATGGGGCTCACAGTCTGAGGAGGAAGGACAGGTATCGAATCTCCATTTTACAGATGAGGAAACTAAGATACCGAGAATATGTTGCCAACTTGTACTTCCCAAGTGCTTCGTACAGTGCTCTGCACACAGGAAGTGCTCAATAAATATGATGGAATGAATGAGAAGTTAAGTGACTTGCTCAAGGTGATACAGCAAGCGTCGAGCAGGATTAGAACCCGGGTCATGTGACTCCCAGGACCATCCTCTTTCCATTTGGCTGTACTGTTCTTTTCCTTTACCCTCTAGCTCTTGCTGTTCTCCAGCCTGAAAGCCCCTTCTCAACTAAATCTGCCAGTCTCAGTCCTCCCTGCCTACTAAGCCCTCCTAAAATTCCATCTCTTCCAACTGAGGAATTTCCAACCCATTCCCACTAGTAGAGTACTGGAAATTCTCCAGGCGTGACCCTGAGAGGGGCTTGGACAATAAAACACAGGAAAAACAATAAAACAGGAAAAATTCCTTGCCCACAAGGGGCTTAAAGCAGATCAGGGAAGACAAACTGTAAGCCCATCGTGGGCAGGGATTGTCTCTCTTTAGTGTTGTGTTGCACTTTCCAAGCAGGGATCATGGCTAATTACCACCTGTGTATTCTCTCCCAATGCTTAGTACAATGCTCTGCATATAGGAAGCACTTAATAAACATTAATAATGCTACTACTGTGAGCCCACTGTTGGGTAGGGGCTGTCTCTATATGTTGCCAACTTGTACTTCCCAAACACTTAGTACAGTGCTCTGCACACAGTAAGTGCTCAATAAATACTATTGAATGAATGAATGAATGAATATTATCCCAACAGCCCACTCCACATGGACATTATTATTTATACCTATTCCCCTGCCCTTTTGACAGTGTGTTTATTCAACTGTTCATTCGGTTATACATCGCGATTCCAATGTTTGTAAGTCCTTTTATTCATTCATTCATTGTCATATTTATTGAGCACTTACTGTGTGCAGAGCACTGTACTCAGAGCTTGGAAAGTGCAACACAGCACTAAAGAGAGACAATCCCTGCCCACGATGGGCTTACAGTTTGTCTTCCCTGATCTGCTTTAAGCCCCTTGTGGGCAAGGAATTTTTCCTGTTTTATTGTTTTTCCTGTGTTTTATTGTCCAAGCCCCTCTCAGGGTCACGCCTGGAGAATTTCCAGTACTCTACTAGTCTCGACTATGAGAGGGAGAGTCAAGCAAAGGCATATCCGTTCCATTCCTAGCTTGGGCAGTGGCTAGTGAGTAAATGGCAATCTACTACAAGTCAAAACTTACCTGTGCTGGGCAGCAGTGGCACGGGAGAGAGCCGAGGGTGTAGACTCAAGCTTAAAGTGCGGAAGGAGGCAGTGGTAAACCACTTCTGGATTTTTACCAAGAAAACTCTATAGATCCACTACCAGAACAAACGCAGATGGAGGTAGGGCGTTCTGGGAGAATTGTGTCCATGGCGTCGCTGTGGGTTGTAGACAACTCCAGAGCATAAGACGAGACCTGTCCAAGTGCTTACTGCAGTAAGAGTTTAAGAGTTTAAGGTCCTTGTGGGCAGGGAGTGTTTCTATTTTCATTTATTTATTATCAGTTACTTAAAATTATTTATTATTAGGTGCTAAATTCTGGATTAGATACAAGATAATTATATCAGTCCCAGTCCCCATTCCAAGCAGGGCTCCCAGCCTAAGAGGCAGAGAAATACCTCTTCTTATCCCCATTTTGCAGATGAAGAAACTGAGGCCCAGAGAGTTTAACTGACTTGTCTGAGGTCTAACAGAAAGCCAGGGACAGAAAAGACTAGACCCTGGGTCTTTTGGGATCATCAACCCAAGGATAGAGACTATGGAAAGATATTACTACAGTAGTTGTCTTGTTTTTGAAGAATTCTCAAGAAAAGCCCATTATCTGGGGACTTAGGAAAAGAACAATTACCATTGGACTAAATAAAGATCCTCGATGAAAAGCTATTTTTTTCTTAATCAGATGTCTTCTGAAAAGAAAAAGATAAATTCTAAAGAGCCCTGATTTTGGCTTTAATGAGTCTTTTTTAATGGCTTCACAAGAAGCCATTGTATAGCTTTGTATTGTATAGCATTGTATTTGCACTGTATAGCATTATAAGCCATTGTACAGCACCTGTATATATGTATATATGTTTGTACATATTTATTACTCTATTTATTTATTTATTTTACTTGTACATATCTATTCTATTTATTTTATTTTGTTAGTATGTTTGGTTTTGTTCTCTGTCTCCCCCTTTAAGACTGTGATCCCACTGTTGGGTAGGGACTGTCTCTATATGTTGCCAACTTGTACTTCCCAAGCACTTAGTACAGTGCTCTGCACACAGTAAGCACTCAATAAATATGATTGATCATGAAGAAAGCCTCACACCTAGAAACACTGCAGGAATGTTAACAATCTGACTCTACCAATTAGGAGAGGAGCTGCCTCTGCCCCGCTGAATGGGAATCTCTCTCCGCAATGCTTGGATGCATGGCAAACTGCTTCCTCTTTGGAATAGCCCATGATCAGTTGGTTAATCTCAGTCCCAAAGGATACTCGGGGCCCAAAGTACTGGCTCTGTTTCACAGTGAAGGAGCTGCCCCTTCTCCCCCAACATCTCGCCAGTAGAAAGAGAAAAGAATTCTCACATGGCTAGATGGGAGGAGGAAGAACACATAGACATAGAAGTGAGAGGCAGTGGGGACTAGTGGATAGAATCTAGGCCTGGGAATTGGAAGGACCTGCGTTCTAGTCCTGGCTATGCCACTTGTCTGCTATGTGACCTTGGGCAAACTGTTTCACATTTCTGTGCCTCAGTTACCTCATCTGTAAAATGTGTTCATTCATTCATTCAACCATATTTATTGAGCACTTACTGGGTGCAGAGCACTGTACTAGTGCTTAATGGGAACTAAGATTTTGAGCCCCATGTGGGACATGGATTGGGTCCAAACTGATTAACTTGTATCTGCCCCAGTGCTTAGAATGTTGTCTGGCACATAGTAAGCACTTAACAAGTACTATTATTACTAGTATTATCATCATCATCATCAATCGCAGTGCGTAGTACAGTGCCTGGTACATAATACGCACCTAGCAGATGCCATTAAAAAGCCTGCTACCGAGAAACTATTGGTTTAAACCTGGACAATTTACTTTGTAATTTGCCTTTTGCCTGGTAGAATTTGGAGGAAACATTTGTGTCCACCCATGCAGTTCTTGGTCTTGATGAGGTTTGAGGTATCGCTCTGCTACTTGCCTGCTGGGTGAGATCTTGGGAAAGTCACCTAAATGCTCTGGGACTCAGTTTTCTCACCTGTAAAATGGGGACAAAATATCCTCCCTCTCTTTCAGCCTGGGAGCCCCAGGTAGGACAGGGAGAGTACCCAACTCGATTTTATTCTATCTTTCAATCAATCAATGGAGTTTATTGAGCACTTACTATGTGCTGAGCACTTAGCAGGATTTCACATGTGGACAGGTCAGGATTTCCACAAACTCTGCCATAAGTTAAGATCCTCTATGCTGTTCCCGGTGAGAGGTTGCTTATTCTCTTCCCATCTTTCTCTTTAAAGAAAAAGTCTGCTGCTTCAGAGGAGCAGCATGGCCTTGTGGAAAGAGCAGGGGCCCTGGAGTCAGAGGACCTGAGTTCTAAACCCAACTCTGTCACTTGCCTGCTGTGTGACCTTGGGCAAGTCTCTTAACTTCTCTGAGCCCCAGTTTCCTCAATGGAAATTAAATTCCTGTCCTCCATCCTATGAAAATGCAGACTCGTTGGGGCAGGGACTGCATCTGAATACCTTGTACTATCCCAGCACTTGGCACATAGTATGTGCTTAGTTAGTACTACAGTGATTATTATTATTATGATCAATCATATTTACTGTGTGATTTCTGTGCACAGAGCACTGTATGAAGCATTTGCAAGAGAACAATATACAAAAGTTGGTAGACATGTTCCCTGTCCACAATGAGCTTATGGTCTAGAGGGGAGATAAACATTAATATAAATGAATAAATTACAGATATATACGTAAGTGCTGTGCACCTGGGAGGGGGGATGAATAAAGGGAGTAAATTAGGGCAACACAGAAGGAAGTTAAAGAAAAGGAAAAAGAGGACTTAGAGAAGGCCCCTTGGAGGAGATGTGCCTTCTGTAAGACTTTGAACAGGGGGAGAATAATTGTCCGTCATGAGGGGGGAAGGTGTTCTGGGCCAGAGTCAGGACGTGCATGAGGGGCTGGTGGAGAGATAGATGATATCGAGGTACAGTGAGAAGGTAAGTATTAACTGAGCAGTGTGAGGACTGCGTTGGGAGGTGCATCTCTCCACTTGGAGACAGACAACTGGGCTGATTGGATGGACCACTGCTCAGTTGCAGCTTGTGATTTCTGGCCTGCATGTGCCCCTCCTAATTCCTGCCCTTACCTGCTCATGGAAGGCCTCCTCTCTGGGGCCACCCAGGGCAGCAGAGGGGTGATGATCAAGGAGAGGCTTAGGTTCTCTCCCCTCCCACACATCCAGGCCCTCTGCATTCGTTGCGACTGGCTGGAGTGATGGACCTTTGGATAATAATATATCCACACTTCACCATCTCATTCAGCCCACTCTTAGACAACCAAGTTCCTTTTCCCCTTCTCTGCATCTTTTCTTCTCTCTCTCTCTCTCTCTCTCTCTCTCTCTCTCTCTCTCTCTTTCACACACACACATGCACACACATACACACTCTCTCTCTCTCTCTTTCACACACACACATGCACACACATACACTCTCTCTCTCTCTCTCTCTCTCTCTCTCTCTCTCTCACTCTAGCTGTATGCATGTATCTTGGAAAGGAATAAAAATGGGGACCTTTACCATGGCTCATTAAAACACGCCTGCTGTTGTCATTTGCAGGAAGTCCATACTTGGGAGGATGTCTTGTGGGTAAGTGTTCGCTATTCACACATACACACCCGTTTATACTGCACACGCCCACACAAACACTCACTCTCATTTTAGGTTTTTGTTTTGTTTTATTTTTGCCTTGAGGTTGGGGTAGGAGGTTGGTGGTGTATGTGGGGGGGTGGGTGGGATCTTTGGAGATGACTGGTGGTCTAGTTCCAGCTTGAATCTCCCTTTCCCCAGACACTCACACTCTCATGCAGAATTTGGGGGAGATTAGCACAAATTGTAGACTAATTACAATAATTCCTTTCATGTTGCTCTCTGCCTCCCAGGAAGCTGCTGTTGTAGCCCTTAGGTATGCGTCAGGCGAAAACCTTTCTAGGTGGATTAGGGGGAGTGGGGTGAGGAGAGGATGGGGTGTGCCAGAAATCTGCTCGATGCTTTTCTTTCCTCTTGCCTGCTGTTCCAGCAGCCCGTGTGGTCAGCTGGTAGACTAGCAAGGGCACGTGTGTTTCAGTGCTTTGGACTTGGTGTATTTCTCACATCTCCATGTTTCATAAACATGCCACTTCATCAACAAAGGAGGCTCATAGGTGCTCTGGAGTTTCCCAGATTCTCACTGATTGAGACAAGTCCAGCCAATGCCCTCTTGCTTTGACTGATGTGAATCAGAGTGACCCTTCTCATCCGCTCAAAAAGATATAAGAAACAGACACTGTGCACGGGAGGGAAAGATAACGTTTTGAGGCAAGCTGAAGGCTGGGGGAAGTGGAGGTACAGAAGCCCTGCTCTCTGAAGAAGAGAGAAAAAAAATCACAGAGAAGGACCTCTCTCTGAAAGAACCAGCCGTGGGAAATCCCACTTAGAGCATCAGATGGTCGTTTGGTTATTCATCAAAAAGCATTCCTAGTGGGTCTCTGCACTAAAAGTGGGGCCAGAGCTTTAAGGGGAAAGTTTAGTATTTCTCTGTCCAAGACATGGGCACAAAACACACACACACGTTTTAAAATCTTAGGATCAGGGGATGGAAGGAAGGAACCAATGTGTATGGCTAAATCCAGAGGAAATGATGAGTGTAGAAGATGGAAAATAACCTGAGATTTTCAATCAATCAGTGCTATATATTGAGTTCTTACTGAGTGTGGAGCACTGTACTAAGAGCTTCAAATAGTAAAATAGAGTCAGCAGACAGTACCCCTGCCCTCATGGAGTGTACAGACTACTGTGTGCACACCCCTGTACTAAGAGCTTGGGAGAGTACAATACAATAGAGGTGGTATGACATGATCCTTGTCCACTAGGAGCTCACAATCTAGTAGGGGAGACAGACATTGAGTAAAATTTTCCTGTCCTGTAGATCCTGGAGTTTTGGGGGTATCCACCTATGCTGCACCTGCTTTGCTTCCACCCAGTCCAATTTCCAGCGGATGTTTTCATTGTGAAGGGCCCAGGCAGGGTTAAGAATTCATTGCACAGGAGGATATGGGTTTGGGTGTGGGAGGTGCTGATGGCCACAAATACTGGGGAGAGATGCTTCTGCTTTGACCTAATAATGAATATTGTTATATTTGTTAAGTGTTTACTATGTTCTAAATGCTGTACTACTACTACTACTAACAATGGTATTTGTTAAGCACTTACTATGTGCCAAGCACTGTTCTAAGCAATGGGGTAGATACAAGGTAATCAGGTTCCCCATGTGGGCTCACAGTCTTTAACCCCATTCTATAAATGAGGTAACTGAGGCATGGAGAAGTTAAATGGCTTGCCCAAGGCCACACAACAGACAAGTGGCAGAGCAAGGATTAGAATTTACATCCTCTGATTCCCAAGACCGTGCTCTTTCCACTAGCCACTTTTCTTCTCTAAGCAGAGGGGTCTGTACAAGATAATCAGGCCAGACATAGTCCAGAAATGGTGTATGGGGAAGGGTCCTTTTACCCACTTCCTGATTTCCACAAGGGTCTCTGGGAGTCATCCCACCATTGCCTTGATTACAGTTCCTGTGGGGAGAAGGCAGACAGGGAGAGAGGACTGGAGTTTCAGCCTGGGAGTCAGAAGGACTGGGGTTCTAATCCCGACTCCACCACATGTCTGCTGTGTGACCTTAGAATAGTCACTTAACTTCTCTAGGCCTCAGTTACCTCATCTGTAAAATGGGAATTAAGAGTGTGAGCCCCATGTGGAACAGGGACTGTGTCCAACCCAATTACCTTAAATCTACCCCAGTGCTTAGAACAGTGCTTGGCATGTAGTAAGTGCTTTCCAAGTACCATAATTATTATTATTAAATTATTGTTCTCAGAGTGTCCCTCGCTAATCCTGTACTGAGCAGCCAGTTGGAACCTGAGGGCCCTGGGACTGACAGTTTTGTAAGATAACATCACAGGGTTTTCCTTCTTCCACTTTAGGAAATACCGTATAACAAGTACAGTGCAGCCCTACAGCTTTCATACCTCATTTGCTTTAAGTAGATACTGGGATTTGCAGTTCTAGAAAACAAATTCAATTAATGCCTCTTTCTTTTGAGGAGGTTTTCTCTCTCTGTCTTCTCCTTTTCCCCCTCCACTCCCCCTCCCAGCCTCTTTTATGGCATTTGTTTAGTGCTTACTATGTGTCAAGCACTGTTCTAGACTGTAAGCTCATTGTGGGTAGGAAATGTATCTGTTTATTGTTATATTGTACTCTTCCAAGCACTTAGTACAGTGCTCTGTACACAGTAAGCACTCAATAAATACGATTGAATTGAATGAATGAATGAAGGCCAAACACAGAATCCCTTTCCCATATGAGGCTCACAGATTCAGTGGGAGTGACAACAGGTATTTATATCTCATTTTAAAGATGAGGAAACTGAGGCCCAGAGAAGTGAAGTGGCTTGCCCAAGGTCACACAGCAGGTAGGTGGTGGAACCAGGCTGAGAATCATAATAATAATAATAATGATGGCATTTATTAAGCACTTACTATGTGCAAAGCACTGTTCTAAGCGCTGGGGGGATACAAGGTGATCAGGTTGTCCCACGGGGTGCTCACAGACTTCATCACCATTTTACAGATGAGGCAACTGAGGCCCAGAGAAGTGAAGTGACTTGCCCAAAGTCACACAGCAGACAACTGGCGGGGCTGGGATTTGAACTCATGACTTCTGACTCCAAAGCCCGGGCTCTTTCCACTGAGCCATGCTGCTTCTTCTGCCACGCTGTTTCTCCTCAGGTTTCCTGAGTCACAGGCCCATTCTTGATAGTTAATAGATAATAATTGAGTGGAAAATCTCCAGACGGCAAACTCTGTAGAGGGGAGTCTACAGTCTTGCTTCTTGCCAACAAGAATTATATATAAGTAAGAAGCTGAAGGCCCAATCTCTAGATGCTTTGCTATCTGTGATGGATAGTATGAACCATATAATAATAATGATGATGGTATTTGTTAAGCACTTACTGTGTGCCGTATTGGTAGCTTCTGTTCGTAGGGAGGCAAATTCTGTAAGCCGCGTAATTCCAGCTCTGCCACTTGTCTGCTGTGTTACGGCACGTCACTTCACTGTGCCTCAGTTATCTCATCTGCAAAATGGGGATTGAGACCATGAACCCCATGTAGGATGGTGACTGTGTCCAACCCAATTTGCTTTTCTCCACCCCAGTGTTTAGTACAGTGCCTGACATTTAGTAAGCACTTAACAAATATCATAATTATAATTATTAACAATAATGATAATAATGATGACATTTATTAAGCACATACCATGTGCAAAGCATTGTTCTAAGCGCTGGGGAGGTTACAAGGTGATCAGGTTGTCCCACAGGGGGCTCACAGTATTAATCCCCATTTTACAGTTGAGGTAACTGAGGCCCAGAGAAGTTAAATGTCTTGCCCAAAGTCACACAGCTGACAACTGGCAGAACCCGGATTTGAACTCATGACCCCTGACTCCAAAGCCCGTGCTCTTTCCACTGAGCAACGCTTCTTCTATTATAACTAATCCTGTGTTTTGTTTTCTTTTCTTAGCTTGCTCACCTCATGTATGTGTGGACACTTTGGGGATAGGCTCACCTGAAGATGGCTAAGTAGGATAGCTCTCATGATCATAATCTATTTAGATCAAAGGGCAGGGATACTCCTATATCCTTATAAAAGAATTAACAAGTAATCTTTGTCAGGTAAACATTGCAGGGAGTATGACATAATACTTGGGAGACATAAGGAGTAAGCCAGTATTCCCATACTGGCTTCAAAGTCAAGCCTGTTTTCACATTCAGTATCTCGGAAACAACTCAACAGCATTTGGTAATAATAATAAGCTTCCTATGGTTTGCTAAGTAGGGCTGGCATCTGAAATTTCCATCCTCTCCATCCTGATTAGTTTTGATTGTGATTTTGCTGCATACCTCCATTAGAAGGCTGTTTGCTATCTTTGGTAATGGCATGTCTATTTCCTAACACACCTTCTCTTTAAGAAAATGGCAAAGATAGACTGTAAACTTTTTGTGGGCAGGGGACATGCCTACCTAGTCTTCTGGATTATATTCCGCCAAGAGATTAGTACATTGCTCTGTACACAGGAAGTGCTCGATAAATACCATTGTTTGATTGCTCGATTGATTGTGCTGCCGTTTAACAGTTAAAAGGTGGGTTAGAGGGGTCGGAATAGTTTCGCTTCCATTTTTCTGTGTCCTTCTTTTCTCTTCTGCCTCTTTTAGAGTTACTTTGAGAAGCATAAATTCATGAGGAGAGGCTCACTCTGAGGCGAAACTTGGGGCAAGTCTATTCAACAGGAGGTGAAGATTATTCTAAGTGTGATACAATCACACTTTCCTGGGAAATTAGGTGCATTTGCACTTAGGATACTCCTTTGTCAGAATTGTGCTTGCCTGGGTATTCATTTGTGAGGCAGGTAGAGGGCTACAGGCCCTCTCATTTGTGAGGGTGGATTTCTGTATTTCTCAAAGGCTCTCTCAGTTGCTGCCCCATAGTGATCAGTCAATCCATCAGTCATATTTATTGTGCGCTTCTTTGTGGAGAGCACTGTTCTGTGCACTTGGGAGAGTACAATTTAACAATATAACAGACATAGTCCCTGTCCACAGTGAGCTTGCAGTCTAGAGCAGGGGACAGATGTTAATGTAAATAAATAAATTACAGATATGTATATAAGTGTCGTCGGGCTGGGTGGAGGTGTGTATCAAGGGAGCAAATCAGGGTGACACCGAAAGAAGTGGGCAAAGAGGCAGTATGGGCTTAGTCAGGGAAGGCCTCTGAAGGCCTCTTGGAGGAGAGATGCCTTCAGTGAGGCTGTGGAGGTGGGGAGAGTAATTGTCTGCTGATTATGAAGCAGCATTGGAAGAGGAACATTATGAAGCTTGTTGTTAACAGGGTGCTATATAATAGTTGTGTGTGGGATAGTGGCTCCCTCTACCCACCAAATCAGAGTCCGAGTCAGAATCAGAAAAAGCCTTTATTCTTTCTCATGAGAAAGGGCACCACCCCTGTCGCTCAAACAGCATCAGCCTGGGAGTGCGCTTGTTGATTGTGTGAAGCCGATCTTTATAGCCCTAATGCATCCTCTTCCTCCCACCGACTATCCCCTTTCTCCATTGGCTGGATACTTGGGGCGTACAATTTAATCACGGCAGCTAGCACCCAACACACGCTCACGTACAAAGGCTGACAGTGGCCTTGCGATTTAAGCTGCATCCTGGTTTTTTTTGTTAGCTGGATCCTGTTTTTCGGTAAGCAGGTTCTGCAATGTGGCTGTTTTATCTTCCTTTATCTCCTTCCGGTTCATTGTATCTGGCATAACCCAGCCTGGCCCGGGGAGATAGCTTCTGCCTTCCCTCCTGGAGTCTCATGAGGGAACTTCACTGGGTTCCATCCCTCACAATTCCCCCCTTTTCTTTTATCCTCCCTGAAGTTTCCTCACACCATTGCTGATACACCTCCTCAATCATTTCTTCCACAGTATGCTCATCAGAATCAGATGGGTCCATAGTATTTAAAGGGATCCATCCTTGTGCTCTAATGATCATAATTTTAATTTCTCCATTCCTCGATACTTGCAACATCTTCTGGATTGAACTCTGTACTGTCCTAGTGATTAATTGCATCATACAGGGCAGACAGTTAGGAAGGAGTATTATTCCACTTACAGCAAGAAGCAAGAACCATAAAAATTGTCTCCACCAGTCACCTCCAAACCAAGACATCCATGAGGTACCAAAAGGAGTCTTCCAGGTTTGCACAGGAACATGGGCTACTTTCCTTATTTCCTGGGCTATTTCCATGACTACCCTCCCATTGTCATCAATGTTTAGACAACAGTTTGACAGGTTTAATTTTCCACACACACACCCTTCAGCCGCTAATTAATAGTCTAAAACCTGCCAATGCTGTAAGACGGCCTCCCTGGTTTGAGTGGCCCGTTCTGCTAACAGACAAAGGGCTCTCGCTGTTTGGTTAGTTATAATATCTAAAATAGCCTGGATTGTAATTAACCGGTTGAGCATATAAATTGGAGTTCGATACCCCCAACTCCCGTCCTGAGCCCATGTGGCCGGACCGTAGGTCCTTATTATTGTTTCCGGAGGCCACTGGTCTCCCCACCCGTTTGTGTTCCCAGTACTTGTTAACAAAGTATCGAGAGACCTCTTTTCTCTCCTATCTTTGAAATTATCGTCCTAAGTGATTTCCCTCCTGCTCCGGCCAGAGAAAGAATTTGGTCTAATTAAGCCAATATAACAGCTGCCTGACCAATCTGCAGGTGTGTATATGCGGTCAGGCCGTAGATCCAATAATGATCTTTTAGCGCTGGCTGTTCTCTCTCCTCCTCAAATAGTTGGGTCCTGTTGTAATTTGGTCTGGAGTAGTAGTTCCACATGGTTTCGTCCCCTAGGGATCCTCCCAAGACACCACTGGTGGAATCATACTGGCATCTCCACAACTGTAGGGATTCTTTCCACTCACACTTGCCCACATGGTTCCACCAGGACTCGTCACATCTGCTCCAGAAGGAGGAGAAGTGTCCTGCCTAATGGAGTTACAATTCCTAAGGTACAGGCAACTTAAAAATACACCCCCAACCACAGAAGGCAAACCAAAACAAGTTCCCGGAACCCACTGTCCCTACTGGAGGTAACCTTCAGGGGTCATAAAGTCCACAGTCTCTGGATCCAGATGATCAAGGCAGCCCCTGTTAAGAGGAAAATCGGAGTTACCAGTCCTTTCTTATTCCTGGGGGATATCCGTCTCTCTGGGTCCTCTCCGGATGGTGGTCTTCATACGGTCAGAATCGCAGGATGCAATTGTCCACTCTAAAGGTTGCTGGACAAGTCCCTTCACTCTGGTATAATGAGGCCAGCCTCTTTCTTTAGTCCGCACCGCTGTGTCTGTGGTGAGCAATATCCGGAATGGGCCTTCCCAGATCAGCATCAGAGTCTCCTCCTTCCACACCCGAATGAGGATCCAATCGCCAGGCTGGAACTTATGTACAGGATATCCCATTGGAGGGGTTTGAGCGATAATCCCCTTCCTCTGTAGGGAAAACAAATAGCTCGACAGAGACTGTACATATTCTTTCAGAAATCTATCTTTGGATGGTCTAGCTGGGTAGGGGTGACCAAATAAGAGTTCATATGGGGATAATCCTATATTCCTGCGGGGTTTGGTTCTAATGCGGAGGAGAGCTAATGGTATGCATTTTGTCCAGGGAGTCGTGTCTCTAACATCAACCTGGTGTGCTGTTTCTTGATTTCCTGATTGATCCTTTCCACCCTGCCCGAGGAGGGAGGGAGCCAGGGAGTATACAAATCCCAGAAAATTTCTAAGGCTTTCATCAAAGACTGGAGGGCCTGAGCAGTGAAATGGGTTCCTTGGTCTGAGTCAATTCTCTCTATCAATCCATATCAAGGAATGATTTGTTCCAAGAGGGCTTTACTCACCGCAGTAGCGGTGGCCTGAGCCAGGGGAAAGGCCTCCACCCAGGACGTGAGGTGATCCGCTACCACTAATAGGTATTTCAACCTACCCACAGGGGGCACCTCGGTAAAGTCCACTTGGATGCTCTGGAATGGTCGAATTCCTGGAGGCCGACTTCCCGCAGGGTGTCGTCACTGGGTGTTCTTATTCGTCCTTCGACAAATAATGCAGCCATCAACTGTCTGCTGGGCGAGTTATAAATACCAGGACAGATGTACTTTACCAGTACTGCATCGCACAGGTTCTGGATATCCCAATGGCTACCTTGGTGCAGGTGCTGTAATACCTGTCTTGTTGTGGCTTCATTAAGGACGTCCCTTCCGTCTGGGAGAACCCACCTCCCCTGCTCATCCTTCTGGGCTCCCAAATCTTGGGCCCCCTTTGCCTCTTTCTCCGATAGGGATACAGGCTTCAAATTAGAAGGAAATGTAGGAATCAGGACCGATATAGGTTCGGTCATTCTCTGCCCGAGTTCTCCAGCCCTTTTTGCCTCCTCGTCAGCCAGACGGTTCCCTCCAGCCTCGAAAGAGCTTCCCTTTTGGTTGTCATTTACGTGTACTACAGCCAGCGCTTTGGGTAGATGTAAATCCTTCAGTACCTGTTGTAATAGTGTGCTCTGGGCTACGATTATGCCTCTTTCCTCCCAAATTTTTCCGAATAAATGTACAACTCCCCAGGCGTACTTGGAGTCTGTATAGATATTCCCTTCTCTGCCTTCTGGGAGTTTCAGGGTCCGACTTAGTGCATATAATTCACGGGTCTGAGCTGACCAAGGATTGGGAAGCTCACCTAGTTCTACCACAGCCATTTTGTCTCCATCGATAATTACATAGCGATACCTCCGTTTCCCTTCCACCATTTGGGAAGAGCCATCTATAAACAAATTGACACTGTCAGGGATGGGAGACTCCTGTAGATTATTTTGGGTTCTTGTCTGAAAATCAATCAGTTCCATACAACTATGTCCCCCTTCCTTAAGCTCCACATCAGGCCTCCCACCAGGAACGCGGCTGGGTTCTGATTAGTGTCATGGGAAAGTATCAGGTCATCTCCTTTGAGTAGAATGGCCTCGTATTTGAGAATCCTTGAGTCTGTCAACCATCTCCCAGCCCTCTGATTTAGAATAGATCTGACTTGATGAGAAACACTGACAACCAGGATGCCCCCACATGTCAGTTTCCTGCTCTCTTCTACCATGATGGCTGTGGCGGCCACAGCCCGCACACAGGTGGGCCACCCCTGAGCCACTGGATCTAGGATCTTGGAAAGAAAAGCCACCGGTCTCCGCTGCTGCCCCCCCCACCTTCCCCACATTGTTGGGCTAATACTCCCAGAGCCACCCCTCCGCCCACACTAATGAATAAATGAAAAGGTAACGCCAGCACCGGGGGTGACCTCAGGGTTTCTTTCAATCTGTTAAAACTGCTCCTACTCTCCTCATCCCAGAGGATGGTATCCGGTTCTTCCTCTAACAAATGTTGGTATAACGGTTTTGTCAGGGTTGCATAGGAATCAGTCCACAACCTACAGTAGCCCACCAGCCCCAGGAATTTCCGTAATTCTCTCTTAGTCTTGGGGAGCTGAATCTGGAGTATTCCGGAAATTCGGGCTGGATCCAGTTTCTTGCTACCTTCGCTAATGAGGTGGCCTAAATATTTCACCTCTTTTTCCACAAATTGCATCTTTTTCTGTGAGACCCTCAGTCCCCAGTCCCCCAAGAAATTTAGAAGCTCGAAAGAAGTTTTGCTCACATCCTCCCTCTTCGGTCTGGCTATCAATAAGTCATCAACATATTGCAGAACCAGAGTCTGAGGGGAGGACTGGAAACCCCCGAGGACAGTCTCCAATACCTGGCCGAAAAGGTTAAGCGACTCAGTATATCCTTGGGGAAGGACAGACCACCTTAGTTGTCATTTCCTTCCCGAGTCTGGATCTTCCCATTCAAAGGCAAATAGGTCTCTGCTGTCCGGGTCCAGTGGACATTCCCAAAACATGTCTTTCAAATCGATAATACTAAACCATTTACTCTCCGTTGGGATCTTTCCCTGGATAGTATCGGGGTCCGGGACCACAGGGTGGGATGGGAGTACTATTTTATTAACTTCCCGGAGGTCCTGGACCAATCGATAAGTACCATCCCCTTTCTTGACTGGGAGTATGGGGGAATTATAAGGAGACTGACAAGGTTCCAGTAGCTTGTCTTCTAATAAGCCTTGGATCATGGGTTTTAGGCCCTGCCTTCCTTCAAGTGAGATGGGGTACTGTTGTACTCTCACCAGAGTCCCCAGTTCCCATAGCTTAATCTTCAAGGGGGGGATATTCAATTTTCCCTGATTTTGAGGTCCCGCCCAGACCCTTGGATCAATTTGATTCTTATCTTCCTCTCATAATAATAATACCCTTTGGGGAACAATCTGGGACCCCACTGGGACGAGCTGGATAGAAATCCGGATGATCAAATCCCTTCCCAACAAGTTTACCCCGGCTTCGGGTATGATCAGGAATTTTCCTGAGAAGTTTGACCCTGGGTATTCTAGTTCTAAGGTCTCTGTAACAGGGACTAGGAAGTTCTTCCCCTTCACCCTCGAGATCATAATGGTTTTTCTCCCGATTCTGGCCCTGATCGGCAGTTTGGTTAGAGACGATCGGGTAGTGCCCGTGTCTATCAAAAAGGTATAATCCTGTTTTTCTCTTCCCACCCTCAAATTTGCCAAGGGCTCAGGGTGGGCTTGTTCTATGGGTTCCTGATCTCCCTAGTCTTCCTCCTCCACAAGGGAATTTCTAAAATTATCTCCTGTCCCTTCTCTTTCTTCTTCACACACACTTACTCTAACCTTCATACACATACAATTTCCTTCAGAGGCAATCTCTCTACCCCTCATTCCCCCCTTATGGGACACCTGCTTTGCCGGGTGTAGATGCCTGAGCAGACAATTTCTTTCAACTGCAATTACTTCATCTTCCTTTTTCTTTCTTCCCCTTTCCTTCATGTACATAGAACTCTTTCCTTTTTCCCGCTGAGGACACTCTCTTTTCATATGCCCCTGCCGGCCGCAGGCGTAACAAGTCATAATTGACTTTGCCGCCACCTGCATGATTTGTATCATAATCTTTCTTTGCTTTTCCTGTCGTTTTAGAGTCTGCAACATCACTTTGGCATGCCGGTTTTCTCTTCCCCCCTCTATCTTTCTTCTCATCTATTTCTTTCACCACAAATTTAATTTCCTCCACCACAACTTTACCCACTGACGGCTGCCAGACTGCAGCATACACACATTCCCCATCATTCCAGGGTTCCCTCATAATTACGTAGATGTTCAATTCTTGGCAAACCCAGTCCTTGGAGGATCTGTACTTCGGCCAGAAGACGTTTCCTCCGAAGTGGGCACCAGCCCAAGTTAGGCAGTAATATTTAATTATTTAATAATAATTTTTATAATTAATTTCTTCTCTTCTCTCTTATACTTCGGAAGTTCATCGGACTGCCTTCCAGAATTTCCAGGAGGGACTTCCCACCACTCAGTTTTGACAGAGATTTTTCCCTTTTCCCACCTTCATTTCCTCGAGTCAAACAGACACTCCCGTCGCTTTCTACTATCTAGAGAATGTTAACCGTGCACAGACTACGGTACCAAGCGCTTATGAAAACACGTACAACAATAAACAGATAAACAGTGACCTCCCCCATCCACAACAGGTTTATGACTTAGACTGGTGGGGGAGGAACAAATATCAATAGAATGTATTCTATAATTTTTCCATATTTTGGAAGTTCATCCCAATACTCAAATCTAGGTACCTTTAATGGGGCCTATGCCACTCGACTTTCTCTGAGGCTGGGGCTCTTTTCTCTCCTGTGCTCTTGCCTGGAGCCGTCTCTCAAACAGACTCAATCAGAATCGCACCGGGTGGAGAAGTTTCTTTCCTCTCCTGTGCTCTTGGCCAGAATCCAACTCCACAGCCTCAACAGAACTGCCTCTCCACCCTGCCCAGTCACTCAGATCATTATCATGATCATCAATCATATTTATTGAGCTCTTACTGTGTGCAGAGCACTGTCCTAAGCACTTGGAAAGTACAAATTGGCATCATATAGAGACAATCCCTACCCAACAGTGGGCTCACAGTCTAAAGGGGGAGACAGAGAACAAAACCAAACATGCTAACAAAATAAAATAAATAGAATAGATATGTACAAGTAAAATAAATAAATAAATAAATAGAGTAATAAATATGTACAAACATATATACATATATACAGGTGCTGTGGGGAAAGGAAGGAGGTAAGATAGGGGGGATGGAGAGGGGGACCGGGGGGAGAGGAAAGAAGGGGCTCAGTCTGGGAAGGCCTCCTGGAGAAGGTGAGCTCTCAGTAGGGCCTTGAAGGGACGAAGAGAGCTAGCTTGGCGGATGGGCAGAGGGAGGGCATTCCAGGCCCGGGGGATGATGTGGGCCGGGGGTCGATGGCGGGACAGGCGAGAATGAGGTACGGTGAGGAGATTAACGGCAGAGGAGTGGAGGGTGCGGGGTGGGCTGTAGAAGGAGAGAAGGGAGGTGAGGTAGGAGGGGGCGAGGTGATGGAGAGCCTTGAAGCCCAGGGTGAGGAGTTTCTGCCTGATGCGCAGATTGATTGGTAGCCACTGGAGATTTTTGAGGAGGGGAGTAGTTTCTGTACAAAGATAATCCGGGCAGCAGCATGAAGTATGGATTGAAGTGGGGAGAGACACGAGGATGAGAGATCAGAGAGAAGGCTGATGCAGTAGTCCAGATGGGATAGGATGAGAGCTTGAATGAGCAGGGTAGCAGTATGGATGGAGAGGAAAGGATGGATCTTGGCAATGTTGTGGAGCTGAGACCAGCAGGTTTGGTGACGGCTTGGATGTGAGGGGTGAATGAGAGAACGGAGTCGAGGATGACACCAAGGTTGCGGGCTTGTGAGATGGGAAGGATGGTAGTGCTGTCAACAGAGATGGGAAAGTCAGGGAGAGGGCAATGTTTAGGAGGGAAGACAAGGAGTTCAGTCTTCAACATGTTGAGCTTTAGGTGGTGGGCAGACATCCAGATGGAGATGTCCTGAAGGCAGGAGGAGATGCGAGCCTGGAGAGAGGGGGAGAGAGCAGGGGCAGAGATGTAGATCTGGGTGTCATCAGCGCAGAGATGATAGTTGAAGCCGTGGGAGTGAATGAGGTCACCAAGGGAGTGTGTGTAGATCGAGAACAGAAGGGGACCAAGCACTGAACCTTGGGGAACCCCCACAGTAAGAGGATGGGAGGGGGAGGAGGAGCCTGCAAAAGAGACTGAGAATGAACGACTGGAGAGATAAGAGGAGAACCAGGAGAGGACGGAGTCTGTGAAGCCAAGGTCAGATAGTGTGTTGAGGAGAAGGGGGTAGTCCACAGTGTCGAAGGCAGCTGAGAGGTCGAGGAGGATTAGGACAGAGTATGAGCTGTTAGATTTGGCAAGCAGGAGGTCATTGGTGACCTTTGAGAGGGCAGTTTCCGTGGAATGTAGGGGATGGAAGTCAGAATGGAGGGGGTCGAGGAGAGAGTTGTTGTTGAGGAATTCTAGGAAGTGTGTGTAGACAACTCGTTCAAGGAGTTTGGAAAGGAATGGTAGGAGGGATATGGGGCGATAACTAGAAGGTGAGGTGGGGTCAAGAGAGGCTTTTTTAGGATGGGGGAGACATGGGCATGTTTGAAGGCAGAGGGGAAGAAACCAGTGGAGAGTGAGCAGTTGAAGATGGAAGTTAAGGAGGGGAGAAGGGATGGAGCAAGAGATTTCATGAGATGAGAGGGAATGGGGTCAGAAGCACAGGTGGCCGGAGTAGCACTTGAGAGGAGGGAGGACAGCTCCTCTGAGGATACTGCTGGGAAGGATGGGAGAGTAGCAGAGAGTGTTGAGAGCCGGGGGGTTGGGGAAGTGGGGGAAGTGACTTTGGGGAGGTCGGACCTGATGGATTTAATTTTGTTAATGAAGTAGGAGGCCAGATCGTTGGGGGTGAGGGAATGAGGATGGGGAGGAACTGGGGGCCTGAGATGGGAGTTGAATGTACAGAAGAGCTGGCGGGGTTGATGGGCATGGGTGTCAATAAGGGAGGAGAAATAGTTTTGTCTGGCAGAAGAGAGGGCCGAGTTAAGGCAGGAAAGGATGAACTTGAAGTGAACGAGGTTGGCATGGTGTTTCGCCAGCAGCGTTCGGCAGCATGAGCATAAGAGCGAAGGAGGCGGACCGTGGCAGTGATCCAGGGCTGTGGGTTAGTGGTATGAGAGCGACGAAAGGAAAGGGGAGCGAATGAGTCTAGCTGAGTAGAAAGGGTAGAGTTGAGAGCAGTAATTTTATCATCAAGACTGGGTAGAGAGGAGAGGGCGGCGATGTGGGGTGTGAGGCGCTCCGAAAGATGGGTGGGGTCCAGAGATCGGAGATCTCTGTGAGGGAGTAATACGAATTTACAGGGGAAGGGAGTGTGAGTGAGGAGGCAGGTGAGAAGATTATGATCAGAGAGAGGGATTTCAGAGTTGGTGAGGGTGGGCACAGTGCAGCGATAGGAGATGATGAGGTCGAGGGTATGACCAAGTTGGTGAGTGGGTGAGGTGGGGTGGAGGAAGAGATTGGCAGCGTCGAGGAGAGATAGAAGGTGGGCGGCAGAGGAGTCATCAGGGATATCCATATGGATATTGAAGTCTCTGAGGATCAGAGTGGGCATGGGGAAGGAGAGAAGGAAGGTGAGGAAGGGGTCAAAGTCGTTAAGTTGGAAGTGGGGCTGGGAGGGCGGTAGATGATGGCTACAAGAATCTGGAGGGGGTGGTAGAGGCGAATAATGTGGGCTTCAAAGGAAGGGAAGGAAAGGGAAGGGGGAGGAGGGATAGTGTGAAAGCGACATTTGGGGGCGAGAAGGAAACTGACACCTCCTCCTTTTCCGGTGAGTCTGGGGGAGAGGGAGAAGAAGAGGCTTGCACTGGACAGAGCAGCAGAAGAGACCGTGTTGTCTGGAGACAGTTATGTTTCAGTTAGGGCGAGGAGGAGTAGATCCCATCTGGGTCTGTGCACAGACTTACATGACCAATCGTTCCCGCGAGTGACCTTCGTTGTGTCCCCGTTGGCTGTTTCTGATCCTGGCACTGGTCTCTCCTCGGGTCTTTTCTCGTCAGAGGAGAGCTCATCCCAGGCCAGACCGAGGGCCACTGAAAATTTCAGTGGGACGATCTGCCAGTCAGCCCAGGCCAAGGGAGGCTTTCCCCATTCGGAGAGGATCCCGGACAAGCCCCCAAACTGTGTGGGATAGCGGCTCCCTCTGCCCACCAAATCAGAGTCCGAGTCAGGATCAGAAAGAGTCTTTATTCTTTCTCATGAGGAAGGGCACCACCCCTGTCACTCAAACAGCATCAGCCAGGGAGTGCACTTATTGATTATGCAAAGCCGATCTTTATAGCCCTAACGCATCCTCTTCCTCCCACCGACTATCCCCTTTGTCCATTGGCTGGATACTTGGGGCGTATAATTTAATCGCAGCAGCTAGCACCCAACGCGCGCTCACATACAAGGCTGACAGTGGCCTTGCGATTTAAGCTACATCCTGTTTTGTTTTTTTTGTTAGCTGGATCCTGTTTCTCAGTAAGCAGGTTCTGCAATGTGGCTGTTTTATCTCCCTTTATCTCCTTTCGGTTTGTTGTATCTGGTGTAACCCAGCCTGGCCCGGGGAGATAGCTTCTGCCTTCCCTCCTGGGGTCTCATGAGGGAACTTCACTGGGTTAGATCCCTCACAGTAGTAACAATAGTTGTGGCATTTGTCAAGTGCTTATGTCAAGCACAGTTCTAAGCAGTGGGGTAGATACAAGTTGATTTGGTTGGGCATAGTCCCTGTCCTGCACGGGGCTCACAGTCTAAATGGAAGGGAGATAAGGAAAACTGAAGCACAGAGAAGTGAAGTGACTTGCCCAAGGTCACACAACAAGCAATTGGTAGAGGCTGGATTAGAACCCAGGTCTTCTGACCCCAAGTCCCGTGCTGTTTTTACTAGACTACACTGCTTCTTGAGTTGAGGGAAACCTCCTGAGAAATGAGTGACATTAGGATACTTCTCTCAGATAGCTGCTGGGATGCCATCACATTATAGCTCTTCCCTGGCCTCACACATGTGATTTCACTGACATCTTCCTCGTCTGGTTTAGGGCAGACCCTATATGTAGCCCCCACAGGAACAGTCCAATCCCAGACATTTTCTGAGGGCTTTGTGATAAGGAAAACCAATGATTCTATATGTTTACTTTCCTTTCACCTGCTTGTTTGACACTTCCTATAAATAACAAGGAAGCAGATTAAACAACAGCCAGAGAGAAGAGAAAACAAAGTCAATCTACCCAGCATTCCAGATGACAGCCCCCATCTTCAACTCAGTAGGTGTTGGCGGAAGCATTGGAGTGTGAAAATAACATCACAGCTGCCGCTTCCTCTCAATCTCCAGAATAGCTTCTGGATCCCGGGTGGGTGATTGGAGCCAGGGAGTGGGAATGGTTTTCTCTGGCTGGGATTTGGGGGAGTGGTTTGGAGAGATTGGGGGCATCAGAGCTAGGGAGGTGAGTGACTTTCTGCATGCTTTCTGAATGAACTGATCCATCCTCTCTGGGGGTGTTTTGGATCATTTGGACTAGAAGCTCATTGTGGACAGGGAATGTGTCTGTTTATTATAATGTTCTTTCCAAAGTGTTTAATACAGTGCTCTGTGCACAGTAAGTGTTCAATAAATACGATCGAATGAATGGGTCATCAGTCAGATGAGTGTGATCATCAGTGATGAGTACTAATAATAGTATTTATTAAGTGCTTATTGAGTGCAGAGCACTGTACTGAGCACTGGGAACTTACTACACACGAACCCAGTCCCTTACAGGACTCACAATCTTATCATTTAAGTGGGGATAAGGGATTGGAGAGACACATCAGCAGCGATAACCATTCAAAGAAAACACAGAAAAGTTAGCATGGGTGGCCACTAGAAAGCAGATAGGACAGGAAGTCAGGAAACCTGAGTTTTAATACTGGATCTGCCACCTGACTGAGTGGTATTGGGCAAGTCACTTAACTTCTCTGTGCCTCAGTCTTCTCATCTGTAAAATGAGAATTTCATCCCACTCTCCCATCCCCGTATGCTGGGAGCGCCATTCATTCATCATTCAATCATATTTATTGATGCTTACTGAGTGTAGAGCACTAAACTAAGTGCCATGGTGGATTGGATATGTTCTGATGATTTTGGAACTCTTCCAGTTATTAGCACACATTGAGAGCTTAGCATTGTCCTCAAGTATTATTATTATAGGGGCAAGAGAATTCTGAGTCTGAAAACCATCATCATCATCATCATCATCCCCAGGACACCAACCCTGGCACAGAGCTCAAATTGGCAAAGGGGGCACAGCACAGTCCTGCCTGGTTAGACCTAGATCTTGACATTCAGCAGAGAACAATATCTGGGGAAAGGTAAGGGAAATTGCCAGTCGTGTCAGTCAGTCAATCATATTTATTGAGAGCTTACTGAGTGCAGAGCACTGTAGCTCAGTGGAAACAGCACAGGCCTTGGAGTCAGAGGTTGTGGGTTCAAATCCTGGCTCCACCAATTGTCAGCTGTGCGACTTTGGGCAAGTCACTTAACTTCTCTGTGCCTCAGTTACCGCATCTGTAAAATGGGGATTAAAACTGTGAGCCCCCCATGGGACAACCTGATCACCATGTAACCTCCCCAGCGCTTAGAACAGTGTTTTGCACATAGAAAGTGCTTAATAAATGCTATAATAATAATTATTATTATTACTAAGTGCTTGGGAGAATATGATACAACAATGTAAAAGACATGTTACCTGCCCACAATGAGCTTACAGTCTAGATGGGGTAAAGCATTGTCAGAATGCCCACCTCAGAATGGCATAAAATCTATTTACATAACTTGTATGCCACATAGGTTTCACCAAGACAGATGTATGTCCGACCCTGAGAGACCAAAGAGCTACAAAATTGAACTTGAAGAACAGAATCGAAAGGCACGTGTATTGATCCCAGCATGGCTCAGTGTAAAGAGCACAGGCTTTGGAGTCAGAGGTCACAGGTTCAAATCCCGGCTCCGCCAATTGTCAGCTGTGTGACTTTGGGCAAGTCACTTAACTTCTCAGTGCCTCAGTTACCTCATCTCTAAAATGGGGATTAAGACTGTGAGCCCCCGATGGGACAACCTAATCACCTTGTAACCTCCCCAGTGCTTAGAACAGTGCTTTGCATGTAGTAAGTGCTTAATAAATGCCGTTATTATTATTATTATTATTATTGATGAATGGAAGTGAAATAGAGGGAGAGAGAGAGGAAGATAGAAAAGTAGAAAGCAAGAGAGAGGCAGAGTGGTAGAGAATGAATAGGAGGACAGACTGCTGAAAGAGTGGAGAGAAGGAGGATGGGGGATTCCAGATAGTCAATTATATCCTGGTAGACTCTCTGCTTTTATAGATCTATTAGATAACTGGAAAAAAAGAGACTGAATTCTCAACCATGAAGTTAATAGCATAGAACGGTCAACTCAGATTCTGTATTCATAATCTGTGTCTGGGGGACATGGGCTGTGTCCAACCTGATCATCATGTATCTATCTCAGTGCTTAGTGCAATGTCTGGCACATTGTAAGTGCTCAACAAATAACAAAAGAAAAAGATAAGACCATAAACAATGCTATCATTGGTCTGCACCCAGGAAGGGTGTTATTGTTCATAATATATGATTTTATGACCACTGAGTCAGTTAGGAGATTACCAGGCCAAGATGTAGAAGAACTGGAGTCGGGCTTGCCATTGACATCTTGGGGGATTCTGAGTAGGCCCAGAAAGTGGGCTATAAGAACTGCATTCTCCCAAGGATTTCTTGGCCAGTGTCCCGGACAGGGTGTTGATTGCCAGTGAGTCTTCAGGGACATGTCACGGACTCACTTGACTGCTGTGTGACCTTGATCTCTTTACTTCTCCGTGCTTGAGTTTCCTCATCTGTAAAATGGTGATTCAATACCTGTTTTCCCACCTAGAATGGGAGACCCGTGTGGGACAGAGACTGGGTCCGACCTGATTATCTTGCATTCATTCATTCATTCAATCAATCGTATTTATTGAGTGCTTACTGTGTGCCGAGCACTGTATTAAGCACTTGGGAAGTACAAGTTGGCAACATATAGAGACGGTCCCTACCCAACAACGGGCTCACAGCACTTGGCACACAGTAAAAGTGCTTACCACATGCCACAATTACTAGTCTTGGGAAATCCTTTCCATGACATTCACTGGTCTGTTTCTCCTTAGATTCCTGTAAACCTAAGAAAAAGCCATGATGGAATGACAAGAAGCCTCAGCCAATGTCATCGCTCCATGGTTCCGGGGCCGTGACAATGGTTTACTGAGAAAAAAAGATACATTTCTTATCTTTTTGCTAACTCCTTTCACATATCACAAGTCTTTCTGTAAATTCCCATCAGCCTTGACCAAGTTATCTTGTCGGCTTATGTAGTGATTTTGATGGCAGCGCAGAACTGTTTGTCTTGTTCAGAACTAAATTAATAACACTGTCATGGCACCTACTTTAGCACCAAACTTCTTGAACTCTCCTAATATACTAATCAGCATGTCAGTGGAATAGTTTTTTTTTTCTCTGGATAAATACAAGCCTGGTGAAATGGATTAGACATTCACATGGCATTGCATAATTCAGAGAGCTGCCTTCGTGCATGTGATTTGCATTTAATAGCCTTCCCCTAAAGCTTCTACTTCTAGGTCTCTCTCATTAGGTTGAATGTGGAAGCTTCCAGTCTGTCAATCAATTACAGTAATTTCTTTTTCCATATTTATTCCATCACGATCATTGACAGCTACCATTAAGTGACATTAATACAATACAATACTACCCTGCGTTCCTACAGGGCTCTTCACTTGGAGAATCTCAGGATCCCAGCTATCGCTCTCCAGCCAAGGAATCACATTTCGAAGGATTGGTCCCAGGATTATTGGGCAGGAATCCCGTAGGAAGAGGCCAACACCCAACTTCTTAGATCGGGAAGTCTGCCCTCAGAGCCCAGGTTGACAGGGAATTCTCCAGTTTGGCACATTTAGGAATAATAATAATAATTGTGGTATTTGTTAAGCTCTCACTATGTACCAGGCATTGTACTAAGTGCTAGTATAGATACAGGCAAATTCATAATAATAATAACAGTACTTCTTAAGTTCTTACTATGTGCCAAGCACTGTTAATAGAGCCAGAGTAGACACTAAGTAGTCAGGTTGGACAAAGGCCCTCTCCCACACAGGACTCACTCTCTTAATCTTCATTTTACAACTGAGGTAACTGACGCCCAGAGAAATGAAGTGACATGCCTAAGGTTACACAGCAGATGTGTAGTGGAGTGGAATAAGAACCCATGATCTTTTGACTCCCAGGCCAGCATGCTATCAACTAAGACATGCTGCTTCTCTTAGCAACACTGGTTGGACAAGTCCCTGACCCAGATGGGGCTCACAGTCTTAGTCTCCATTTGACTGATGAGGGCATTGAGGTCCACAGAAGTGAAGTGACTTACCCAAGATCCATAACAGAGAAGTGGCAAAGCCAGGATTAGAACCTAGTTCCTTCTGACTCCCAAGCCCATGCTCTATCCACTAGGCCATGCTACTTCTCTCCTGATGAGGGTCAATAGGCAGAAACGATGGAAAGATGTGGTCAAAGTGGTTTCAGTCTAAAAAGACTTGTCATGGTAGGGAAAGTAAGCCAGACTCATTTTCTCGGGCAGCGATTGTGATCCATTTTCCTGAATTAGTATAACAGTGTCAAAGCAGTGCAGGTTAATGAACAAGTTTAAATGCTATAGTTTCTGGAAATACTGTGTCATACTCATGGAATTCAACAGTAGCACAAGACCACCCAAAAACATGGGAATGTCAGTTTAGAATCCATCTGCAGAACACACAAAGGATAATGATCATTTGAAACAATACTGAGAAATATAACAAAAGCAGAATGAATATGCTACTTTATTTTCAGTTATTAAATTTCATTTTTGGGGAAGAGGAGGAATGGTGGGTTAAAATAAGGCAAAAAGATTGCTGGATTTCAAGCTCCTTGAAAACAGGGATGGTGTAGACCAACTCTGTTGTATTACACTCTTCCAAGAGCTTAGTTCAGTGCTCTGCACTCAGTAAGTTCAATTGACTGGTTGATTGACTGACAGGAGTGTATACTGAAAACCAACCAGGATTCTTGGCATCCTATATGTGGGTGTTAGGGCACAAATGGGTTTTTGTGCAAAGAGCAAAGATGATGGAGTCTCCAGCTGAGGATGACAGAGAAGTCTTGGATGAGTCTTAGGTGAGCACTCTTCCTGTGCACTCAGCTATTTGAGTAGAAGGTTGGGCTTCAGAGTGGAGTTGTCCAGGGCCACAATTCTTCGGCTCCTTTTAAAATGGGCGTGAGGTTCTGAATTTAAGTAGTTGGCAGAAGCAGAAGCAGAAGCAGCATAACCTAATGGAAAGACCAGGGCTCTAGTCTGGCTCTGCCACTCACCTGCTGCATGACTTTGGCCAAGTCACTTTTCTTCTCTGGGCTTCAGTTTCCTCATCTGCAAAACTGTGATTCAATGGCTGCTCTCCCTCCTCCTTAAATTCGGAGGCCGTTTGGGACAGGATCTAATGCTCTTATATCTACCATACCATGCTCTGTACACAATAAATGCTCAATAAATACAGTTGACTATCTTAATTATTATTATTATTATCATCACTGCTAAATGAGGGGTCTGGGGTTAAGCCCCACCTTATTCTGGTGAATTAGTTTGGCTTGTTTGATGCTTTAGTTTTTCTTTCTTCAGAAGGTAACTTGGTTTCACTGTTATGTGAAGATTTTATATAGTTTCAAAACATGCAAGTGAATGTTCTTGGGGCTATAGTGATAAGTGGTGAAATATCACCAGAACCTGTATAGTAGGTTATAGGGAATTTAACATATCTGTGGCATGAAGAAAGGGAGCCATTTTCAAAGTTTTTGAAGTTTGCAGGCAACATGCAATTGGCAAATGGAATCTCTTGAGCTTTCTCCATTTTAGGAAAATATCCCACCTTGCCTAGCTTTGCTCAGGACCTTCACTGTAAGAAACTTTTAAATTCAAATAAGTTATTTTCCCCTTTAAATCAGAATTAACAAGATAATAGTGCTTCCATCTGGAAGAACTGTAAGTATTTAATGCCTTTCATTTAATGAAGCCAAGGCATCTTCCTGTGATTGGAAAAGGAAGCATGATTATGTGCTATTTATTAAGCACTTACTGTATGCCAACCACCACATTAAAATCTCAGGTTAATACAAAGGATATTCAGATCAAAGTCCCTATTCCACAAAGAACCTTCTCGAGAGGTAAGAGATCTGGTGTCTTTTCTTCACTTTGCAAATGAGGAAACTGTTCTGCTGTGTGACTTTGGGCAAGCCACTTCACTTCTCTGGGCCTCAGTTCCTTCATCTACAAAATGTGGATTCAATACCGGTTCTCCCTTCTACTTAAACCGTGAGCCCCATGTGGAATCTGAACATCTTATGCCTACCCCCGGTGTTTAGTACAGTGCTTAGCACATAGTAAGTGTTTGACAACTGCCAACATGATCATTAATTATTAGCCTAGCCCTCAGCAAAGAGAAGAAGGACTTCTGTCAAATGCTGGCATAGTCACTGAGGGTGACTCAGGGTTCCTGGGCACCCAGTGAGTAGAGAAGCAGTGTGGCTCAGTGGAAAGAGCACAGGCTTTGGAGTCAGAGGTCGTGGGTTCAAATCCTTGCTCCACCAATTGTCAGCTGTGTGACTTTGGGCAAGTCACTTAACTTCTCTGTGCCTCAGTTACCTCATCTGTAAAATGGGGATTAAGACTGTGAGCACCCCCATCCCCCAGGACAACCTGATCACCTTGTAACCTCCCCAGTGCTTAGAACAGTGCTTTGCACATTGTAAGCGCTTAATAAATGCCATCAACATCATCATCATCATCATGGACAAAGGAGAGGTGGCATTGGACTCACCAGAGGTTATCTGCAGCCACTTCTTGTAACTATGGAGACCCAAACATTGGTAGCAAGGGGCAATTCTGAGAGATGAATTTTCCTGTAAGCTAGAGATTGTGAAAAAATGGATTATTTTGTGGATTTAGAGATGGGGAGGTGGGGGCGGGGGGTCGGGGGGAACCAGCTGAGGAAATCCCAGGGTGTGGAGCTGAGATTGTTCCAAGGTCTAATAATAACTGTGGTATCGGTGAAGTGCTTTACTGTGTCCTAAGCACAGGGATAGACACAAAATAATAATAATAATAATGTTGGTATTTGTTAAATGCTTACTATGTGCAAAGCACTGTTCTAAGCGCTGGAGAGGTTACAAGGTGATTAGGTTGTCCCAAAGAGGGCTCACAGTTTTAATCCCCATTTTACAGATAAGGTAACTGAGGCCCAGAGAAGTTAAGTGACTTGCCCAAAGTCACACAGCTGACAGTTGGCAGAGCTGGGATTTGAACCCATGACCTCTGACTCCAAAGCCCGGGCTCTTTCCACTGAGCCACACTGCTTCTCCAATCAGACTGATAATCAGACCGAACACAGTCCCTGTCCCATAGGGGACTCACAGGTTGGGGGGTTGGGGGGATGGAGAGAACAGGTATTGAATCCCCAGTCTACAGAAAAGGAAACAATCACAGAGAAGCAACATGGCCTACTAGAAAGAGCACAAGCCTGAGAGTCAGAGGACTTTTGTTCTAATCCCTGCTCTGTCACTTGTCTGTTGTGTGATCCTGGGCAAGTCACTTCACTTCTCTGTGCCTCAGGTACCTCATCTATAAAATGGGGATTAAGACTGTGAGCTCCATGTGGGACGGGGACTGTGTCCAACCTAATTAGCTTATATCTACTCCAGTGCTTAGAAGAGTGTTCGCCAAATGGTAAGCACTTAACAAATACCATTGTTATTATTAAGTGACTTGCCCAAGGTCACATAACAGGTAAGTGGCATAGCCAGGATTAGAACCCAGGTCCTCTGCCCCCCAGGCCTGTGCTCTTTCCGTTGGCCACACTGCTTCCCACTGTGATGTGTTGACACAAAGGAGAGGAGTTAAGGAGAATGAGCTCCTCCTCTAATCTGGTCTCCAGGAGGGAACCAAATCTGATACTGATGAGATGCAAGGGGCACCTGGAGGTTGCAATCTTCAGCAGTCAGTAGAGTCCGTGCTATTATAACTACAATTTATAATGATAATAATGATATTTATTAAGCTATTACTATGTACCAGCCAGTGGGATAAATTTAAGATAACCAGATTGTACCAAGTGCCTGTCCCACATGTGACTTGGAGTTTAAGGGGGAGGGAGAACGGGAATTCAATCCCCACTTTACAGGAGAGGAAACTGAGGTCCAGAAAAGTGAAGTGACTTGCCCCAGGTCTCACAGAAGGCAAATGGTTGAAACTCAGGCCCTCTGATCCCAGGCCTGTACTCTTTCCACTAGGCCATTATGCTTCTCTACTGGCCAAAACACCCCAAAAGAGAAGGTGTTTCTGAGAGCAGGCAATCCTGGCAGGAAGAAGAAGGAGGAGGAGGAGGAAAAGGAAGAGAAGGAGGAAGGGCAGAAACTACAGGAGGTTTGATTTTTGTCAATGTTTTCCTTTCTTTCTCCTTCCCCAGTTGACTAAACTCCAGGCTTCCCCCTCCGAGTTGCTTTCTTCAAGCTCCAGTCTCCGTGGTGACTAAGCGCACAGCGGTGGGGCCTCGTCCGATCCTTAAACGAAAGTCTCGATCCGAAGGTGCCTATTACCCTTCTGTGCCTGGAAAAACTAAGGCCTCTGATTCTGACACCCTCCCACTCACTGAGATTTTAATGGTAGGTTTAATTTCCTCCGGAAAGCAGGGGGAAGCGGGGGAGGAGGGGGGAACCCAACTGATGCAACCAGTAGGGTAGGCCGCAGTGGCAGAACAACAGCTGTTGTATTCGTGGTTAATCAGGTGTGTCTGTCTTTATGAGGCATCTGTCTGCTACTGTTGCTGGCCACACGTGAAAGGGGATGGAGGGCGGGACGGTATTCCTGGTCAAAGCCATCCATGCTGACCTCTGCCTCTGTCTCTTCTGACCAGGAGAGTTGTCTATTTAACTTTCCCTGTTATCAGAAATTGTAATTCTACTCCATCAGCCCTCCCAAACCATTTTGAAGGGACAAATGTGTGCTATGTCCAGATTGCTGTAAATCTGTCTATAGAATGCCCATTCCCAGCTCCCCCACCGCTTTCTTTTTTGATTCAATTGGACACCCCCCCACCAATATACCCCCCCCCCCCCCCCCCACCACTCACTCCATACAGGAAAAAGGGTGAGCAACCCTTTTCTTTCCATCCCGAGGTATCCCAGAATCCTCAGCCTTTAAGACTGGCTCTGGGACATGGGGCTTCCCCCACTTAAGATGAATCGGACACTACTGCAGTCCTCAGAACTTGGTCATCTCTCTTATTCAACCAAACTTAGCAGTGACATCAACTGTTAGTCATGTTTCCAGAAATATCACACTATTCCTCTTCCCCTGTCTTCCCTCCCCCAGCCTCCCTCATTCAGAAAGGCAGGAAGTGGAAGGTTTCTCGCCTCTGCTGGAGTTTCCCCTCCTCTCTGAATATCATTCAACAGCCAGCCGTGCCAGAGACATCCGTCCTCTGTGGCTCACACTGAAACAGCTGAAAACCAAAAATAACCTCAAGGAACACCTCCCCCCACTGCCCCGGCCGCAAAAAAATAAATCCACAATCCTTGCAAAATCTCCTCAGACTCCAGACCCTCCACTTCCTTGAGGCTCTTATTTAGCAGTACACTAGAGGGTGTTCAACATTTACCAGATCCTTCAGGAAAAACTCAGTTAACTTGAACACATGGGACCAGATTCTTTCCTTCAGGATGTTGGTCTCACTTGTCAGGTGTCGGTCGCTCTGACAATAACGGGGCCAGTTCCAGGTCCAGAAAACTGAATTCTTTCCTAGATATTTGGAGACAGGAAACACAGATTTTTATGGCGGTAATTTCAACAGCACCTCCTACTCCTGATTCCTCCCCCAACACTCTGGAAGTCACTGCCAACTTGCAGACTTGTTCACTGAATCTCAGCTCCAAGTGTTTTTCTAGCCCAGCCAGTTCTGCTAGCGGTCTCACACTCATCCCCACACCATGGTGTCAATCAATCCATTCTACCCACTGTGGACAGACATGTTTACAGAAGACTTTGGCGAGGATGGTAGCATTAGGAGACACAATCCCTGCCCTCGAGAAGCTTATAGTCCTGCCGTGGAAACAGACATAAAATAATTTATAATAATAATAATAATGATGGCATTTGTTAAGCGCTTACTATGTGCAAAGCGCTGTTCTAAGTGCTGGGGGTGATACAAGGTGATCAGGTTGTCCCACATGGGGCTCACAGTCTTAATCCCCATTTTACAGATGAGATCAATGAGGCCCAGAGAAGTTAAGTGACTTGCCCAAGATCACACAGCAGACATATGGGGTAGCTGGGATTAGGACCCATGACCTCTGACCCCCAAGCCAGTGCTCTTTCCACCGAGCCATGCCGCTTCTCTGATTTAGAGAAAAGGATAGATAGAAGAGGAAATAGAAATGGCTATGTAGAAGGGTAAGTGCTCAAACAGTAGTGATAATCATGGTATTTGTTACGGTGTTTATCACCTGTCAAGTGCTGTATTAAGCATTGGGGTAGATAGAAGATAATCAGGTTGGACACAGTCCCTGTCCCATTAGGGCTCACAGTCTAAGGGGAAAAAAAGGTATTGCAGCGTGGCTCAGTGGAAAATAGCCTGGGCTTGGGAGTCAGAGGTCATGCGTTCAAATCCCGCCTTTGCCAATTGTCAGCTGTGTGATTTTGGGCAACTCACTTAATTTCTCTGGGCCTCTGTTTCTTCATCTGTAAAATGATGATGAAGAGTGTGAGTCCCCCCGTGGGGCAACCTGATCACCTTGTAACCTCCCCAGCACTTAGAACGGTGCTTTGCACATAGTAAGCACTAGCCCCCCCGTGGGGCAACCTGATCACCTTGTAACCTCCCTAGCACTTAGAACGGTGCTTTGCACATAGTAAGCACTTAATAAATGCCATTATTATTATTATTATTATTATTAGTGAATCCCCATTTTGCAGTTGAGGAAACTGAAGCTCAGAGAAGTCAAGGGACATGCTCAAGCATCACCCAGCTGGTAAGTGACAAAGCCAGGATTAGGCCCCAGGTGCTCGCTCTATCCCCTAAGTCACACTGCTTCTCAGTAGAGTATGTTAATGGACATGTACAGAAATGCCATGGTTGGGTATGATGGGTGGGGAAGTGCTGAGTTGGTAAATAATGCATAAGAACTGGAGGCATGGAGCATTAGTCAGGAAAGACCTGGCTTTGAAGATGGGGAGAGCTGTGGTCTGGCCAATCTGAAAGGGGAGAGAGTTCCAGGCAAGATGGAGGGTGTTAGCAAGGGGTCTGAAGTAATCCAGATGGTTTTGAGCTTTTGCCACCAAGGGAAGGGGAACGAAGGTATGGTTTAATCCTGAGGATAGTTGTCTCATTTGTCTTGCATTTTGCACCTCAGTCCCTTTCTTTCCCAGACTTTGACTGGCTACTAATTTAGGTTGGAGCTCATGGATTTCCAACTGGAAGCCAGTCCCAGCCAGGGCATTGGGGCAATTTATTCCAGGTCTTTCATTCCCTTCCTCCCAGATGCATCGGGTGGAATTAGAGAAGCAGCGTGGCTCAGTGGACAGAGCACAGGCTTGGGAGCCAGAGGTCATGGGTTCTAAACCCAGCTCCGCCACATGTCTGTTGTGTGACCTTGGGCAAGTCACTAAACTTCTCTGAGCCTCAGTTACCTCATCTGTAAAATGGGGATTAAGACTGTGAGCCCCCCGTGGGACAACCTGATCACCTTGTATCCCCCCAGAGCGTAGAACAGTGCTTTGCGCATAGTAAGTGCTTAACAAATGGCATCATTATTATTATTATTATCTGGAAATTTACCTCTTGGCCTCATTCCTTGCTTTGACTCTCTATGCTTCATCCCCATTCTGTTTAGTGAGGAGGTCCATGTCCTCAAAGTCCTACTTGAGTCCAACTACTCAATGTGGCCATGATACTCGTAGAGGGTTCATTTGGCCAAGCATATGATCTAGAACTTCTATAACCATGGTATTTGTTAAGTTAGGTACTGTGCTAGATACTGGGGCAGATACAGTATGAGTAGGTCAGACCCATTTCCCCATCCCTCATAGGGCTCACAATCTTATGAACTTAGATACCCCTTGTTTATCTGTAGCTGTAAAAATGTCTATGCTCATCTTTCTCTCCAGAGTGTAAAATTCTGTGGCAGGGAATATGTCACTTGATTATCTGTACTTCCTAAGTTGGTGCTCAATAAAGTACTGCATCAAATTTGTGCTCAATAAAAACTACTACTGGTCAGAGATGACTCGACAGTGTAAGACAAGACCACCATTACTATTACCATTGAGAAGCAGCATGGCTCAGTGGAAAGAGTCCGGGCTTTGGAGTCAGAGGTCATGGATTCAAATCCTGCTCCACCAATTGTCAGCTGTGTGACTTTTGGCAAGTCACTTAACTTCTCTGGGCCTCAGTTACCTCATCTGTAAAATGGGGTTTAAGACTGTGAGCCCCCCATGGGACAACCTGACCACCTTGTAGCCTCCTCAGCACTTAGAACAGTGCTTTGCACATAGTAAGCACTTAATAAATGTCATTATTATTATTATTATTATTACTATTACAACCAGTACTACTTCTACACCTGTTTCTTTTCCCCTTTTCCCTCTCTAACAACTTACTGTGGACATTTTAAGCATGGATTTAGCCAAACCCTTTTTCGTTCACTAGAAAATATTGGGAGGCTCAAAGTGTTGTTATGTGGGGAGGGATGCTAAAAACAACCAAGATTAAAACAGAAAAGAGATGGGTTTTACAGGATGATTAGGAAACATTTAAAACTACTAACAAGGAGGAAGAATCAAGTGAGATTTTTGAAAAAAATCTGGATTCAAGGAAGATGAATACAGTCTCCCCCTGTGTACTGAAAGTTTTCTGTGGACAGGGATCACGTCTATTAACTCTATTGAATTGTAAAATGTTAGTACAGTGCTCTGCACACCATCTGTGCTCAATAAGTGCCATTGATTGATTGATTGGTATGGTGTGGTGTTGGAAGAAATGCACCTTCAGTGCAGATGGGAAGCAGTGTGGCCAAGTATCAAGAGTTTGGGTCTGTGAGTCAGATGAGCTCTGCCACTTACCTGCTGTGTGACCTAGGGCAAGTCACTTAACTTCTCTGCGACGCAGGTTCCTCAATTGTAAAATGGGGATTCAATACCCATTTTCCCTCCAATTTCAACTGAGCCCCATGTGAGACAGGGACTGCGTCCAACCTGATTAACCTGTATTTACCCCAGTGCTTAGAACGGTGCTTGACACAGAGAAAATGCTTAAGCAAAAACAATCAAAAAAAGAAAAGATGTCAAGGTGATGTTAGGAATAAATACAGTTGAATGAATGAATTACAGTTTAATCTAGATTATGGGGTCTTGTGCAGTGGGTACCCTGTAGTAGAAACAACACGAAACAGGGGATCTGGACACCGGGATTCTACTCCTGGCTCAAGGACTGCAGTGTAAGTTTCTGTAACAGATGGGCTGTAGAAGAACCCAATCTCCACATTAGAGTTGTTTTGAGTAGACTTCCTCCTTAGTTGGAGGCTGTTGGTTGGCTTAAATGACAGCCAGACATATGGCTGGAGGTGGCTATTGAGCTAACTCTGATTGGATGACCATGGGTATGTGTATATGTGTGTGCATGCTGCCAAAAGTGGAGAAAAGAGTAAGGGGAAGGGAATTCTTGAGGTCTAGAATGAGTAGAGGAAGCTATTTATTTTGCCACAGAAGAATCATTTTCACCTCAGTCCATGGGGGAGCTGAACTTGCTTTGGCAGTTGAAATCTGGTCTTTGTGCCACAAAAATATTTGCTTTGGACATTGGGTGAAAAAGAATGCTGCCATATGGGCTGAATAGAAGGGCAAGATAACTTTAAACAGTGCATTTATTGTTTTTATAAGAGAAAGAGAAATTGAAATCTCTAATTTCACACGAGGAAAGTTCACCCACTTCAGAAGCGAAAATGGCGAGAGCAGTGGGCAAAGAAGCCACATGAATACCGAGGTGAAGGCAGGGAGGGGTGGGTGCTAAATTTAGCCCCCTGAGCTGTGGGCTAATGGACCGTCATGTGGGCCAGGGGAGTTCTTCAAACAAATGCGAGCATTTCTACATTTTCAAGCCTACCTGTGAGTGGAAGGGTGGAAGTGGAGCAGCAGGGTGATGTTGGGTGTTTTTCTCCTTTAATGCAGAGTGTAATCTGAGGTTAAGAATTACCGGTCCCGACAAGATTTGTGAGTAGAGGGCACAGGCTCTGCTGGCTTGATGGGGACTCACCTAGTGGAAACATCAAGGAGTTGGGAATTGGGAGACCCAGGTTCTAATCCCAACCTTTCCACTGGCTTGCTGTTTGACCTCGAGCAACTCCTTTAACCTCTCTTGGCTTCAGTTTCCTCATCTGTAATGAGAAAAACTGTGCACTTCATGTGGGGCAGGGACTGAGTCTGATCTGATTATCCTGTCTCTAACCCAGTACTAAGTGCTTAATAAATACCCTAATAATTGGCAATTGCTAAGAACATCAGAAAGAGAATAGGTGACAATCCATCTGGCATGGCTGAGGCATTCACCTTTTCTGAGGCAGGGCACTGAATAATAATTATGGTATTCGTTAAGGACTTACTATGTGCCAGGCACCATACTAAGTGCTGGATTTTTTTAACTAAGCACTAGACCTCTGAGGTCCCTCTAGGATCTTCTGATTCTATAATGGTGTCTAGGGAAGATGAGTTGCAAAGAGAAGCAGCGTGTTTCAATGGAAAGAGCATGGGCTTTGGAGTCAGAGGTCATAGGTTCAAATCCTGGCTCTGCCAACTGTCAGCTGTGTGACTTTGGGCAAGCCACTTAACTTCTCTGGGCCTCAGTGACCTCATCTGTAAAATGGGGATTAAAACTGTGAGCCCCCTGTGGGACAACCTGATCACCTTGTAACCTCCCCAGTGCTTAGAACAGTGCTTTGTACATAGTAAACGCCTAACAAATACCATTATTATTATTAAATCCAAAACCAGGTATCCCTTCCTGACCTACTTTCACAGTGTCCTGTCTACATTCCCCTCACCCCTACCTGCCCGCTCCTCACCATCAGAACCCGGAAGGCTCTGTTTCCACTTGAGTCCACACCTTGGGTTTCTTTCTTTCTTTCTTGTTTTTTAATGGTATTCATTCAGCCCTTACTATGTGCCGGGCACTGTGCTAAGTGCTGGAGTAGATATAAGCTAATCAGGTTGGACACAGTCCCTGTTCTACATGGGGCTCAAAGTCTTAATCCTCATTTTACAGATGGGGTAACTGAGTCACAGAGAAGTTAAGTGACTTGTTCAGGATCACATAGTGGACAGTTGGAGGAGCCAAGATTAGAACTCAGGTCTTTCCGACTCTAGTTTTCCCCTCCTTCCAAGCAGAGTTCTGGGCACATGGGGCCATAAACACCTATTCAAGCCCCTTCCTTTCCTGGAATGCCTATTTTTGGAGGTTGACCATGGATTCAGATTCCATTTACTGGTGATTAAATGTAATTAATTATTTTTTAATGGTATTTGTTAAGCATGTACCAGCACTGTACTAAGCACTGAGGAATATACAAGATAATCAGGTTGGACACAGTACATGTCACACATGGGGCTCACTTCTTTAATCCCCATTTTACAGATGAGGTAACTGAAGTTAAGTGACTTGCCCAAGGTCAAACACCTTACAAGTGGAAAGAGTCAGGATTAGAACCCAGGTCCATCAACTCCCAAGCCCATGCTCTTTCTTTTCATTATGGCATTAAGTGTTAACTCTCTGCTAAGCACTGGCAGAGGTACAAGGTGATCAAATTGGATATAATCTCATTTAGCCCCATTTTTACAGATGAGGAAACTGAGGCCTAGAGAGGCTAAGTGACTTGCCCAAGGTTATACAGCAGGCCAGAGGAGGAGTTGTGATTAGAGTCCAGGTCTTTTGAGTCGGTTGGTCTCTGAGCTTCATTCACTGTATTTATTGAGCACTTACTCCATGCAAAGCACTGTACTAAGCGCCTGAGCTTCCCCTCGTGGCGTGAGCAGGAGGGACGGCAGGCCTGGGTTTTCCTCCAGGACATGGAAGCAGCAGCAGCTGACCTGCCTCCTGAGAGGAGACTTCTTCCGCAGCAGGCCAAGATCCAGATTGAGGCCGCCATCTGAACTAGCAGAGATTCACCCTGGAGTCCTCCCATCTCTGTAAAAGATCTCATGGTCACGACTGTGCTGGGAATAGCCAGCAGCCATTAAACTCCAGGTTTGATGTCTTTCTTATAAGATTTTTGTAGATTGCAAAAATGAAAGTTACGAGCCACATGGCCTGTGTTTGATACTCCCAGAGAGAAAGGCTGAGGAGAAGGAGGAGGCGAAGGAGGAGAGGAAGGGGGAGGAGGAGGAATAGTTGTGTTCTTAAAGAATCTTGAATGATGGGGAAAATGCATCATATGGAGTAATCATGGATTCCATTGGTAAATGGCATTTATTTAGAATGTGTTAGGTGCAGAAAGCTGTAATAACCCCTTAGGAGAAAACAATAAAGTTAGAAGACATGAGTACTACCTTCAAGCTCTCTCTTACTTAGACTGTGAGTCCCAGGTGGGACAGGGACTGTGTCGAACCTAATTGTATCTACCCTAGCACTTAGAACAGAGTTTGACACATAATAAGCACTTAACAAATACCATAAACCCCCCCACCAAAAAGCTGCTTATGATCTAGTAGGAGCTGGGACAGCCACAAAATAATTTATCGGTAGAAGGAAAAAAAGAATGAAAAGATGGATATGTTACTGAATAAGTGCTTAAATAATAGCATATGTAAGTCGATTTAAGCACAAGTGCTACAGAGGGTTGTAATTCAGTGGGAATAATGGATAAATGGAGTAGAGAGCATGACGATTCATTCATTCATTCAGTCATATTTACTGAGTGCTTACTGTGTGCAGAGCACTGTACTAAGCGCTTAGGAAGTACAAGTTGGCAACATATAGAGACAGTCCCTACCCAACACAGGCTCACAGTATAGAAGGGGGAGACAGACAATAAAACAAAACATGTGGACAGGTGTCACATTGTCAGAATAGAATTAAAGTTAAATGTGCATCATTAACAAAATAAATAGAATAGTAAACATGTACAAGTAAAATAGAGTAATAAATCTGTACAAATATATATGCAGGTGCTGTGGGGAGCGGGAGGAGGAGAGGTAAAAAGGAAGATTCCACTGTGACTGACATTTTTGGTTACAAATTCCTCTGTTGTTAGGGCAGAATGTTTCAAACCCTTGCAACATGTGGCTAATTTGCTCTATTCAATAATGTGAAGTTACAAGGACACCAAGAAGCACAGAACACTTTTTGGTACAATACAGTAAGACTGAGGCAGGAACTGAGGTGTTGTAGTAATTCTTACAGTGTGCAGAAAAAGTGCTCACAAGGAGCTAGTACATGCCTTGACTGATGCCACACACATGCACACAAATTTCTTCCAACATTTAATCTACTTGTGCCAAATATGTGGATCTTGTTACATCCAAAACAGACTCTGGTGGCTGGCAGAATGTTCCCTAATTCTTCCAACATGTGACACCCTAATCCAAATCATATCATAGTGTTATCGAATAATGTGTTATGTCTTTGTGTGGCTGGCACAATACATGATTGGCACCATGTCTAAAATAAAAGGCATGGTCCCTGCCCTCAAGGAGCTTACCAGCTAATAGTCAGCATTCTCCAAACACAAGTGAAGGGCTAAATTGTTTGGGACAAGGTCATTTTGGTTTTCATTTTTACAAAGGTAGCAAAAGAGATTAAAGAGAAGACAGGGGTTGCAGGGAATGGGGAGGTGATCCGCAAATTATGGGCCAAGAACTTGACCAAATACTAGGGTAAATAAAGATAATCAGGTCAGTCACAATCCCTGTCCTATCTGGGGCTCAAGTCTTAGATTGGAAGAGAATGGATATTTAATTCTCACTTATAGACAGGGAAACTGAAGCCCAGAGAAGTTTAGTTACTTCACCTATGGCACACAGCAGGCAAGTGGAAGAGCCAGGGTTAGAACCCTTGTCCTCTGACTCTTAGGCCCATAGTCTTTTCCAAAGACCACTTGTTTTTCTGATCAATCTTATCTCTTCCACTTATCAATCAACAGATGGTATTTATTAAAACACCTATTGTTTGCAAAGTGCTAAAATAAATCTTTCAGAGAGTACCAAACAATTAAATGGCTCAGTCCTTGCTCTCAAGGAATTTACAATCTAGGGATGGAAACAGATATTAGTCACATAGGAGGAATAATAATAACTGTGATATTTGTTAAGTGCTTACTAGGTGCCAGGCACCATTCAAAGGGCTGGGGTAGATACAAACTAATTGGAACAGACACAGTCCCTGTCCCACATGGGGCTTACATTCTCAATCCCCACTTTACAAAGGAGGAAAGGAGGCACAGAAAAGTTAAGTTACTTGCCCAAGATTACACTGTAGACAGTGGTGGAAGCAGATTAGAACCCATATCCTCTGATTACCATACCCATGCTCTTTCCCATAGACCATGCTGCTTCTCAAGCAGTGGAATATAAAAATATGTTCATAAGTGTTATGGGAAGGGGAGACATGGAAACACTAGGTGGAAGTTGAGGAAAATTGAGTCAGGGAGATGAGAATGTAATCAGGGTAGATCTCTTGGAGATGTATTTTCAGAAGGATTTTCAAGGTGGAGAGAAGAGTGGTCTGAAGAGTGCAGGCTGGGGGCAGGATGTGAGCAAGAGTTAGGTGGTCGGAGACAGGAGAAGAAGGTACAGTGAGTATGTTGGCTTGACAGGAGAGTCAGGCGTCAGCTGGGATGCAAGTTGAGCAGTGCAAGGGAGAGAGAGCTCATTAAGCACCTTAAAGCAAATGCTCAGGAATTTCTGCTTGATGCTGAGAGGGATGAGCAACCATCGGGCTTTCTGACGAGTGGGGAGTTCTACACAGAATGGTGTTTTTAGAAAAGTGATCTGGGCAACCAAGTCAAAGTGTGGACTGGGGATGGGAGAGGCAGGAGCAGCATGGTCTAGGAGGCTGATGATGTGGTCACAGGACTAATTACAGGACCCCGCCCCTTACCTCAAACAGAAGCACTCAATCACTTTGGCCCCTCCTACCACACTGCTTCCCTGTTGGGTCCAGAAGCTGGAAAGGCCTCGTGAAGGTCTTGGGAAACTAGCAGCATCTCGAGAGCTTGTGAGGGTGGGCAGGCAGGGTGCTGTGTGACCTTGGGCAAGTCACTTCACTTCTCTGGGCCTCAGTTCCCTCATCAACAAAATGGGGATTCAATCCCTGTTCTATTACTATAATACGATATATATTATATATATTATTATATATTATATATAATTAACACTATTACTATTCCATTTATTTTGTTAATAGTGATGTAAGCGTCTCTACTCTTCTACTACAAACCAGCCTGGACACTTCACTCCTCTGTTGCTTCTCTCCTCTGTACCGCGATCTCACTTATCACACCACTGACCTCTTGCCACTGGCCTGGACAGTGCTTTGCACAAAGTAGGTGATCAATCTCATTGATTGCTTGATTGGCTGGTCTTGATGGGAGACTTCATCATCATCCTCAACCTTCTGCCTTTCAAAAGGGAGAATTATTCATTCATTCAATCGTATTTATTGAGCACTTACTGTGTGCAGAGCACTTTACTAAGTGCTTGGGAAGTATAAGTTGGCAACATATAGAGACAGTCCCTATCCAACAACAGGCACACAGTCTAGAAAGGGGAGACAGACAACAGACAGACAACAAAACAAAACATATGGACAGGTGTCAAGTCATCAGAATAAATGGAAATAAAGCTGGATGCACATCATTAACAAAATAAATGGAATAGTAATAGTATTAATTATATATAATATATAATAATAAATGTATATAATATATATCGTATTATAGTAATAGAACAGGGATTGAATCCCCATTTTGTAGATGAGGGAACTGAGGCCCAGAGAAGTGAAGTGACTTGCCCAAGGTCACACAGCACCCTCACCTGCCCACCCTCACAAGCTCTCGAGATGCTGCTAGTTTCCCAAGATCTTCACGAGGCCTTTCCAGCTTCTGGCCCCAACAGGGAAGCAGTGTGGTCTAGTGGATAGAGCCCGGTCCTGGGAATCAGAAGGGCCTGGATTCTATACTACACATATATAGTAAGAATAATAATAATAATAATACAATTTATCAAGCACTTACTATATGCCAAGCAGTTCCAAGCACTGGGGAGGTTACAAGGTGATCAGGTTGTCCCACTGGGGGCTCACAGTCTTAATCCCTATTTTATAGATGAGGGAACCGAGGTCCAGAGAAGTTTAGTGAAGTTGAGCAGCATCATATGACAGTTCTTTGGCCTCGTTACTTGAGGGAAATCAGTCAATCATCAGTGGTATCTATTGAGCACTTACTATATGCAGAGCACAGTATTAGAGGGGAAAACCATACTGTCCCCCTCTAGACTGTAAGCCCACTGTGGGCTGTCATCCTTTTTGCACTGTACTCTCTCTGCACACAGGAAGGTTCAGTATTAAGTTCAGTAGGGTTATACCAGATGGGGAGAAAATATTTACAACTTCTTGGAAGAAAACCTCATATCCCCCAATTCTCACTTCAACTGTTCTATGCCACCTCAGCAATTTATTACCAACAGCCTCCTCTTCTCCATTCCAATGACATTTCACATATACATCATTTTTAGTCTAATGCTTCCCTCTACTTGTAATTTACTTTAATATCTGTCTCTCTAGCTAGACTGTAAACTTCTTGAGGGCAGGAATTCTGTCTACTCACTCCCTTGTCCTCTCCAGTACTTAGAACAGTGCTCTGTATTTAGTAGGCAT